>NW_012116821.1:1670218-1761550 GCF_000951035.1 Colobus angolensis palliatus | reverse complement strand
GAGCTGCTGTGAGCTCCACCCAGTTGGAGCTTCCCAGCGGCTTTGTTTACCTACTTAAGCCTCAGCAATGGTGGGCGCCCCTTTCCCAGCCTCACTGCTGCCTTGCAGTTAGATCTCCACCGACTGCTGTGCTAGCAATGAGGGAGGCTCCGTGGGCATGGGACCCTCCTGGCCAGGTGAGGGATGTATTCTCCTGGTGTGCCCGTTTGCTTAAAGCGCGTTGTTGGGGTGGGAGTTACCCGATTTTCCAGGTGTTGTGTGTCTCAGTTCCCCTGGCTAGGAAAAGGGATTCCCTTCCCCCTTGCGCTTCCCAGGTGAGGCGATGCCTCGCCCTGCTTCAGCTCTCGCTGGTCAGGCTGCAGCAGCTGACCAGCACTGATTGTCTGGCACTCCCTAGTGAGATGACCCCAGTACCTCAGTTGAAAATGCAGAAATCTCTGGTCTTCTGTGTCGCTCGCACTGGGGGTTGGAGACTGGAGCTGTTCCTATTCGGCCATCTTGCTCCGCCCCTCCACACAGGTCCCATGTTGGATTGTTATAACAGGTGTAGATTAGATTAGATCTTCCTCCTATGGAGCCATATGTATTTTGTCATATATATGAAAAAAATATGGTTCCATGGGAGGAAGATCTGAATTTACACATATATGAAAAAATATTTCCAGTGTGGATTTTTGTTTATCCTTTTTTTGTTTGTTTGTTTTTGCCCACAGCATGGCTATTGCTGACTCCTGGAATGCTGTTTGGAAAAGAATATGAAGAGAGTGATTCTTTGTCAGTTATTAGGCATCTTTTTATGGTAGGAACACCTAGATGGGGTTCATTTTGATGATATCATTTACCTGTATGCTTGGAGAGCTTTAATCAAATGAAATACATTGTTACAAATGTTACATAAAATATGTGCTACTTAGATAGAGCTGTGATTCTTTGTAAGTAGAGAAATACATCCTGTTGCATTGGGATTTTGTTAATCTCTGGATTGCCTCAACTTTCCCTCTGACTTGTTTCTCAACTTTCCTACTTCCAATGTGATGAAATGACATTGGCCTCACAATTATCCACTGATCCATTATGCATTTATGTGAAGTACCATGGAGACAGGTACTTGTTTCTTCTTGATGGATTGTCTAGGACGCCTTGGGCCTTTTAGAGTCAGCAAGGTTTTCGTGTTTGACTGATCCTCGTTCAGAGTGGCCAGTACTTGTCATATTCTCCTCAGAGAGAAATTTGGAAGTCCACCTCATCTTTTGCTAGGGAGGTGACGGTCAACACAGATGAGCATCTCTTGCTTCTGCTCAGCTTGTGCTCTGACGCAGGCTTTCCCTCAGTGCCACACCCCATATCTCCCTGTCTCTGAGCAGGCCCATGTAGGAAGGTGCAGAGATAAGTTAACAAAGGATGGTAGCCCTGGTCGGAGGCCTTCAGTTAAACCTTCTTCCTGCAGGTCTTTGCACAGAGCCAGAAGCAACTTGACTGGGTCACACATACAGAAGAGAGGAAGGGAGGGTGGAAAGAGGGCCCATGTCGGGAGAAGACTTTAACCATGTGATATGGTCTCTCTCTGTGTCCCCACCCAAATCTCATATTGAATTGTAATCCCCCAATGTTGGGGGAGGGAGCTGGTGGGCGGCAACTGGATCATGGGGGCAGATTTTTTCCTTGCTGTTCTGGTGATAGTGAGGGAGCTCTCATGAGATCTGGTTGTTTAAAAGTGTGTAGCACTTCCCCCTTCACTCTCTTTCTCCTGCTCTGCCATGTGAAGAAGTTGATTGTTTTCTCTTCACCCTCCTACCATGATTGTAAGTTTTCTGAGGCCTCCCCAACCATACTTCCTGTACAACTTGCAGAACTGTGAGTCAATTAAACCTCTTTTCTTTATAAATGACCCAGTCTCAGGTAGTTTTCTATAGCAGTGTGAGAATGGACTATACACCATACTCTTAGCTTACATCTCTTCCTCTACCCAACTTTCCTTCAATGAAAGAATGGTAAATATAGACATTCTAAAATCCTGCCATATAATGGCAATATAGCAGTTGCATTTCTTTTTCTTCAGAACAAATAAGTATTAGAATTGTTGGATGAAATAAGTCTTTATTCCTATTTCTCCTTGACCCCACCAAAAAACTTCATACTGTTAAAAATTGTGCCACTGGTTATATGATCTTGAATATTCATGTATTGAATATATAACTCTGTGATGTATAAAGATGATTTAAGTGATTGTATCAGGTTGCAATTTATCATTTGACTCTATAATATTTAGTCACATATGACCAATTAAATTATCCAATCTGATAAAAATGTATAGTGTGGTGCTTATTAATAGCTAATACATTGGTATAATGCATAGAATCGTAAAAGTATAGACCTAATGTGTACATTTCTGTTGTTGTGATAGATAACAGCATTTTCTGATTCAAAATTTTAAAAATTTATTTTATTTTATTTTTTGAGACAAGAGTCTTACTCTCTTGCCCAGGCTGGAGTGCAGTGGTGTGATCTCAGCTCACTGCAACCTCTGCCTCCCAGGTTCAAGCAATTCTCATTCCTCAGCCTCCCTAGTAGCTGGGATTACAGGTACCTGCCACCACGCCCAGCTAATATTTTGTATTTCTAGTAGAGACAGGGTTTCACCATGTTGGCCAGGCTGGTCTCGAACTCCTAACCTCAAGTGATCCACCTGCCTCAGCCTCCCAAAGTGCTGGGATTATAGGCATGAGCCACTGTGCCCAGCCTGATTCAAACATTTTTTATGACTTGAAAAATATCAGAATTACATTCTCTCTTGCTCACCACCTCTCCATTCCTTTCTCTTTTTTTTCTGCACATCAATATTTCCTTTGAACAAAGAAAGATCCAGAAATACTGACAGATGAGAAGAAGCTTGTCCTGACAACTTCCAGATTTAGTTTGCTGGATGAATTTCATGAATTCTGGTGAGAATACTAACTTTTATTAGAATTCTGGGATTTTAGCAAACCAGTTAGGGAAGATAGTAAGAATTTGGATGTACATCTCAAATATTAAGTAACTTCAGCATTATTATTCTTCCCTTTCTAAGGCATACTAAAACTGGGGATAAACAAGACCCCAAATCCAAATGCCAGTGGGTTTTTTGTCTCAGAGCCCCAAACCAGTAAAGGCGTAGGCATTCAAACCCTGCCATTTCCTCCTTTATTGCTAGGTCCCCTGGCAGCCCCACACTGTCCTGTTTTTCTTGTCATCCCCACGGGCTCTGGGCAACTGATGCTTTTGCTGTGTTCCTTCCTTTGTCTGCTGACAAGGGTGCAGGCATCTAGGAATAGTCTTCCTCTGAGATACCTCTGGGGGACTGTTAGAGGCTGTATGATTCCATTTCCCTGTGCCACACCCAAAAGCTCATTTCTCCTTTGTCATAAGACTCTCAATAATTTTAGCTTTGTCTTCCTTAAGAGTAATTTTTCAGCTGGGTGTGGTGACTCACATCTGTAATTCCACCACTGTGGGAGGCCAAGTTGGGAGAAACACTTGAGCCCAGGAGTTTGAGACAAACCTGGGCAACATAGTGAGGCCTCATCTCTATAAATCATAAAAAAATTAGCTGGGCATGGTGGTGCATGCCTGTAGTCACAGCTACTTGGGAGGCTGAGGTGGGAGGATTGCTTGAGCCCAGAAGTTCAAGGTTACAGCGAGCTATGATTGCACCACTGCACTCCAGCTTGGATGACAAAGAGAGACCCTGTCTCTTAAAAAAAAATAAATAAAATAAAAGTAAATTTTCTGCCACCTAAGAGCGTCTCCCATCATTGTTCGGGGAGTCTGCAACATAACCTTTTCAGGGAGTGATAATCCTGGTATTTAAAGGCCTATCTCTCCATTCAATGTTTTCTTTAAAGTTTCTCTCAAGGGGCTGAGTCTTCAAAACTTAAACATAAAAAAAAGATTTCAAATATCTGGATTGGGACTCCCCTTGTGCTATGGTTGAAGCTGTCTGGTTGATAATTAGTGATTGAAAAGAGACATGTGCATGTATATTACAAATAATCCTCAGATTTCAATATCAGTCACCTATTGCTCTATGATCAGTAAAAATGCGAGTTTTGTTTCTGTATTTCAGAACTGTGTCCTGCAGGAGAGAAACTTTAGAAGAAAGCTAGTTTAATTAAATGATCTGTACTTATTTGCAGTGGTATAAAATGTACATATGTAACAGGCATGTAAAAATTAATCTTTCCCTCATTTCCTGTTTCTCAATGCTATTGAGTCATTAATTTCTTCATTCAGTAAATAGGTGTTTATGCATATGTACTATGCACCCAGGTCTGTGCTCAGGATATCACAGCAAACAAAGAGAATATGAACTTGACCTCACCACCTTGTAGTCTAGGAGCTGTAGATAACATTAACAGTTAACTTCATCATCACTGCCCATCTCAATTTAGGAATCTTGTTAAGACCTAGCACATCTGGTTACTTTCAGGATGAAAAAATAAATAATTTTAAAAAACAGAGGCCGAGTGCAGTGGCTCATGGCTCATGCCTGTAATCCCAGCAGTTTAAGAGGCCGAGGCAGGCAGATCACCTGAGGTCAGGAGTTCGAGACCAGCCTGACCAACATGGTGAAAGCCCGTCTCTACTAAAAATGCAAATATTAGCTGGGCATGGTGGCACGCACCTGTAATCCCAGCTACTCAGGAGGCTGAGGCAGGAGATTGCTTGAACCCAGGAGGTAGAGGTTGCAGTGAGCTGATATCACGCCACTACCCTTCAGCCTGGTGACAGAGCAAGACTCTGTTTCAAAAAAACAAAAAACAAAAAAACAGAAGGCAAACAATTCAGAGTGTTGCTGGTATATGTTGTGTGACTTTTTGAAAAATGTTAATTTTTGATATGTTTCAGTGATCAGCAGTATGCTGTGAGAGTTGTAAAGCTCTATATCTGCTTATTGGGCTGGGCGTGGTGGCTCACACCTGTAATCCCAGCACTTTGGGAGGCTGAGGAGGGTGGATCATGAGGTCAGGAGATTGAGACCATCCTGGCTAACATGGTGAAATCCCATCTCTACTAAAAATACAAAAAAATTAGCTGGGCATGGTGGCGGGAGCCTGTAGTCCCAGCTACTCGGGAGGCTGAGGCAGGAGAATGGTGTGAACCCAGTAGGTGGAGCTTGCAGTGAGCCAAGATTGTGCCGTTGCACTCCAGCCTGGGCAACAGAGCGAGACTCTGTCTCCAAAAAAAAAAAAACAAAAAATCTGTATCTGCTTATTAAGGCAAAATCGTTAATTTCGTATAATATACTTGTTTTGTATACAATACAAAGGAAATACCAATACTTTTGGTCTTTGTGAAGCCAACATAAAGCATAGAATATTAATGCTGTAAGGACCTGGAAAACATCTTATTGATTTCTGTCATTTCGTAGAGGGGAAATGAAGGAGCAAGAGACAGTGCTGGGTGTCCCCCAGCCTCTGCTTCAGACAGAGGGGTGTAATTGAGACCAGCTGAGGCTGGCTGACCTTACCACTAGCTTTAACTATAAAGAGAGAATTGCAGAGGAAAACACAAACTTAGAAGAGGCCAGGTTTTCTCTGGAGACTTGGTCTAAGGCAAAGCCTTGTTCTTGAGGAAAGCCTATTATGGAGATTTGCTTTAGGAGGTGGCTGGCTTGCCACTTTCAGCAAGAGCAGAGTGACAATTCCGAGACATTAAAGAATAAGGTAACCAAGGGCAGTTCTCAAAAGTTTACTCTAAAGGAAGTGAATTGAATTTCCTTGGAAATTTTAGCTATTCAAGAATAAAATCCAAAATGTTTTAGAGAGAATTGGATAAAATATTCTTTTTAAAAGCCAGTTACCCATTTTATTAGTTCCAAGTTTTATTAATTTTTATAAATTATAATTTATTAATTTATAAATTCCAATTTTATTAATTCCACAATTGATTTTAAATGTCCCGCCATTTTATATACCACGAAGGAGGAAAAATCACTGCCCACTAAGCTGTGATCTAAAGTTTTCTTATCACTTTGATTTTATTTTATGCTTATTGAAATAACTGTTTGAACTTAGACACAAGTTTTTATCATTGGTCACTCTTACACCTACAAGGATAAGGAAAGTAAACAGGACCAAGCTGGTTGGAAAGGTTTGCCTCTGTGACAGCCTCATGCTGCCTGAGGACTGGGAGAATTTCAAGGGTGATTGGGTAAGGTATTCCGAAGCTTCTTTACATCAAGAGTTCAGTTCTTCTCCCTCACTCTTCATTGAGCATCATTGATGTCCATGATTTTGTAGATACCTATTCCATTGGAGACACTGGTGACTCATCATTTCTTAAAAGAGCCTGTAAAGTAGCAAAAGGCCATTGGTGCAGAGCTTTTTATTTGGCTTTGGAATTCAGTGGAGAGCTAGTGTGCTGTGGTTCAGGACTGAGGCTGATCACTTCTTAGCACTCCCTCCCAACCTGTGTTCCATGGCCAACTGATTCTGAGTTCTTACAAGAACTCAAGAGTGTGCCTCTCTGTTTTCAGGATTTTTTCCCACACTGCTGATGGTCAGTCATGCTCGGACAGTGAGAACTCTCTTACAATTGCCATAAGGCAGACAGAGCTTGTCAGATGGCACTGACTCTGAGACACGTCCTGGTTTCGTGCTTCAGAGATGTAAGAATGTAAAAAGAAACATGTGATGAAAGATGGCACGGAAAGACTTTATTACCTTTATTGCTCTTCTCCCTTTGGTATTTGACCTGTTCTGTTGCAGACAAGGTCAATTAGCTGCTGTGTATTGTCATTGTAAGGAATCAAGGTTGCAGTTTTGTGGAGTGCCTGCCTGGCGTTTCTCTAGGTCATGGTCAGAACGCTGGTGATCTCCAAGCTGTCAACAGGTGTTCTGTGCAGACAGAGCTGTGGTTGCAGAAGTTTGAAAGAGACTTTAGACCGCATTTCTCTTATTTTAATTTTTTCTTTTCTTTTTTAGAGCAGCCCTGAATAGACATCAGGGAGGAGAGACATAATATCAATGTGGGTATTAGCCTCTGAAAAAGTCCTGCACTAAAGAATCCTGTTTGAACGCTTACTTCTGTGTTCCTAAGCTTATTTGACTATCAAAGTCTTTCCCTTCCCAGCTTTTTATGAGGGCAGAGTTAGAGTGTCCTCTAGGCTATTTCGGTGCTCAGTCCTAACAACCAAGCCTGCACCACCACTGCTGACCTTCGATAGGGCGCTCACATTGGAGACTGAGTTATCCTCAGAGGAAGAGCATATCCACAGAAGAGCTAACAGCATTTTCCCAGTCCTCAGGTGGCCCGAGGCTGTCACCAAGGCAGACCTATTCCAAGGCTCTTTTCCAGTGACAATTTATCTTTACGCCCCTACCAGGGGTGTTCATGTCTGCATCTCAGACTCAGTGGCTGGTTCCACTTCCTTAAATGGTAGTGCTCTTTTTGCCCTCACCTGTTGATCTATGTACTTTCACCCCTCCCTGGATCATCTTCTCTCTTCCCAGGGCTTTACCCTTCCAGTCATGCTGGAGACTTCCAAAGCTGCTTCTCCACCTGGGATGTGATGTGAAGCTGCGGACACGTGTGTAGATTCGACAGCTAATCTTCACCACGCTAATGTGTCACGTGGGGCTTCAACCTCAATATGTCCTGATATGTCCTGAAATGACCTCAGAATGCCCACATCCCTCCAAACACCCCATTCTTGGTAAATGAGCATCCAGGAGATAAAGTCCCAAATCAAGTCATGATGGCTTTTCTCCCTAAAGTTAATCCTCAACTTTCGTAAATTCAAATTCACTCCTCCCCACCATCGGCTGCGCTACAGCCAAATTTGGACCCTCATTTTCTCCAACCAGAATATTGGTGTCCTTTGAAATTTTTTTTTCGCTAAATGCATCTTCTGTGACACTTGGATTGATTCCTCAGCATCACATCAAGCCACTGCTCCTGTTAAATAAATCTTCTAGTTCCTATGGAATAGGAATGTTCAGTGCAACTTAGCTGGAAACTGTCAGAAGAGTGGGTTAGAAAGCATATGCATACATGCATTACGGTAGAATACAATGTAGCTATTTAAAAAGTTGCACTTAATTTAAAAAAATATTTAACTGTTCATGCCATATTTTTAAGTGAGAAAAATCAGATTGCAAAGTACCGCCTATTTATAGAATCCTCACTAAGGATATATATATGCTTTTTTTTTTTGAGATGTAGTCTCGCTCTGTAGCCCAGCCTGGAGTGCAGTGGTACAATCTCAGCTCGCTGCAAGCTCCACCTCCCGGGTTCAGGCCATTCTCCTGCCTCAGCCTCCTGAGTAGCTGGGGCTACAGGCGCCCACCACCACGTCTGGCTAATTTTTTGTATTTTTAGTAGAACAGGATTTTCTCCGTGTTAGCCAGGATGGTCTCGATCTCCTGACCTCGTGATCTACCCGTCTCAGCCTCCCAAAGTGCTGGGATTACAGGCGTGAGCCACTGCACCCAGCCCCATATATGCATTTTACACATGTATTTATGTAAAACATTCTGGAAGGATATAAAAATGCTAAAAGTTGTTTATCTTGTGGCATTGGGGCTACAAATGATTATAATGTACTTATTTATTTGTGCTTAGGTGTTCTGAATTTTTTGATAGTGAAGATGTATGCCTTTAAAATTGAAAAAATTAAAAATTGTTATTTATTTATTTATTTATGGATTTATTAGATGGAGTCTTGCTCTGTCACCCAGGATGGAGTGCAGGGGTGCAATCTTGGCTCACTGCAACCTCTGCCTCTCAGGTTCAAGCGATTCTCCTGCCTCAGTCTCCCAAGTAGATGGGATTATAGGCACATGCCACCATGCCAGGGTAATTTTTGTATTTTTAGTAGAGACGGGGTTTCACCATGTTGGCCAGGCTAGTCTCAAACTCCTGACCTTAGGTGATCCACCCACCTTGGTCGCCTAAAGTGCTGGGATTACAGGCATGAGCCATGTGCCCAGGCTTAAAAATTGTTATCTACAAGATTGAGTTCCAAGGTCATCTCCGCTGTGTAAAGTGTCCCTCATGTTAGTCTTCAGAGCACTGGCTACCCATGTGCTTCATTGTTTAGAGAGCTCTTGGAGAGCCGACTGCATGGTGCTGAAATGACCTGGAATACATCTGTTCAGTCCAGTCCAGGGAACAAGTATATTCCCTGGACCGGACTGTCAACCCCTTGAGGACAGAGGCCATGTCTGATTCATCTTGTGTTCTTATATTTGGCCCAGTCTGCCCTCCAGTGAGCATTTGATAAGCGTTTAAGAAATGAAGAAGTATTCTAGAAGACTGCTACTATGGCTGTTTTCTTGCTGGTGTGTGTGAGTATACACATATTTTATACACATGTACACACACATGCTTATTATGTGTTCTATGTATTCTGCCTGTTCCAGGGATATTAGAGGAAACTGTGTCACCTGTGAGGTAGGTATGGTTATTACTGCTGTTTCAGAGAGGTAAATGGAGGCTGAGAGGTAAGCGAGTGAATTTGCCAGTAGATTTGCCTGAGCTTTGTGTGCCTCACCTGAAACCTTGCTCTCAAATGTTATTATACTATCTCCTAAGGATCCACTGTTACCACAGAACACTTTTAGAAACCAATTTCCTCCCCACAACAAGGATAGTCACCAGGTTCCTGGTAGAGGGAAGGCTGGTTCTGAGTGGAGGCCGGTGACAAGTCAGCACTGTGTCCCTGCTGCACAGTTTTTCACAGAGCTGGCTCCATGGGTAGAAACCGATGTCAGGTACTAGAGTCAACACACCGACCCCAAGTTGTGCCTTAAAGTTGGCTCTCAAACTGTGGTCCTGGTGTTTCTGAGTTCTTGTGACCTGAATAGGAAAAAACTACATAAATAAAAAGCAAAACAAGCCTAGAATCTTCTGTTCTGATCCAATCGACAATGATCTTATTTCTTATTACTTTGACTGAACCTGCAAGTGGTTCTGTTGATGAAAAAGAGAAAATGGTTGGAACACACAGTCGTTTCTGGCTTTTCATGCATTTGGGTCACCAAAACTTGTGGGTCCTTAGCAGCCCATGAATGGTGGTGCAACTGTGTGCGTGGTGTGGTCTTTCCTCCTTTATATTTTTCTACATTTTCTAAGCCTCTTATTATGTGTAGGTGTTCATTTTTAATGAGTAGACAGTATGTGTGTGTGGCGGGGGGGAGTGGATTGTGAGGAATAAAGAGGAGCTGCCTGAGAAAGTTACATGGGAGGGAGGTGGAAAGAGAATGAAAGTCAACTTCACATGGGGAAAAGGTGAGTGATGACGCTGACTTCTATTATCTTTCCAATTGCATGCTGGTAGGAAAAGTAATGACTTGGGCGCTACTCCCATTCCTAGTTTGCCATGGGCAGCATCTATGATGTCCCTTAGCCTGTTTACTTCTGGGGTGATCTACCATCCAGATTGGCTTTGGTCTGAGTGCTTTCCTTTTAGTGCTAAAACTTTTAGTGCTAAAACTGGGGCAATTTTCAGTTGGTCATCTGCCACTTCCTTTCCTTATAACTCTCTCAGGCAGTTCCTCCTTACCCCTTTCATTCAATACACCCCATCCCTGCTACATACACATGCTCTCTTCTCATTGAAAATTAATACATACACATAACAAGAAGTTTGGAAAATGCAGAAAAGTATAAAGAAGGAAAAACCACACATGCCCATGGCTCCACCATCATCCAGGGACATCCAGTATCAACACTGTGATATATTTACTTTCAGGGTTTTTTCTATATAGGCAACCTTTCTGTGACTTATTTTCACATTTCGTAGCTGCCCTCAATACTCATTTCAACTAAATTATCTTCATAAAATTATTTGCGGCAGTGAGGAAAGCCTTGGATGATTTATTTCCTCCTATATTCCTGAGATATGGCCCTGGATGGATGCCCAAGGTGTAACATACAAGAACTATCAAAGACTTCAGTATCAGGTAATTAAATCCTTAACAGAGGTTGGCAACCATTTTGAGGTTTATAGATAAAGGAGGGCAGGAGAAATTGCAGAAAGTTTAGCAGAAAACCACAATAGCTGTGGAATATTTCATTAGGAGATTGCAGAGCCGATGCCATAATTATTATCAGTATATGAGTATGTCTTATGTGAAAGAGAGTGATACATTTTTCTCCTACCTCTAGTGAACGTCAGAGAAGACGAAATGAGTCTTAAGCATAGTGTGAAGGATTTAGGCTAGATAATAAGAAAAGTTATTAACTACCTTAGTAGGTTCGAGAGAGTCTAAGAAATCTCCTTCTCTGAAAGTCTTTAAAAATGATAGAGATTTTCCTATCAAGGAAGGATTAAGTGTGGGCCTGCCTAATGTAGAAGAATAAACAAAATACCCTGCCACAGTCTCAGCCAGCACTCAGGTTCTATGATTCTATATATATTAGAGAGCACATAAAATGCATGTAAAATTGATTTTTATTTTACATTTTTCCTTTGAGAAACAAAGAAAAATAGATAGTGACATTTTTAAGGCTCAGGTTTAATTTTCAGACGGTTGTGGAACATGTTGCTATGGGGTTCGATGGTAACATCAGAGGGAGGCACTGGGCTGTGACGAAGTTGACTTTTATCATTTTTCCAAATTATATTCTTGTTGCTTTTCCCCGAAACTTTAAAATAGGTTCATTTAGTTGAGTAAATGTCTAAGCTGGGATTTTAAGCCCCCTTTGTATTTCAAGGGATTATACCAAATCTACCTGGTTTGCAGCACTGCAAGTAACTTCCAGTCCTTGCTTCTTCAAGCCTGTTCTGTTGATTATTCTTAATTGTTAGCAGCGTTTCATTCAGAACTCTTTGCATTTTCTCCGGTGGTTTTCCTTTCCTGCACATTCATGCGAATGGGATATTCCTTGTAAATATAGTCTGTGGAGAACATCCCTTTCTATGCAAATTGGCAGCTCAGGGAATAGTTGGGTGCTTACAATGTCATTGAAAGTCGCACAAATCAATTGGCAAAAATTATTTTCTGTGATTGTCTTGTTTTTGCAGTTACATTTTTAATTTTGACAGTTTAAGTGTGTTTAGGGTTCACGATAGTTAAAGGCCACATAGAATGTGGGGCAGGTCACTGCTGAGATTCCTACTGCTTGGCTAATAAGGTTTTCTTTGGACTTTTTATGTCATTTAATCTCATTAACATTGAAGAGAGATACTTTAGAACAAAACAAATGAACAAATATTTATTGGGTGCCTGTGATATGCAAGGTATATAAAGGGTAGGGTGAGGCATAAAAATTAGGAGCCCTTGCTTTCAAGATCCTCACTATCTAATTAACAAAAACTAGGTAGTAATAAAATAAGGATACAGACCACATAGGAAAGGTACCATAAAGTGGGACTTGATTAACTGACAACAGCTTATACAGGTGAAGAGTACTCGATTTTGGAGAGAGAGCTGCAGGCTGTATTAGGATCCTTTCATTCATGACATCTGAGTTGGTCTTAAAGGTGTTGATTAAACAGAAAATGGGCCTTCTAGGATGGTGAAATAATGTGCGTAAATACTGAATAAGAGAAAGCAAAAGGTATATTTAGGAACCAATAAATATAATTTGGTTGAAAAGGAGACTTTGAGCAGGAGAATAGTGGAAAAAGTTTGGAGACCAGTTCTCAATTAATATCAGATGGATTCATTTTCTATTGCTATGGAACAAAATACCACAAATTTAATAGCTGAGATCAACACCCATTTATCATCTCATAGTTCTGTAGATCAAAAATCTGGGTAGACACAGCTGGGTCCTCTGTTTAGGGTCTCACAGGATCAAAATCAAGGGGTTTGGGATTAACTTGGAGATGCTGGAAAAAATTCCCTTCTAAGTTCATCCAGATTGTTGTCAGAATTTAGATCCTTTTGGTTGTAGGATTGAAGTCTTTATTTTCTTGCTTGCTGTTGGCCAAGGGACACTCTCAGCTCCTAATGCACACACTCAAGTCCTTACTACATGGTTCTCCCATCTCTGCAACAGAGGAGTTCATTCATGTTGAATCCCATGTAACTCTGAATCTCTGCCTTCCTCTTCTGCCACCAGCTGGTGAAAACTCTCTGCTTGTAAAGGTCTCATATGTTTAGCTGAGGATCTCTCAGATACTCTTTCTTTTGATTAATTCAAGGCCAACTGATTAGTGACCTTAATTACATTTACACAATCTCTTTTGCCGTGCAATAGAACATAATCATGAGCAAAAGGGTCGCAAAGAGACGAAGATTATGGGAGTCAGCTGAGTCCTCTGCCTACCACACCAAGCCTATCAAATGACGCCACCATGTCCCTTCATGTTACCTAAGAGCTCAAACCTCAGGACGTGTATGTAGGATAAAGTAACTAGTTTAAACAGTGGCAGAAATGTGGTAGAATTTGGCACTTTTATCAACTCTTTTATTTTCAACCAAATATCCTTTTCATGGAGGAAAAAAATGAACCTTTAAGGGAAGTTCTTAGATATTCTTCTATTCATCTTTCAAGGTTATAAGCATGTGAAAGGCTTTCTTATGCCTCTAAAGACGTTGGCAGTGTTACTGACTTGACCTAGAGGAGAGGACAAACTTGAAAAAGAAAAATTCCCCTGAGGGTGTGTATATTATTCATAAATCTTTTTTTCTTTCCCTGGCCCAAGTATTCTTATATTTACTACATTTTTTAAAGAGTCATGTCATTCCACAAAAAGTACAAAATCCTATTTCAAGGCATAGACAGTAGTAGAGTTGGTGTTGGAATTTAGTTAAGAAAAAAATAACTCTAAATGTTTATAACTAAAATTTACCATGCTAATGGTATTCTCCAGTCCAACATGCTTGCAACATGTTGAATCATTCAGGGAAGAAATAGTGTTTATTTCTATCTCTCACTGAGCCATTGCATCCAATCTGAAATTTGACAGTCATCTGAGTGGGCAGTAGAAAAAGGGAAGGCTGAGTGTATAATGCAGAAAATAGTGTCTTGTACAGTATCATCAGAATGAGTTGCTGATGCAGTGTAGCCAGTTACATGCAAACAGGATAAATACTGCCAGTCAGCACATTCCCAGCACCCCTAGCAGCTTTGGGCAGAGCAGGGAGCAAGATGTTGCTGAGTGTTTGAAAATGTTTCATCTTCTTAGACTATGAAAGTAGCTCTGTCCCTTCACTGGATGCTTAACTTCATTTAGGAAGAGTGTTAAGACCTTTCTCATAATCTATG
Source organism: Colobus angolensis palliatus (assembly GCF_000951035.1). Classification (NCBI taxonomy): domain Eukaryota; kingdom Metazoa; phylum Chordata; class Mammalia; order Primates; family Cercopithecidae; genus Colobus; species Colobus angolensis. The sequence continues at coordinate 1,747,351 of NW_012116821.1, read as the reverse complement.
AATCCTATGCTAATGGATAAATGCAAATATTGTTATCACCTTCCATTGACAGAGGACTACATTGTTACAATGGAGAAAAGTGTTAATCCTTTTGTAATTAATGCCTTATTGGGGTCAGCACATGTCAAGGATGTAGTTGGATTTTGGTAAATTAACTTTGAAGTCCTTTACTTGATTCTCATTTTTCTTTTATCTTAAAAAGTAACCATTGCATATAACTTTGTACTTTTTCTTTTACCAATGATATAAGACTTAGTTTTTACATTGAAATGAAACCAGATCAGACAAAAGGTGAATAGGAAGGACATGTGGCTCTTACTATCCTACTCCCTTAACTCAACACAAAGGAAAATTCAGCGTAGAGAAATTACTATGACCTTGTAGTAAACAATAACCATTGGTTTAATAGCTTCTAGATTTCATTCCTGGAAAGTAACTAGTTCTTATTAAATGGTATTTATTGTGATTCCTATTACTATCACTTTGACATACATATATATAAGAAGATGGCCAGACATTTCACGTACTGAAGCAGAAGTGCAAACAGTCACTATGTCTTGAGTTCAGCAGGGCTAGAGTGATGGGATGGAGTGTTCAGGAGTGATTTCCTGAAAGAGGTGGGTTTCAGTCAGTGCTTTCCTGAGTGGTTTCTAAAAATAAAAAATAAAAAAAATTCCCTAGCTTGTTATGATTAACACGGTCCTGGGGTCAAATATGTTTAGCTACCACAGGCTGGAAAGATTCAAAAGGTTTCTTCACTGTGTGACTTCTCAGAGCCTTTTATGACAATTACATAACTCTCCAAAAGGAAGACTCCATATGTGGTGATTCGGAAGCATATTTGATCTTTTTGCTCTTCCATGGAGCTCCCATGGCTGGAGTGGTGGAGCAAACTTTGGGAAAAGGTAAGATCCTGCCTTGAAGGATGAGTGGGAGGCCTCATGTAGTCGATGGAAATGGGGCAAGAGCTATATATTATAAGCAGAGGCTTTGGAAGGAGCAAAGGCAGAAGTGTGGTGAGCCATGGGAGACCAGCTAAAGGGGTGGTCTGGGGACAAACTGGGAGGAAAGGATGATTTTGAAGAAACAGGAAATGAGTGGAGGTGGTTGGGGTTTTTGGAGTTGTTGTCTTGATAGCATTTTTTAAAAGACAGATTAATCTGTCAACATGGTCCAGAGTGATCTGGATAGGCGGAGCCTGCTGGCAGGAAAACTCATCAGGAGTCTTTTGTGTTTGTTCAAGCGTGGTGTTACCAGGTCCTCCCCAACCTTGTTTCTCTATTATGATCTCTCAGCCAATGATGGTGTGGTCCCTGCTGTGCTTGGGCTCCATGTTGTCAAGTGTCCAGCATCATCCTGGGGACCTGGAATTTGTACCAGGTCTCCAAGGCAACATCTGTCTTAACGCCTGGATATGCCTTATAACACTTCTCTTTCTCTAAGTCTGTCTTTGGCTCCACATCGTTTCTTTTTATTTTATTTTATTTATTTTTTAAACTTTACTTTGCATTCTGGGACACATGTGCAGAGTGTTCAGGTTTGTTACATAACTATATATGTGCCATGGTGGTTTGCTGCACCTGTCAACCCATCATCTAGGTTTTAAGCCCCGCATACATTAGATATTTGTCCTAATGCTCTCCCTCCCCTTACCCTCCACACTGTTTCTTTAAAGAACATGTTATTATAACCCGGAGACGTTCACTGTTAAGTGCAGCTTCCTTCATGGTTGGCTGATCTAAAACCTGCACAGACCACAGCCCTTTATGGTGCGTTTCATGTTTGCATGTCTGTCATCTGAAATGCCTCGTAGACTATGTTGGCAACTGGCCAAGCTGAGCATAAAAGGGGGATGGCCTACCAGGCTTCATAGCCTTTCCCCTTTGAGTTATCGAGGAAACAAAACCAGAGTTGTTTCCATGTGAATGACAGTTAAAAAGATAACTAAGGAAAGTGCTGGTCAATCACAGTTTACAGTTGTTGGAGAGCCCAACTTGGAAGGACTCAAGGACAGAGTGCTGATCTCCATGGGAGAAACAATTGTGCTTTTATGGAATCATCTCTCCATTCTTGATGCTTCCCTCTTCTCTCCATTCTTGTATTATGGGGATTAGCAAGTCTAGCCTGGTGAATAATAGATGCTGGATAATCTCCCTGTCTTCTCCCTTACCTCTTAATTCATTTTGACCTTGACTTGGAAGATATCCTTCTACCACGAAGAAATTGTCAGCCAGAGTTTTACACTGTTTGATCACTTTGCTATTTGAAGTGTCAGTTGTTTTTTAAAAAATATACAAAGAATAACTTCTTTATTTTTTTTTGTTTTCCTTTTTTTTTGCTTAACATGTGAGAGGTGAAATAAAGGAGCTCCTGATAAGTATAGAGAATAGGAAACAAAACAAAGCAACAACAAAGTCTACACACCTCACAGCCAACAGCTGCCCAGTTAATGTCATGTGCATTTACAGCAGAAGTGGTCAGTGACAACACAGTGGAAGGCAGTTCAGGTCACAAATGCAGAACAGGAAATATATTTTCATCTTGTTATTTATGACCCAGCCTTAAAGGAAAACAGATGGTACTACTTTCAGAGCTGTTTTGCTCTTGTTTCAAATGGCTAATTCAAATCAAACACGGATTCTATTCTTAGTCGAGGCAGCTGCTGCATTGTCTGAGTTGGGCTGTTTTTTACCAACAACACCCCTTCCTCTGACAGAACGGCCAGAGAAGACCACAGCAACATCACTGTCACTATCATCCAGTAGTCCTAAGAGAACCGCATTTGTCGGCAGCAGCACAAACCCTATTGCTGGCTGACACAATTTAGGATAAACTGTGGTTGGATTTTGAGTAGAATCTGGAACCGCCACTCCCTTTCCTCTTGCATTTAATTCTTTCCCTTTGAAAGCAATGATTTGTTCCAATTTTAGAGTAGTGTGACCTTTCAGGGACCCTTAGGGTGGGGAAGATTGCAAAGATGGGAAGAGAAGTCAAAAGGGGCTAAGAGAGGAAATGGAATGTGAGAGATGTTCTCATAACACAGAGAAGACAGCAGACACTACTTAAGTGCCCTCTCCCAGGGTAGCCATATTGTCCTGCTGATTTTCTTTAGTCACAGGCTCTATTTATGAGACTCACTAATAAGACTTTAAAGAGTAACTTCTTTTTAAAAATCAATTTTTGAAAACAAAGTAATACATGTCCATAATTCAACAACAACACCACCATTTTCCATCTATTCATTTCTCCACTCTACGTGGAGCCCCTGGGTTTAGTCCTCCCACTGGACACCCACTCCCTACCCTTCTATGCCCAGAAGCAATCACTTTAAATTTTTCTAGCTGTTAACTTCAGACAGTGACCTCTATATTTCTAAAAAATGTGCTTATAGTGTTGAGTATTTAGTTTGGGTCAATATCTCTTACATTTCTTTAATGGTAGTTGAGGATTTAGCTTGTCTAGAACTCTTCCCTTGACTAACTCGTTCATTCAATTGAATTATATTATATTTTCAGTTAATTATCTGACAGTTTTTATGTTATTAGGAGTAGGTAAGTTATTTTTATTGTCAATCCATGCCATGTATTATTAGATTTCCTTTCTTGTACAACGTTTTGTTTTTCCTAAGGTTAATAATTGTACAACTTATTATTTGCTTATTTTTACGTATGTCTTTAAACTTTTTTGAGATCAACACTTGTCAAATGCTTTGTAAAATCTTTGAAATAATCAAACACATCTAAGTATCTGTTTGTACTCTCCCTCTCCCTTTTCACTCTCCTTTCTCCTGAAAGCCTCTAAACCCTTCTTTCTCTTTCCACCTACTCTGACCTGTTTGTTGGCTAAGTCTTTTGAATAAGGCTTACTCTAGAACTTTCCATTACTTTTCCTGTGTTGGCTCACTTTCTAAGATTCCATATTCTGTGATAGGATCTTAAACACAAATACGAGGGAAGTCAAGTTTTTCATCCCTTTTATTCCTGAAACTCATGTTAATTTACCCTCACATTATACAAACATAGTTCAACATGGTAGAGAAAATGAGAAACCAAGTGTATTAGTCCATTTTCATGCTTCTGATAAAGACATACCTGAGACTGGGAAAGTTCAACATGGTAGAGAAAATGGGAAACCAAGTGTATTAGTCCATTTTCATGCTTCTGATAAAGACATACCTGAGACTGGGAAGAAAAAGAGGTTTAGTGGCCTTACAGTTGCACATGCTGGGGAGGCCTCACAATCATGGCGGAAGGCAAGGAGGAGCAAGTCACGTCTTACATGGATGGCAGCAGGCAAAGAGAAAGCTTGTGCAGGGAAACTCCCGTTTTAAAAACCATTAGATCTCAGGAGACTCATTCACTATCCTGGGAACAGCACAGGATATATACCTAAATGTACCTAATGTACATTTACCTAAATGTAGAACCCAAAACTATAACACTTCTGGAGGAAAACAGGTAGAAATCTTTGTGATCTTGAGTTAGTCAAAGATTTCTTTGATATATCACTAAAAGCTTGATCCATTAAAAATTGATTCATAAACTAAACTTCGTCAAAATAAAAAAATTGGCTCTTATGTAAGAGTATGAAAAGAGAATCCACAGACTGGGAGCAAATATTTGCAAAACACATACCTGATAAAGAACCTCTAAGCAGACTACATAAAGAATTCTCAAAACTTGACAGTAAGAAAATAAACAACTCATTTAAACAATTGGCTGAAGATAGGAACAATTTTTCAAACAAGATATATAGATGACAAATAAGCACATGGAATTAGTCACTAGAGAAATGCAAAGAAAAGCCACAGTGAGATACTGCTTCATACCTGTTAGAATGAAAAATTAAATGGACTGACTACATCTAGTATTACCAAAGATGTGGAGGAACTGGAGATCTCCTATACTTCTAGGTGGAATGTAAAATGTTACAATCACTTTGGAAAGCAGTGTGGTAGTTTTTTTAAAAGTTAAACTTGGACTTGTTATATGGTCCAATCATTCCACTACTAAGTATTTACCCAAGAGAAAAGAAAACTTATATCCATACAAAGGCACGTTCATTAATGTTCTTAGCAGTCTTGTTAAATAATAGCCAAATCCTAGAAACAGCACAAATGTCTATCAACAGATAAACAAATAAGCAAACTATGGTATATCCATACAACATAATGCCACTCAGAGGTAGAAAGAAACAAAATATTGCTGCACCTAATAGAATGAATGAAGCTCAAAATAAATAGCCCGAATGAAAGAAGCCGGGCAAAAATGATTATGTACTGCATGAGTCCACTTATATAAAATTCTAGATAATAGGAACTAATCCATTGTGATAGGAAGCTAATCAGTGGTTGCCTGGGGTGGGGTGGGGGTGCTAGAAGAAGGGATTATAAAGAGTTCACTCTCTTAGTGTGGTGATGATTTTGTGGACATATACATATGTCAAAGCTTATCAAATTGTACATTTTAAATATGTGCAGTTTTTATATCAATTATATCTCAATAACATTTTTTAAATGAAAAAAGCATCATGTGGCTACCTCTGAAATTATGCTTGTTTAATAAGAATGCTTTCAGATCACTGGTATCTATGCATCCATCAATATTGATTCGGCCAAGCCCTGTGCTAGGTTCCAGGTGAGCAAAACAGAGTCCCTAACTTCACTGGCTCTTAGTCTACTGGGAAAGAGGGATAATTGTATATATAAAATCATAATGATAACATGTAACACTTACTGAATCCTATGGGCTAGGCATTTGTAACAATGTATCTTCTATGCATAACTCACATTTTACTGATGCAGGAACTGTGGGGCCAAAGGGTAAGTTCCTTGCCCAGGATCAGGCAGCACGTGGCAGAGTTGAGATCCAAGCCCTGGCAGGGTGGCTGCAGAGGTCATGTTCCTACCCACCTCACTGCTCCTCCTTCACAATGACAAACTGAGAAGTGCGGTGAAGCGACATTGCACACTGCTCCAGCGATGTGTCCCAGGAGGGCTCCACCTCAGTTGTGGCCGGGGGAGTAGGAAAGGGTGCCCAGGGAAGCCTTGCTTGAGTTGAGATTAGGTGAGAGAGGGTAAATGCCTTTCAGGCAATGGGTGTGTGGGACTTGTGTCTTTGACCAAACAGCCTTTTCTAGTTATTCTCTCCCTTTCTTTCCCTGTGTCTCTTTCATTGTCTTTCTCTAGAATGAATGGAGATGGGGTCCCGTGCATGTGTTTTACTCCTGACAGCCACAGACAACAGACCTGAGCCTCTGGAGCCTGGAGACAAACGTGTCTCCTTTTCTGGTGGAGTCCCTGAAGGCTCAGTGAGAGTGGCTGGAGGGCTGTCCACATAGGCTAGCTACTTCATTTTACTTTAAAACAGCAAGGGCTTTCAAACTTTTTAAGATACTTTTATTAAGCCTTCTGAGGGAGTCCTGCAGCTACTGAATGCTTTCCCAAAATTCATTTCTTTCTTTGCAGATGCTCCGTAAATGATTATGATATTGTAATGCTGTCACTCAGAGCACCGCCTGAACTTGTGCTTGTTCACATTGAGAGGGAAGATAAACTCAGATTTGCAGTTGCCAAAGGCCAAAGCTGCTTCTCCCCAGCTCACCAAATTGCTAACCTAAACACATTATAGAATTAAAATTTCGACTCACTGGCAATTAGCAATGGTCATAAAGAGTGTAGGGTGCTGTTGTAAAGCCCGTGTAACCCTCTGATATTATAATTGTTTTAAAGGAAAAGCTGGATTAGAGATGAGGCATGCCAATGTGAAGGAAGTTCAGGGCTCAGCAAGTTGAGACAGGCAGCCCAGGGGCCCCACTAATCTTTACGTCCCTGAAAAGTATATTGTTAATAGTACATGACAGATAAATTATATCGCGTACCCCAAGAAATGCCTGGAGGGAAATCAAAAAAATGCCGTTAGCAGACAGACCTTTTATGACTTTCCCAGGATACTGCTATGTTTCCAGAAACTCGGCTCACAGCCTCCCTGAATCACATACATCACGTTACCAGAAACAGTTGCTGACAAATACTTCATTTAAATGCTATTGAGATAAAAGCAGGAAGGCTGTGAATAGTTAAAGGCAGAAAAGTAACATATGTGTCCATTGGTACACTGTCCCAAATGGGTAGTACCTTATCATTTTTTTCATTCCTCATTGTTCTGTCAGGGGATTGGAAGACATATGTCACTTTTCTACCTTAACAGGGCATTTTCTAGTTTGTTTGGATTTATGTCCCAAGCTTAATGAGATTTAAATGGAATTTTTGTATGTGAATAATATGAAGCATTAATGCAAAAAACTTTCATTGACCGTGCTGCTGGCATGATTTGCATAAGGGTTTTTAAATATGAAAGAAGAACATTGAAGTCCTTATAAATCACAGGGCATGAGCTATACTGGAGCAATAGAGGGAGCAGATCAGATTATCTAAGTAACTATAGTTTCTGAAAAAAGGTTACATCTTCAGATTTATGAATGTTGCCTCTGTAGGAGAATAGTGAAGGCGCGTTGGCCTAGATGTGAGACAAGGCTTGATAGGGCCTCAGCACTCCTGATGGGCCTTGTAGGGGTTTGTCCACATCCAGACTGCCTCATACACTTTGACCAGATGATCCTGGACTCCTGTGTCGCACTGTGCTATGTAGACAAGGTTCTTAAGGGAGAGCACCCGAGGAAGAAACAGAGTGTGGGTGTATTAGTCAGGGTTCTCTAGAGGGACACACCTAATTAGATACCTGTATCTATATATCTGTAGACCTACATAGATATCTATATATCTATGTATCTGCATATATAGATATCCAAAATCAATACTTTGCATCCTTTAATCCGATCAAGTTGACACTCAGTATTAACCATCACAGGGGGCCACTAACTTGGCTGTATGAGAGATGTGGCTGTCTCTATCTTTTCAAATAATTCAACTTGTCCAATTCTGAGATCTCTTATACCTAGAGCAGCGTGGAAAACGTGCCACCCTCCCTTGCCAGCCTCAGGACATTCTTAGGTCCCCTACCACTTTTTTGCACCACCTTGGGGCTCAGAGGATCTCTATGAGGTCCCCTTACTTGCTTTGAGTCACCTCGCAGTTGTCCCTACTCTGGTATTTTATTTCTCCTGAGTTCTCAGGAACAAAAGGAGGAACTTTGATCTTTGGCTTTGAAAGTCAACACTTGCCTTTGTGGTCATCTTCCTTCTATGCTGTGCTACCCCTTCCCAAAGGCAGTAAGCAGGGCATTCCCCAGATGACCTGATGGGAGTGAAAGGAGGAAAGGGATAGGAATATCCTGGCACAGGGAGAAGACAGCCTCAGAAAATCTTTGAATGTGTCCCCTGCGCAGGCTTCAGTCTGCTGCTTCAGTTTAATCAAGTCAATGCAAGTCAGGGTCCAGGATGGCATGGGGCAGCTTGCTGGAAATGTGTGCCCTCCCAGAGCTCTTACAGAAATGAGATTGTGATTTCAATCTTGATTGCCCGCAGAATCTCTGATAGGCAGCAGTATGAAGTCATTGTCTCCCTGGGAAGACAGCGAGAGAGTTAAAAGGAAGGAGCCCATCAGTCATTCTTACAGGATGCCATGAAAATATCCCTGTGGGGCTGTGCCGGGCTGGACCTCACTTTGCAGGGTTTAGGGAGACATGGGGTAGTGCTACCTCCAAGGTGCTATTAGCTGAGACTAGAGCCTGTGTCACAGGGTATTAGAGGGAGATGAATCTGAATCGGGGTTCATAACAGAGTTGTGCTGAGACCAAAGGAAAATCAGTTATCCTGAGACTGTCCCTATTTAAAATTTTGATATTTCGCCCATCATAGATTTTTTTTTTTACATAAATTTTGATTTTGGGTACCCTTGTAAATTTGACACCATAGGTAAACCCCTTACTCCACCCTAGTCCCAGCCCTGGATCTAATCTAGCTCCTTACGTTTTTAGATGAGGAAATTAAGGTATGGAGAGCACAAAAGGGTTTGCCCGGCATGACATAGGTAATTAATGAGAACATGAATTCAAGTTTATTTTCAGCCTTTCTTTCCCCCTTCCTAATTCATCATACTGCTCCTTCACGTGCTAGTTTTTTTAAAAAGAAGATGGAAGGAAAAATTTCCAGAAGTCTGGAGAAAGTTTCCTTCTCATCAAGGTTAAGGCCTATAGCGAGGGGTGAGGTGGGAGCAAGGTGAGGTGACAGATGTACATGGGAGGGAAGAGCCCGGGAGCTTGAAGCGAGTTGCACGGCACGGGTCCCAGTAGAGCCTGCTTTCTCTATAGCTACAGGTTATCTCTTCTAAGGTAGGTCAAGTAGAATCTTTAAATGGCTGCTTCTTCAGACTTATAGCTATTTTAATTTAACTCCAAGTGCTCAGAGGAATGCTTTTATTTAACTTCAATAGAGTATAGCTTTATTAAAGTCAAATAAGAAATAGGAAAAAAAATGAACCCACAGAAAATATGCCAATGGAAATTCTTATTTGAGAAATGTCCAGATATTATATGTCTTATATTTTAATTTATTTCTTGAGCATTGAATGAAATTTTAGGCCCACCTGAGAAGCAAAATAAGATTAGTCTGCTGAACAATAGGTAACCAGGTTTAAAAAAAAAAAGACAGCAAAATTTGCAGAGATAAAAGTTTAATTATGTCCTAGTTGCTTGCTGAGATCTGGAAATCAATGTAGTTATTTCAATATAATTCTTGGTGGGCTATCAAATGACATGAGGGATCTTTGTACCCCTTCTCTTAAAATATAGCCACCATAAAATAATTAACAATAATGGAGTTGACATTAGATTAATGTAGCTAACCTCAGGTTGGTAGTGGAATTGCTTTTTGAATGAAAGAGAAAAAAAAATTAAGAGCAGACCTCTGTGTGAGTGAAATCGCAAGGAACGTGCCTGGAACTCAGAAGATATTTTATCCTTTGTCTCAATGTGAAATAAAATTCTAAAATAAGCTTAAGACTTTCTTTTAGAAAAAATTTATGGAAAATATCTTAAATGAAAAAACATGAGTGGTGGAAATTGATCACTTTAGTATATTTTAGATTGCAACTAAAATATTTAATATACCATGTTGCAAAAACTGATCAGCACAATTTTCTCTTTTTAATGGGGCTGTGGGGATGGTGGTGTCATGGGATTTTGAGATAGATTTGAATTCTTTTTGGGCCACTTAGCAGCTGTGTGACTGAGCCTTAGAGTTTTCATGTGTATAACTGTGAACACAGTAACACAAATTTGTCAATTTTACAATGTTTTTGTATAGAGTAAACTCCCAAGTTCTCTTTGTCTCTCAATCTATATATGTTAATTTTTGTTATTTGTTAAATATTTATTAAATAATAATATTTTGATAGGTTTTTAGAAGTTAAAAAAATCTACTGAGCTACTCTTTAATGGATCCAAATATTCTGCTGAATATCATGTACCTGGGTTCATGAGACTAAGAAAGATCATTTTATTTAAAAAAAATAATAAAGAGAAAAAAGTCTTTGGAAACTTTGTTTTTTCTTTTTTTAAACTTTTATTTATTTTATTTATTTTTATAGAGATGTGGGTCTCACTTTGTTGCTCAAACTGGTCCTGGCTTCAAGTGATCCTTTTGCCTTGGCCTCCCCAAATGCTGAGATCACAGGCATGAGCCATCATGCCCAGCCCTTTCAAAACTTTCTGCCTATGCTTGGTATAGCTCATCGTAGGAGTTAGATTCAATCAGTGAGCATTCTGCTTGTGAGCTGGGTCTCAGTATTGAATTTTCTTATTTAAGTCCCATGCAGATACCAAGTATTTCCACTGATATTATCCTGTTATTGACCTGCAATTTAATACTTTGTTTCCTGAACATTATGAAATCAGATTCTATTGTAACAATTATGGAGCCAGTTGCTTTAGCTTCAATACCCAAGAAGCTTTCTAAGGACCCCAAAACATTGTGGGGATGTCGTTATTGGAAATTCCTTACTTAGGTCCCTTTGCTTGGGAATACTTTGGACTTCTGGTCCCAACAAAAGTCTGAATCTGACTTTCTGTATGTCATTAGCAACTTGGTTAAATCATTTAAATGTGCATCATTTGACAAAAAAGGAAGCTTCCATGATGTAAAAAGAAAACAATAATGCCACCAAAAAACCTCGGGCTAGGCATATGCAACCAACAGATACATGGGATAGCTTTAAATCATCAGTCCCTGAATTGATTCATGGATCTAAGAAATATTTATTAACAACCAACTGTAACGCCAAGCACTGTACTAGATGATGGATATAGTTGTGAGTAAAAATTAAAGACACAATCCTTGCCCTCAGAGAGTGTTCAGTGTAGCAAAGAAGATAGATTTTAGTCAAATAATCACACAAATGAACAGGAAATAAAGACCTTCCTAAGAGCGCCCAGGAGAGGTTTAAGGTGACTTAAGAGTAAACAGTAGGGAAAGTTGTCTAGACACAGATGCTGACAGAGGCTCCTTAAAGAAGGTGTATGTGAGCTGAGATCTGAAAGATTTGTAATTGCAAAAAGAAAGAAAGGCACAAGAAGTGGGGAGGGGCAGAAGGATTCCAGTGGAGGGCACGACCAGTAGCAAAGCCCTGTGGCGGAGGTGGTTTGCGGGTCTTAGAGGGCTGAAGAGCAGACCGACATGGCTGGAGCCTGCTGCAAGGTGACCATGTAGGAGCAGATTCAGCCAGACCATGCAGATCTTGGTAGCCACACTAAGAGTTTTTGTCTTTATTCTAAGGGCAAGGAGAATCATTGAAATGGTTTCACCTGGCTTGTGTGCATGTGTAGGGGGCGGTGTGTGAGTGTGTATGTGACAAGATCTGATTTGCAGTTGAAAAAGATGAGTGTGGTTGAAATATGAACAGAAGATTGAAGGTGAGCTTGTCAATCAGTGGAGATGCTTTGAAAGGACCTTGTAGTTGTCTAGGAAAAAGCTGATGGTGGTTGAGATTAAGGTGAGGGTGGCAGAGGTGGGGCAAGGTAGAAGGTTTTAAAAGATACTTAGGAAGTAACTTGGTAAGACTCAGTGCAATGATAGGCTATACCTTGGAGTTTCTTCTGATAGTTTTGGGAAAGCCCATCTTATTTATAGTGATTTTTAATTTTCGATCTTTTCAAAATGAATTAATTTATTTAGGTGTTGATGCATACCTACAAGAGTTAAGGAGTGCGTGAGACACTGGAGAATTTCATGAGAATTTCAGGAATGTGCCTGCCCTCATGGGCTCACAGTTGGATGGTGGGATCACTTTCTTTGTAAGGGCACTATATTCTGATTTCTGAACTAAGTTTTTTTGTATGTTTTTCTCAAACTATGCCTTAGAATGCCATGGCGACAATTAGGCATTGCAACATTTGTCATCATGGATTGTGTTGAGCAGCTGAAATCTGTTTCACAAACAGATAACCAAGGTTCATGCAGTATTTTCATTTGTGAGTGTCTTTCTCTCATACCTTCATTGGTATTCAAATGTACTGAAACTTCCCTGTTGTCTAAAAAGTATGGCCATGTCATCTGTTTCTTTTGAAAATGTGGTTTTGATTGCTCAAGCTTTATCTATTTCCAGCCTTACTTGCAGAGGCTCTAGCAATGGTGGAGGGACTGGATGCAGCACCTTGGATGCAGTGCATTGGGAAACAGATGATACATTGAAAGGTGTAGCAGGAAATCCTCACCAAACCACTTTCAGAATTTAACCTCCCACTGAGAAGTTCTGATACGCAAAGGATGGATTGTGCTGGCTGTTTGAGGGAGAATAGTTGTCTTTCTAATAGCTGCTTCAAAACATTTCCCCTTTGACTGCTATGGAGTCTTCGTTTTTAAACACAGAAGAAAGCTAAAAGTAGATAGGAATATAAAATGAAGAACAAAAGGCATTTTCTTAAGCTAGTTGCTAAGCACAGTGGGCATTGTAATACCTGTCTATCTCCTTATTACCTTATACATCTTATGATCTTTATTTCTATTTAGTAGAATAAAAAGTTAGACCTCAAATGTATCTCTATTGGATGCAGAATGATTTTCTCACACTACCCTTTCATCTGATCTCTTTTATATAGACACATTTAATTCTTATTTATTCTGATCTTTAAAATCTTAATTTTGAAAAAATATCACTGCCTTGGTGGGGGGGAGTTGACTTTGCTGGGTTTGCGTGCAGAAAAATTCTTTCTGCCTTTGATGCCTTCTATTTCTCCCACTTGAGCTCTCACTGCTGGTGATTCTGAGTCACATGCTGATTGTTCAAATCCTGGATGTGAAGGCCCCAGACATTTGGATTCATTTGACTGAAGATTAGGCTGAGGAATCTGATTTGTGTATAATATCCCAGGTTACTCTCTTTCACGGTATCTTTGAACCGCCTTTTTGGGAAACATTGCTTTAACGAAAGGAGCATCTTTTCAATAAGGAAAGTCTGTATATATAGCAAACCTACACCCTAGTTTTCAAAGCTCCTGAGTGATGCATCACTGGGGAGGGCATTGTGTGCAAGTGTATACTCCCTCTCTTTCCCCACATACCCCTGCATCTACAATATATCCAGGTTGAAATGCCATTCTTAGTTTTCAAACATTCTTATCAGAAAAGTTTTCTCTTTCTATCTCTGTGTACCCTATTATAAGACAAAAATATATAAATCTCCATATTCACTTAAAAACTTAAAAAGATGGAACGTTAAACCCAGAATTACGTCTTCAGATCGCTCAGCCCGTTACTAATTTTTGTGCCATCAGTGATGTAGAGTCCCCACTGTTATCTTTTCTGTTTGAGAGATCTGTCACAGAACTGTCACATCCCAGCCTTGCATTTTGCCAAACTTTCTTTAAAAATATATTAAGTGGATGAACATCTCTATGACAAATTTAGACTGTGTGTATGTAATATCCTAAGCCATCATCCAGTATGAACTTAAGTCCCACTGACCACCATGCAGTGGTAATCTGTTTTGTACAATGATCACTCGCATGCAAAGACCAAAGTAATCATCTTTTCCTGTTGGAATGTGCTATAGGGCCTCACTCTTGCGAGACACCTGAGAATCTCAGATGATGTAAAATGAAGGTGCCATTTGCAACAGCACAGGAATACTTTCTCTGTTCTTGCTATTGTTACCTACGAGAGTTAATTGTTTCCAGGTGCATCTTGAAGCACTGATTAAAACAGCCTCATATGGGTTGTAATTGATTATCTGGAACGGCATCTTCAACCTCTGTATCCTGTGAGCAGTTGGAATAAACTGGCACGCTTCACCCACTCACACATGCTGTGGTTTCAGAAGGCTTTTAAAAGGAAGATTTTCTAAAATGACTTTCTAAGATACAGCATCAAATAGTCGGGTAAGATGGGATGACATGAATAAAGTGATTGTCTTAGAAGTACTCCAGAAAAAAAAAAAAAAACAGTTTCTTGTGGGGGAAGGGGTGAAGGTCCTTGGATGTGTTGCAGGTGAGTTGTTGAATCATTGTTTGTTTTGGTTAGTTAACTAAGAGAGTCTTGGCTCAGTGGTTGCTAAATTCAAATTTCTTGGTGATGATGAGATTTGGAATATTTTTGTGGAATTTGAAAAATGGAACTATAAGCCATTCATGAGTATTTCCATGTTATTACTATAGGAGAGTATATTTGTCAGAATACAGAACCCTAGCTGCTAAAAGATCAACCTCCAAATCTTAGTGACTTTTCACAATCAAGGGTTATTCCACCCTCCTGTAATAGTTTGCTGCAGGCTGGGTAGCTTTTCTGGGAAGCTCTCCCCTAAAAGAAGGCTCAGAAATCCAGGTCCCTTCTAACCTGTCTTGCTGCCACCTTAAGCACACGGCCTCCCTGGATGCAGAGGGAGCCACGCTTGTATGGACAGTCTGTGAGATGTCTTCTGCAAGGCCTGGAAGGGACCCATGTTCCACTGGCTGGAACTCAGTCCTGGAGACCCAGCCTATCTTCCAGGGAGGCTGGGAAGCACGTTCTTCTTGGGCACTCACTCAGAACCAATAAGATTGGTAACATACAGTCAGTTCCTCCTGAGGAGAATAAGCAAGTTCCATAGTGTAATACCTCCAGTGGCTGTGGCTGTGTTTTAATTGGAAACAAAGAAATTCAGTTTAAAGAGTTTGGGGCCGGGTGTTGTGGCTCAAGCCTGTAATCCCAGCACTTTGGGAGGCCTAGACGGGCGGATCACGAGGTCAGGAGATCGAGACCGCCCTGGCTAACACGGTGAAACCCCGTCTCTACTAAAAAATACAAAAAACTAGCCCTAGCCCGGCGACGTGGCGGGCGCCTGTAGTCCCAGCTACTCGGGAGACTGAGGCAGGAGAATGGCGTAAACCCGGGAGGCGGAGCTTGCAGTGAGCCGAGATCATGCCACTGCACTCCAGCCTGGGTGACAGAGTGAGACTCTGTCTCAAAAACAAACAACAAACAAACAAAAGAGTTTGGATCTGTTTTGGGGAAGAAGGCCTTTAGAGCTTTGTGGATTTGAGCTCTCACTGTTATTCTACCACTTATTCCTATGTGATGTTGGATAAGTTTATAAAATGAGAATAATATCAGTATTTAGTTCATAGGATTGGTATGAGAATTAAGTGAGCCAATGCTCAGAAGTTGCATGTGTGTGCTCAATATATGTTAACAATTATCATTGTTATTATTATTAGAAGTTGTTTATTTCCCTGGTTGATATGGTTTGACTCTGTGTCCCCACCCGAATCTCATCTTGTCGCTCCCATAATTCCCACGTGTTGTGGGAGGGACCCAGTGGGAGAGGACTGAATCATGGGGACGGGTCTTCCCTGTGCTGTTCTCGTGATAGTGAATGGGTCTCATGAGATCTGATGGTTTTAGAAATGGGAGTTTCTCTGTGCAAGCTCTCTCTTTGCCTGCTGCCATCCATGTAAGATGTGACTTGCTCCTCCTTGCCTTCTGCCATCCATGTAAGATGTGACTTGCTCCTCCTTGCCTTCTGCCATAATTGTGAGGTCTCTACCACATGGAACTGTAAGTCCATTAAACCTCTTTCTCTTGTAAATTGCCCAGTCTTATGCATGTCTTCATCAACAGCACGAGAACAGAATAGTACACTGGTGATCTGAAAGGAAAAGCACTTATATAGCAGTGGCTTTCAATGGTGCCTGACTACCCAGCAGAGTCACTGGTGAGATATTTTTGAAGTACACATGGGAGCAGGAAGGAAGGGAGGTGAACACTCCAGATGTGCTGAATCCCAACCTCCCTCCATCTGCGTGTTAACAAAACCGTGCAAGCTGAGCTGCTGCCCAGCCACAGGTAGAAACCACTGGACTGCACCTCATACAAGGTGGCTAATCCCTTCAAGTCTTTGTGATATTTGTGAAAGAGACTACTTCATGTAAGTCTCCAAGGTGAGTCAGAGGTCAGAAGACTGGAGAATTTCATAGCAGAGAGGGGGTCCAGTGTCTAGCACTAGAAGTCATTCAGAATGTTGGATGAGGAAACTCTCAACCTGTATGATTAATGTGTGATAGCTGCATAGGGTGACCTGGGCACTCCTGCTATTGGTTTCTCAGATCTTCCTAAGAGCTTCTTTTTAGTCCTCTTATCAGCCCTACCTCCTGATCCAACTCCATCTAGCCTAAAGCCATTTGTCTAGGAGAGAGGTACATAGTTGGAGAGAATTAACCATTCTAAGAAAGAGGAGGAAAGCCTTCCTTTTTTTTTCTACAGGATAATGGGCATAGTTCCACATGTCCTGGTTCTCACAAGTCATCTTTCTTCTTATGAAACATAAAAAAGCTCATGCCTTTAAAGGCCCCCAGACCCACTGATGGCATCCTGAGGGCCTTTCTTTTCTTTTCTTCTGCTCAATCCTCCTCTGATAGAAAACCCTGAGAGCATTTCAGCAGTGAAACTAAAAGAAGTCATCAATCAGGATGGACTAAGTTATGCTGCAGTAACAAGCAATCCCCGAAACTCAGTGGCTAATTACAAGGGCAATTTCTTGCTCTTGTCACATGGCCCTCAAGGTTGGTAGAGAGCTCTGTTCCCTGTGGTTCTTTCTCCAGGATCCAGACTGAAAGATCAGTCACTGAAGGGAAAATGGCATCACTTTGAAAAGAGAATGCTGGGCATGTCTATTATGGGCAAGTAAAGACTGGCTTGGAGGGTGTGTGTGTCCCAACACATTGGTCTGAAGCAGTCCTATAACCACTTCCACAGCACCCACTGGGTGTCAGGAAGCTAGGTTTTTTGGTTTTGTTTTTGTTTTTTTTTGGTACCCAGAGTGAGAGGAGAACTGGCTATAGCTGAGGAGAACTGGCTTCCACAGAGATTCAAAGGTCAAAACAATGTTTGATTTTCAAACAGCTGCCTAAGAATGTGTTAATATCTGAGTAGAAAGAAAAATCATGGTCATTGTAAGAAAATACGTCACAGAAAGGCCTCCCATTCCAAAGCTACAATGAAAAATTGCTCAAACTTTAGCCTCAGAAGAGGAATTTCTTTTCTAAAGTTCATGAAATTGGGTAAATGAAGAAATTACTGATGACAGCTTGTTTATTTATCTATTTTATCTGTCTAAAATTTGGGTAGATAATTCTTGCATTTAAGATAAATGGGTGGACTTGGGTTTTTGGGTGTTTGATTGTATTTCTGCTCCACGTGGGTGGGAACTGTTTTCACATCCTGACTGCTGACTGAACTGTGCCTCATGTAGAATAGTCCATCTATTCATATTGACTGGAATAAGCATGGAATAATGACTGGGCACTGTTTTTTTTTTCCCAAGACAAAGTCTCACTCTGTCAACCAGGCTGGAGTGCAATGGTGTGATCTCACCTCACTCCAACCTCTGCCTCCTAGGTTCAAGTGATTCTCCTGCCTTGGCTTCTGGAGTAGCTGAATTTACAGGCATGAGCCACCACGCCTGGCTAATTTTTGTATTTTTAGTAGAGACGGCATTCCACCATGTTGGTCAGGCTGGTCTTGAACTCCTGACTCCATGATCCACCCGCCTCAGCCTCCCAAAGTGCTGGAATTACAGGTGTGAGCCACCATGTCCAGCCAAGCACTGGTTTTATAAAACCTTAGCATATCTCCCAAGTATTTCTGAGGAAGTTGTAACCATTTCAAAACAAAATTAATTTCAAATGATTTTCGTTTAAAAAATAACATGACACTTCTGGTAATGTCACAATTTCTAACAGTAAAACCATACATGTATGGCATTCTTGAGATGATTCTACCCTTAGGATTCTCTTGAACACTAGAATAAAAATTGTATTACATCTTTGGTAAGAGTGTTGTCAATTAGACTCTTGCCTGTATGTGGGCATATCACCACACAAGGTATAATATTAGGTATTGATCACATAGTATATAGTATTTTCTTGGTTGTCACTTTTCTTTCTTGGAAATATTTTTGGAATTGTCTGTTGGTGGCAATCTATTTTTATTAATCATTTAAAAGTTCTATCTAAAAGAAATGCAGTTCTCAAAGAGAAGGAATGAGAAGTTTCTTAAGTCCTTCAGTTTGAAAATCATGTCTGAAAATCAGGTTACTTGAATATGAGTTAATTGTAACTCAGTTTAGCATTCAGTTTGTGAGCCAAATTAAACAAATAAAATAATTTTCTTTTTCTTTTTTATTTTATTTTTTTTGTTTGAGACAGAGTCTCACTCTGTAGCCCAGGCTTGAGTGCAGTGGTGTGATCTCAACTCACTACAACCTCCGCCTCCCGGGTTCAAGCAACTCTCTTGCCTCAGCCTCCTGAGTAGCTAGGACTACAGGCATGCACCACCATGCTCAACCAATTTTTTTATATTTTTAGTAGAGACGGGGTTTCACCATGTTGGCCAGGCTGGTCTCGACCTCCTGACCTCAAGCAATCTACCAACCTTGGCCTCCCAAAGTGCTGGGATTAAGGCGTAAGCCACTGTGCCCAGCCAGAACAAATGAAACAATTTTCATTTCAGCAGGTTTTGTTTTGATTTCAGTTCTTCTTGCCTTTCAGTATTCTTATAATATGCCTTTTTGCATTTCATGATATTCCTCTCTCTTAGTACAAGATGTTGCTTTCGAAATGCACCTACTGTTCCCCCAGCACCTAGTCGGACTAATGACTTCTTTCTCCTTCCCCCAAGCATTGGGTTTGTCATGGCCATTGTTAAATATTAGGGACAATCGCCCAGTGACAGCGAGTGTGGCCTATCTAGCTTTTGCTCTCTGCTTTGGCCTAGATGGAACAGTGATGCTGAATGGCAGCCCATTAGTCCTTGGAGCCATTGGCACAGAGAGAATAGATTGCACAGAAGCTAGTTCTTTCTTTCCTTGTCATTGTTCTCTGACCATAGGCTTTCTCGAGATTAGAAATAACTGGTTCTTTTAAGGAGAATGCCTGCATTAACCAAATATACTCTAAAGATACGTAACAAATGCTACATTTGCAATCATCATAAAGCTGAATGAAAAAAGAAAGACTACAAACATACTGAAACAATTAAGCAATGTTCCTTCCTAATTTCAGGCAGGGAAGAATATCCTTTGTGCACCCTAGAGTTGGTAAGACGACATGCTCAGGCCCACTTTTTAGTTAGTTACCAACTTCTAGAAGCCAATGGAAAATCACAGTCTTTGATGTGTAAAATAACTAAGAAAAGGGGGTGTAGAGCCTTATAAAATACCCAAGCTTAATCTGGACCAGCCAGGGGCAAGACTTGAAATCCTCTTACTGAGGAAAATGAAGGGAAGCACACTTGCCTTTTGAGGCACAAAATAAAAGAAACCTATAAAATTTGTGTGGCACAGTGTCCCAGAAATCAATTATGTAATTTTGTACAATCATATCAGGTAGAGTATCAACCCATTACTGAAACTCAGAGCTTTCAAACCTAATGGAGACTATTTGACGTTCCTAGGCGAGCTGCCAAAGGCCCGTTTCCAATTGCTACATGACAATTATTGACACAGACATGCACAGGCAGGGAAGGGTTTTCAAGGAAATAATGTCAATAATTTTCTACTGTGTTTTAAGCTAAAAATCAGTAGAAGGTGAGTGACTAGAATCCTTATGGAATCCATATCTACACATCCTTTGGGTCTTGGAAAAGAAATCTTTACTGTGCAGAAAAGCAATGGCAGTAATAGAGAAAGTGAATATCCACATGAAATTTAATTAGGTTGGAAATGGAGAGTTGAGCTGTACGTGCTGGAAGTGTTCAGAATTGTACTAAACTACCATCCCTAGGTATCGAAGACTACACCCCTCAAGTTCCTCTTTACTCCATCCACTCTGCTTATCATGGCCAGGCTGATTTTTTTTTTTTTTTTTTTTTTGAGATAGAGTTTTGCTCTGTTGCCCAGGCTGGAGTGCAGTGGTGCGATCTCGGCTCACTGCAAGCTCCACCTCCCGAGTTCACACCGTTCTCCTGCCTTAGCCTCCTGAGCAGCTGGGACGACAGGTGCCCGCCACCTCACCCGGCTAATTTTTTATATTTTCAGTAGAGATGGGGTTTCACTGTGTCAGTCAGGATGGTCTCGATCTTCTGACCTTGTGATCCACCCACCTCAACCTCCCAAAGTGCTGGGATTACAGGCGCGAGCCAGCATGGCCGGCTGGCCAGGCTGATCTTTTATGTTTTGATCTCCTGACCTTGTGATCCACCCACCTCAGCCTCCCAAAGTGCTGGGATTATAGGCATGAGCCACTCTGCCCGGTTGGCCAGGCTGATCTTTTATTAATCAGATCCCATCTGGCTACTCCCTGCTTTGGCGCTCACCATGGTAACCTTCTGTTCACTCTTCAGCCCATGTCCTAGTGTTTGGGTCTGTTCCTTTATGTGGTCTTACCTGCCATTGTTCCCAATGAATCACTCCCCAAATTCAGAGTGCTCTCCTGAATTCATCTTATATCTAATGAGCTTATTCTCTCTTCTATGCTGACTCTCATCCTCTCCCCTGGTTCTGAAATATCTCCTCCTCCATATACTCCACTTACCAGACTAATTCTGTTTACTTTTTGAAGTAGTGCTTGAATCCAGTTGCCTTATACTACTCATAGAAGCTCTTGTTTACTGAGGGTCCATTAAGGCTCAGGGCCGTAATAAGGGTGATTTATATGTTACATCTATATTTTTGATACATCTGTCTTTCTCTGATAGGTGCATAAATAAACTGATGCAGGCCATAAACTCGGAGTTGTTTTCTGCCCACAGATGAAGTATGTTTCTTATTGTGCAATCAAATGACATTCTTTTTTCTTAGAGACAAACATAATAAACATGCATGATAGGCACTACTGTTCCCACTTTAGAGGCAAAGAAACTGATGTTCAGAGGTATTGAGGTTCTTGTGTAAATTCATTGAGGTAATCAAATAGAGATTCAAATACAGGCCTCTCGGACCCTAGAACCCACGTGAGGTTGTGCAGGATTCTCTGTTTCCAGCATCCAATCATCTCTCTTTCTCTGAAGTTTCCTGACACTTAAAGAGTAGTGGTGATGGCAACAGCTAGAATTTGCTGCGAGTGACTTAACATGTGGCTAACACTGCTCCCTTCTTCCCATCCCTGATCTCCCCTGGCTCTCACAACAATTCCAACAAGTTCTCACTGTTTTTTGGATGAAGAAACTGAGACACAGAGAATTTAACTAGTTTGCCCAAAGCCAAGCAGCTCATAAGGAACAGAGTTGGGGTGCACACCTGGGTCTTCCCAACTCTAGAGCTTGCACTCTTAACCCTCTAGTCTTCAGCCTCCCACAGAATCCTACTTTCTGCCTCCACAGCTGGGCTTCTCAAGGCTGGGAACACCCTCCTCTATTTTCCCCACATCCCCACAGTCAGAATTATGTGATGAAAAACCTGCTTTTAGGCATACATTATTTTCCTGTTGAGGCTGCTGTGAAGATCTGGGATTGGCTTTGTTGGACCATGATGTCCCTTCATGGACCTAAACTCAAGAAGATGCACATTTCCTTCAGTCCAGATCCAGGATCCAAGCATCTTTTTGTGCACTGGTTATGGCAGAGGGTAAAAAGAGGTTAACAAGGCACCTTCCTGTGTCCAAGAGAGACAGACAAGCTGGCCCAGGCTGAAAATGATGAGGAAAATGACCACCAAGAGTCATCATAAGCCAGGCTCAAGGGTCTCATAAACCATGCTTGGTACCATGTGTGGTCCATCCAGGAAGCTGGGCCCATCAGAGGCAGAACTAGCAGTGTTCAGAGCAGGAGGTCATTGTAAAAACACCTCTTCAAAATGATCAGGAAAGAAAGCAATGTAACTTCTTCTTGTACTTTGCATAAGAAGTCAAATGAAATTGGTTTCTGACTATTATGGAAAACTGCTTTGGGGCATGTGGTAGGGACCACCCAGACGAGGCCCTCCAAGACCTTGTTGTCTAGGGTGATTTACTCCCTTTATTTAGGGATCCAGACAATTAATCATTTATTTATGTGATGATAGGCTTTTGGCTGTTAGACCAGTTGCTGTGTTACTCTATGAGATGAATAATAGTGGAGAACTATATAAGTTATCTATTTTACTTTTTATCTTGGCTTCCAGGAAACGTGGAACTCAATTTGATACTCAATTTCAATGATTACACATAGCCTAGGTTTTTGGTACATCCACCTTTCTCTCTTAGATACCTAAATAATTTGATACATGCAATAAACAGGGAGCTGTTTTCTACCCACAGTATGCTTCTTATTGTGCAATTAAATTACCTGTTTTTTCCTTAAAAGATTGAGTTCTGCCAGCTCATGGAACATGATTTTTCATCGATGATTTCCAGAAGAGAGAAAAAACCAAGGACCTTCTTGGACAAGTTTTGTTCAATTACATCTTTTATCCTGTTGCATAATTTGTAAAATTTAAGACACATTTAAATTGAATCTATTGATCTGTATATAGTGGGAATTCCAGCCTGAGCCTACCTGGGGCTTCAGATCTCTTCAAACCTGCTCCATGGATGATCACTTGAGCCAGGGGAGGCCCAGGCTGCAGTGAGCCATGATTGCACCACTGCACTCCAGCCTGGGTGACAGAGGAGACCTGTCTCAACAAAACAAAACAAAACAAAACAAACCTCCATGGGTTGGTGGGGGTCTGCTAGAAGCTGATTTCCAGGAGGAGTTGTAGTTTGGCAGAGAATACCTGGGGTCAAGAGGAAGCAGGAGGATGTCTGTGTCTAAAATTGGTCCTTGCTGTAGCCTAGTGGGTTTCTTTTCCAGACTGGAGTTTAAGGGCTGTTTCAATGAGGGACTTTATGATACACAAAGAGGTGAACAGTGTTGGTGTTTATGGATGAGTAGTACTGGAGGTTGAAGGAGAGGCACTTCCCAAGAATGGATCTCAGTATAGTCTTGGTTCCTTGAAGACCAAGGACCTTCAATTCAGACACTGTGGACACAGGCAGAGAGGCAAGAGAGAGAAGTCTTTTCAGGGGAAGCAGACATTGACAAAGAAGGTCTGAGCAGCTACCATCATGACTGAGGAAAACACTTGAATGACGTCTGGGGTGTTGAGTACAAATAAGGGTGGTTGTGAGACAGACAACAGGACTCCAGAAAACCCAGGTGAGGACTTGGAGAGGGGTGGGAGGTTCTGTAGCAGACAGATGCATATGTATGGCTCCTACACCAAGTTAGTACTTTATTCATTCTTGTTTTTATTAATAATGTGACTGTATTAACATCCACTGGCTGCCGAGGCTTGGGACAACCCGGGTGACACCCGTGTTGTACGAAACCGTGGAGAGGCTAGCGCCTGCGGGGACAGAATCTTGGCTTGTCTCTCTCACTCCGTGTGTGCTCTCTAGAGCTTGCATGGCTCTCATGACCTGAGCGCAGATGAGTCACTGGACTAGTTACCTCACCTGTAAAAATGAGAGATCTGGACCACATCGTCTCTAAGAACATTTCCATTTCTAAAATTCTAAGATTCCATTATTTGATACAAACTAGGATGCCAGAAATACATGAAGATGAAACAAAGAGAGTGTATGAGTCAGTTTGGCCAGCTATAGCAGAATATCATGGACTGGCTGGCTTAAACAACAAACATTTCTTTTTCTTTTCTTTTCTTTTCCTTTTTTTTTTTTTTTTTTTTTTTTGAGACAGAGTCTCGCTCTGTCACCCAGGCTGGAGTGCAGTGGCGCAATCTTGGCTCATTGCAACCTCTGCCTCCCGGTTGAAGCGATTCTCCTGCCCCAGTCTCCTGAGTAGCTGGGGTTATAGGCATGCGCCACTATGCCCCACTAATTTTTGTATTTTCAGTAGAGACAGGGTTTCACCGTGTTGGTCAGGCTAGTCTCAAACTCCCAACCTCAAGTAATCCACCTGCCTTGGCTTCCCAAAGTGCTGATATTACAGGCATGAGCCACCACGCCCAGCCACCAACATTTTTTTCTTATAGTTCTGGAGGTTAGGAAGTGCAAGATCAAGGCTCCAGCAGATTTGGTGTCTGGTGAGGGCCCCCTTTCTGGTTTGTAGATGGATGTCTTGTCCTGTTCTC
Organism: Colobus angolensis palliatus; assembly: GCF_000951035.1. Classification (NCBI taxonomy): domain Eukaryota; kingdom Metazoa; phylum Chordata; class Mammalia; order Primates; family Cercopithecidae; genus Colobus; species Colobus angolensis. The sequence goes on along the minus strand of NW_012116821.1, from coordinate 1,722,876 downwards.
ACATGGCTGAAGAGAAACAATGATCTCTGTTGTGTCTCTTCTAACAAAGACTCTAATCCCACCATGAGGGCTTCACCCTAATGACCCAGTCATCTCCAAAGGCCTCGCCTCCTGATACTCTCACATTGGGGATTAGGATTTTAACATGTGAATTTTGGGAGAGAGACACAAGCATTCAGTCTATAACAGGGAACAAACAAACGAGTTGGAAATCGAGGCTACTGGTGTGTAGGGGCAGAGAACAGACTGAGTTTTGAGTCCTCAATTCGCCACGGGGACCCTTTAACCTTGAAGGGTTAGTTAACACTCCGCTCAGCTTCTCAAGCTTACATCCTGAGTACCAATCCTTGCCTCAAACACTTATTGTAAGGATTACGTACATGTGTGAATGCGTGAGTTCAAACCACCAGTTGTGTGCTGGTCACGGTGTATGTATGCAGTGAGGGGTGTGTGTGCTTTTGACTGATGACCACGCACCAGCTTTCTAGACCACACAGGCCTCTGGGACCTGGGGATGCTGGAGGCTCTTAGCTGTTAGAAACAGAATGGAAAGGCATGGTCCTTCTTTGAGTCAGAAAACCTGGGTTTGAGAATTACCTTTGTAGTTTACCACCGGAGATACGGAATAGTTCAGGGTCTGTCTTCTTCATCTGTAAAATAAAGCACTTGGATTCTATATATAAGCTTCAACATATTTTTCTAAGTTGTATGATTCTAAGATCTGTAAGCTACTAACCTCTTTGATGGAGGAGCTTTTCTTTCTTTCTTTCCTTTTATTTTTTTGAGATGGAGTTCGATCCTGTTGACCAGGCTAGAGTGCAATGGTGTGGTCTTGGCTCACTGCAACCTCCACCTCCCAGGTTCAAGCAATTCTCCTGCCTCAGCCTCCCAAATAGCTGGGATTATAGGCATCTCCCACCATGCCTGGCTAATTTTTGTATTTTTAGTAGAGATGGGTTTTCACCATGTTGGCCAGGCTGATGTCAACTCCTGACCTCAGGTGAGCCAGCCAACTTGGCCTCCTAAAGTGCTGGGATTACAGGCGTGAGCCACCACACCTGGCCAGGAGCTTTTCTTTCTAATCTTTCTACTTCCCACTACCTCTTGCACATAGTAGGTGTGGTAAATACTAAATGCATGACCAATGAGATGGCTCTGGTAATTTAATTCTGCTGCCTTCAAAAGAGGAAGAAAACTTCACTTAGAACTGAGGGATGCAAAACCTTAATTCTCTGACCGATGAGCTATCTGAGTCATGCTGTTTCAAAGATTCAGGCTTGTGGCCTAAACCGATAACAAATTCTTTCCATTAAGAAATTGCTCTCTCTGGTGAGCCTGACTTTTGAAACAGACAATGCAGACGCCGGCAGAGCGATCGGGTCTGCTCATAAAATGATTGCAGCCAGATCGGACCATTCAAACAAAAGCCCAGCATACCCCAGTGATACCAACAGAATAGTGCTAAGACCTGCAGCCTGGTGGGAGGCTGCAGAAGAGCATAGCTAGACATTTCCTTGGTGCATGCCTGAGTCTCTCTAATTCAAGGTTCAGAAACCAAATTTCCTACATGACGATTTTTGAGTAACTATTCACCTGTAAGCACCTAGTTGAAGGATGAGGGTGTCTACATGAAGGGAATCTCACTGTTTAGAACAGTCTCTATGCTTAAGTGGTAACTCACAATCCAACAGATACACAAAATGTCACTCTGTCTCCCTGCCATATAAGAAGGAGTTGGATATGACAGAGCCTGAGACCCTTGCTTTTTTTTTTTTAATCTGCGTTTAGGAAATGTGCTGGTCAGGCTCCAGCGGGAGAGTAGAATCTGGAGAGAGATGAGGGGGTGGTTTAGAGGGAGAGGCGACTATGGGAGGGTTGGAAAGAGAGGAGGGAGAAAAAGCACCTTTGTAGCATTGTCTCCTGGTCTTCTTTCTGGATGACATTCTTCTGGTCTTTTCTCCTCTAGAGTGATTTTTCAAGGTTGCTTTTATCTGGCTGTCCAGGTTTTTTCTTCTCTTTTGGAATGGGAGGGAGGAAAGAGGCTTTTCTCTTCCCCATCCAGAGCCTAGTGACTCCTTTTCTCCTGGTGCAGTGACAGGGCTCCCAGCCCATCATGGAGCCTGGGCTTTGCCAGGGACACTTTGGGATTTAGTAAGTTTCTATCATGTGAATGTACAGATGCCACAGAACCAGAAGAGTTACGGGTCTCTGGTTGGTTGTTTTTATTTTTTTATTTTTCATATCACTGGGGAAAAGTGCACCTTCAAGGTTTACATCCAAAGCAAAGAATTGTTGCTATTGACTTTTATCCACTTCCTAAGCACTGCATTTCTTTCAGGCTTCATCAAAGGCATAATCCTTCATTCAGAATCTTTTTCATCACTTTAAATAGTCCTCCTGCCTTTGTTGAAGTTTTCTGCCTTTAGAGAGACGAGGTCAGATCTGCTCCAACAGTGGAAATAAAATGGGGGAGGAGAACTAGCTGTAACCTTTGTGCTTAAAACTTGAAGATGGTGTACATTTTTTTTTTTTTTCAAAAAGAGAGCTACTGTTTGACTATTCGGATCTCTTAAGATGCATCTGAAAAAAAATACTATATTTTAAATAGAAAATGTTAAGAAAAAGTCTGTGCTAACATATACATTTCAACAAAGTTTTTAGAGAGAAAAAATGATCTCCAAATTGTTTGAGAGAGTCAGCCTGGTCCTATTATATCTGTGTAGCAGCAGGGTATAACAAAGCTAAAGATTTAAGGCAATTTTGACACCTTAAAGCAGAACTGCACAGGCTTTTAAACCCAAAGAGGATTCAGCCTGCTCACTTATTACTTTCCACATCTTCAAAAGGACAATGTCTCTTTTTTAATCTTTTGGCTTTGCTGTGAAACCATGGGAAGTTATTGACTTTACAGTCACTTTAAGTATACAATCAGGCAGAAAAAGGACATTGGTGCACTTGGGGGCTGTGAGTTCAAATTCTCGTCCCTTTGTGGCACTCTCCTCCCCGCTCAGACAGAATTGAAAAGGGCAGAACAAACAGTGAGGGGCTGCCATGGGTTTTGATGGGGGCCCTCTCATTGAGTCACAGGCACCTGAAGTCGTTCGGCTAAAGACAGGCTCCTTTCTCGTTTCTGTTGTTATTTTTTATTTTGACAGCTCCCAGGGTTCCTTCGGATGGTGTGCTCAGAAATGCCATACTTTCTTGTAGCCCCTGCAAGCTAAAATAATGAATAAGCAATTAAATCTCATGCTTGAGGGCCTGTGCTGATTACTTGCCGGAAAGGGACACAGCCCAGCCTTGTTCATTGCCTATGGGGCACAGGGCCTGGCTGGTTCCCTTGGAGGGGAAGCACCTGCTGCCAGGCTGTGTCAGGGGCGGGCTGCAGGGGCGCTTGGGTGCTAGAGGCAAGGGACTTGATGGGAAACAAAGGTCCACCAAGTCACCTGTATCCAAAATGGGTGCTGGCTGATGTTGTCCTCCTAAGGTCTTGTCAAGATTGTTATTTGTTAGCAGAGCACAATTGGCTGTGACTCCACTTCTTCTTCTTTATTATCTTCTGATAAATTAATGTGTACTAGGAGCATAGTTTGCTCTTTATGTTTTATTAAATAGGTATTCTTGGTTTTGGCTAAAAAGTGGGTTTGTTTAGCTAGTTGCTGGGAGGCTAACTTTTGTCTTCGTGAGTTTCCTATGCAAGCTACTCAGTTTTGGAGAGGAGGTGTCAGAGATAATGATATGATAACTTTCCCAAAGTCACAAAGCCAGTATGTGATAGAGCCACAAATGGATCTGAGTAGTTTGACTGGGGAATGAGGGCTCCTAACCATGTTTCTAGCTCCCCTCAATATTAATTAATTTGAAAAGTAATTAATAACTTAATAAATCACTTTTTAATAACTCACCATATACATATTGAAATTCTACTGGGGCTTGCTACTGGGAATTCATGGATAAGCAATATATAGTTGTGTCCTGCCGTAGTGGATTATACATTCTTGCCTGGGAGACTGCCATTGATGAAAAGGCCCACATGGTCATACAACAGCAAATGCGCTAAATGCCCTGAAAGAAAATCAGGCGGTAAGGTGGGAATGCCTAGAAGATGGTCTCAACTGGGATCAGGGATGATAGACTACCATCCTGAAGATGTGAACTTGAACTGAGGCTGAAGGGGAAGAAAGCAAGGTAGTACAGGGACAGGAAAGCCATGGGAGATGAGGCTGACCGGGAACCAGGGTTGGGTCCTGTGGGGTCATGTACGTCTCCCTAAGGATTTAAAAACAGAAACAGGCTTACACCTGTAATCCCAACATTTTGGGAGGCTGAGGCAGGCGGATCATCTGAGGTCAGGAGTTCGAGACCAGCCTGACTAACATGGTGAAACTTTGTCTCTACTAAAAATACAAAAAAGTTAGCTGGGCGTGGTGGCACGTGCCTGTAATCCCTACTTGGGATGCCGAGGCAGGAGAATCTCTTGAACCCAGGAGGCAGAGGCTGCAGTGAGCTATCATGCCATTGCACTCCAGCCTGGGCAACAAGAGCAAAACTCCATCCCCACCGCTCCCCCACTCCACAAAAAACAGATGAATGGGACTTAATTAAACTAAAAAGCTTCTACACAGCAAAGGAAATAATTAAGAGAGTGAAGAGACAACCTGCAGAATGTGAGAAAATATTTGCAAACCATACATATGATAAGGGGCTAATATCCAAAGTACATAAGGAAATCAAACAACTCAATACTAAGAAAACAAACGCTAGAATGGCTATTATTAAAAAGACAAAAACGAACATATGTTGGTAAGGATATGGAGAAAGTGAACTCTTAAACACTGCTGGTGGGCATGTAAATTAGTACAACCTCTGTGAAAAACAGTACGGAGATTTCTTAAAGAGCCAAAAATAGAAATACCATTTGATTCAGCAACTCCACTACTGGGCATCTACCCATAGGAAAAGAAATCAATATATTAAAAAGATACCTGTACTTTTGTGTTTATTGCAGCACTATTCACAATAGCAAAGATATGGAATCAACCTAAATATCCTAAATTGGATGAAGACAATGCGGCATATAAACACAATGAAATACTATTCAGCCATAAAAAAGAATGAAATCATGTCTTTTGCAGCAACATGGATGGAACTGAAGGCCATTATCTCGAGCAAATCAACCCAGATACAGAAAGACAAATATCGCATATTGCCACTCATAAGTGGAAGTGAAAAAATGTGTACAAATGGCCATAGAGATTGGAATGATAGACAATGGAGATTTGGAAGGATGAGGGAGCAGGAGGGGGTGGAGAATGAGAAATTACTTAATGGGTGCGATGTACAATATTTGGATGATGAATATGTAAAAGCCCTGACTTAACCATTATACAATCTATGCATGTAACGAAAGTGTTCTTGAACCCCATACATTTAAATAAATAAAAAAAAGATTTTAATTTTGACCCTAAGATCAATGCAGAGCTGTGAGAGGACAGAAGCAGGAAATGACATCACAACACCTGTGCATTGAGAAGGGCCCTCCGCTGTGGCATGGCAGTGAGTGCGATGGGATGGCTTAGGAAATCGATAGATGTACCTCGGACTGGGGTGGTCCAATTGGATATAGTTCTGAAGGCATATTTCTGAGCTCTTTAGGAGGGAGAATGGACAGGGCTTGTGATGGCTGGGGTTGGGGGGGGCAGGTGAAGGGTCTGCGATGGCTCTTTGGTGTCTGGCTCACACAGCTGGATGACTGGCGGTTCCACTAGCTGAGAAGGAGGACATGGGAAGCCTGCTAGATTTAGGAGAGGACTTGAACTTCATTTAGATCTGTTGAGTGGGAGAAAACCCCAAAAGGAGGTATGGTGCAAATAGTTGCCTATAAAGGTCTGATATTCAAATGAGGGATTGGAAGCCTCTGAAAATGGAAGCTGCCAGTATGGATGAGCTGTCTTAAAGAGAGGCTACAAAATGAGAATGAACACTAGGACTGAGCTACCAGAAGTCCAGTGTGTGTGGGCTGTAGGGCAGAGACTTAGGAGAGCCCAGAGCAGAAGGAAACTTGGAGGGTGGGCAGCTCAGGGTGGGAGAGGCTGCTTCAGAAAGGAGGGCTGGGGGTGGGGTAGGGGAGGGGGTTGCCATGGAGCCCACCAAGGTGATGATTCACTCAAGGATGGGTGTGGGCTCATCCTTGAAAACACTTGTGAGGCAGAGATTATTACTATCTTCCTTGAATAGATCAAGGAACTGAAGCTCAAATAACTTAAATAATTGGCTTCAAATCACACAATAAATAGGTGGTGGAGCAGAATTTGAAGCTGGTTCTCTAGGTCCAGATCCCCTGCGCCAGCCCTGTCTTTCTGTAGCTTTATTTTTTTCACATTCAAGCAATTTTTTTTTTCTAGAAAAGGAACAACATAATGGCATTTTGGTTTGTTAAATAATCATGATGAGGGCCGGGCGGGGTGGCTCACGCCTGTAATCCCAGCACTTTGGGAGGCCAAGGTGGGCAGATCACGAGGTCAGGAGATCGAGACTATCCTGGCTAACACGGTGAAACCTCATCTCTACTAAAAATACAAAAAATTAGCCGGGCGTGGTGGCGGGCACCTGTAGTCCCAGCTAGTCGGGAGGCTGAGGCAGGAGAATGGCGTGAACCCAGGAGGCGGAGCTTGCAGGGAGCCAAGATTGCGCCACTGCACTCCAGCCTGGGCGACAGAGCGAGACTCTGTCTCAAAAAAAAAAAAAAAAAAATTCATGATAAGAAAAAGAATAACAACTGACATTTAATGCGAGGCTTATAAAATGATTAACGGTTTTGAATACTGTATGATAAATAGGCTTTTAAAACCCATGTATCTGACCTCTTATTAGGCTGTTTATTTCAAACCTGATAGTGCAGCTAAAACAATTGCCGAGGGACTGCATATATCTTCTGCCTCAATTACTTTCTTTCAGAGACAATTTAGTCAAGATGATTTTTCTGAAGCTAGCCAATGTAATTCAAAACCAGGTAGGTAAAAGAGAGGCCAGTCATTGAGGGTGCACACGGAATATCACATTAGGGACTAAGAGAATTAAAATGAACTGAGGATTTCGGTTTTTCCCGTCTTTATGATGATCAGAAATTGAGGCAAAACGATTAAGTATATGTCTGTTGATTTCAAAACACACTGCGTGGAAAATTCACCTTCTTCAAATGATACGTGAATTTGGAAAACTCAAACATGGACTGGAGTGGGTTGGACTCTAGGGGTTTTAGATATTCTGATGTTTGTGGTAGAATGGATAATGAGAAGTTGATGAGTCTGGGAGTATATGAGTTGCTGGCCGGGAAGTAAGAGGATGATTCAGATTGGGAGTTGCGAAGGTCTACCTCCTTCTCTGTGGGGGAGGTTGCTAGAAAGGAAACTATTTAAACACTTTAAGGAAACAAAACCCTGAAAACACACAGAACCTGAAGAGTGAGGAGAAAGAGATTGGGTCTCCAGCGGGGTGACTTGGCTCTTTTTGAGGGCCCTATAATACCCTGGGCTTAACTCTATCTCTGCCCTTCCGCTATGTGCTCTCATGGTCTGATAATTGGTCTGCTTCATAGGAGTGTGAATGTCTTATGGCAAGGACTGTGTCTTACTCACCTTTGTGTCACTTAGTTCAGCGCCTGGATCATAGCAGACGTTTGTTAAATAAACATTTGTTAAAAAGTTGAGCAAGTAAACAAATGCCAGGAAAGGTGAGAATTAGAAAGAAAGCTAGGGAAAGGGAAGGAAGGAGGAGGAAGGGAAGATCTCTGTGCAAGGAGAAGGAGAATTCAGGAAAATCGTGTGATTATGTATGCCCAGAAGAGTATTATTCACGGCTTGAGTGTGAATCTAAGACCTGGATACCTTTTCTGACAGAAAGGTATCACATTCTTCAAAATTAAAAGGAGAAGATTCCTGAAGAGTTGTTCAGGTGCAAAGAGAAATTCCATCATGAATCCAGCAAGGCGGGGTTGGGTTCTAAGATGAAGACTTGAGCAACACAAATGTATGAACAACCATCAGGAAGCAGAGCCTGTCCAAAGCCTGATTTACTTAGTTAGGCTGAGCTAATTCCATTTGGGAGGTGGCTTTTGTAACAACTTTTTGTCCTGAGGTGAACAAAAAGTTTTTTGGTGCTTTAAAGCTGATGGAGGGTGGGGTAGGAAAATAAAAACAGCCCAGGGGGAATAGATGTAAAGGAGGTGTGGGAAAAAGACCCTTATTCCAAGGGTAAGATCTTTGGAGATGGGTCTCTCCTCCACCTCATTTTCTTGCTTTGGGCCCTGGGAAGGAGGAGATCTTAGTCCTCAGCATCTCATGAAATTAAAAGTAAATCTGGGCTGGGTGTAGTGGCTCACGCCTGTAATCCCAGTGCTTTGGGAGGCCAAGGCGGGTGGATCACTTGAGGTCAGGAGTTTGAGACTTTGAGACCCGCCAGGTCAACATGGTGAAACCCTCTCTGTACTAAAAATACAAAAATTAGCTAGGCGTGGTGGTGGGTGCCTGTAATTCCAGCTACTCAGGAGGCTGAGGCAGGAGAATTGCTTAAAAACCGAGGAGACAGGGGTTGCAGTGAGCCGGGATAGCACCACTGAAACCCAGCCTGGGCAACAGAGGGAGACTCTGTCTCAAAAAAAAAAAAGGACATCTGTTCAGTGGTGGAGAAGAAAAGAAAAGTCAAACCTTGAGGACCAATTTCTTGATGACCTGTCTTATTTGCTTATTTATAGCAATAACCCTTTCCTAATTGATTCACTGGAGTCAAGGATATGGCCTGCACAGTGCATTCTTGAAGGTGTAATTTCCCTTGTGACCTCACCGAAGACATGATCCCTGAAGCTGGGCCTACGACTGTCCTGAAGTTCAGACAGCTGAAAGATCATTACTTTTTTCTTTCCTCTGCGGGCCAGGAAGCTCTCTGGTTAGGAAAGCTTTGCCCACCAGGGACAGTAGTTAATTAACTAATTAATTAAATTAATCAATTAATCAATTAATTAGATTAATTAAAGAGGCATCATTGTAATTTACTATATTTCATATAAATTAGATTGTTGAAGGTGTTGCTTTTTTTTGATTCCTTGATAGTATTTGCCACTCCATGATGTAAGATGATAGGTTAAAAATCAGTCAAATAGGGAATGATGAAGATCAAAATAAGAGTCATGGAGTTTAAACTTATGCACATCAAAGTGTGGAAATATGTGCTTTTAGCTGAATTTCTTGCTATGAGGCTTTGGGAGTGTCTCTATAGATAATATTTTAATGGATTTTTGATTCCAAGTGTTCAACATTACAAAAGGATGGCTTTTAGATTTTTCTTCAGTGCAGGGGAAGAAATGAAAGGCAAGACTTGGTTCTCTGCACTAATTAAGAAGTGAAGGACTAGAGAATAAGCCAGGCAGCGTCTATAAAGGGTTTGGAGTCAGATAGCTGCTTGTATCCTGACCTCTGACAATGTCTTAATCTAAGTCTATAAAATGGGTATATCTCAAAGGAGGCTTGCGAAGAGGAAATGAGATAAGGTATGTATTGTGCCTGGTGCCGTTACCCATACTAGTGCATAGAAGTGCTTAATAAGTGTTGGCTGTTACTTTTCTTTTTTCACGTTATTGAAATTTGTTATTAGAATATAATGTAACTTCCTTTCCTTATCCCTATGACTCAGAAGTTTACAATAAAATATTTTCATCCTTCCCTTTATATAAGATTTCCCATCTGGTTTTGCTGACATTAGTTGACTACATGGATAGATGTGATGGAAGTTTCTCAGACACTGCATATTCTTGGGGGTAAAAAAAAGGTACTACACCTTTGGATATCCTAGAGTTTACTGGAGATTAAATATATCAGAAACTCTTAAAAGACAGTCATGCTTTTAAGAAATTCATTCTCTGGTAATTTTCTTATTCAAGACGTACTTTTAGGTTCCAACTATGTGTATAATTTGCATTTATCTTTAAAGAGACTTTTTTTTTTATTTCCTTGAATGAATTTTTAAAGTGCTCCTCAGGAGTGCATCATCCAGAATTTCCTATCTTGTTGAAGTTATGTTTTATGCAAGAGTTTCTGGGCTACTCAAATTTCTTTATCCTATGTTGCTAATGGATTTGCTGTTGATCACCTGCGCATTATGTGACAGCTGCTTGAGGAATGGGCCTTTATTACAGAAAGGCTTGACAATAATTTGGGACATATTTTGGAAGGATACTTTCATTTGTCCCTGGTACCCATTACATTTGTCTGAGTAGATGCTCAAGGTTTGGGAATTGTTTTAGCTTTGAACAGTTTCCAGTGTAAGTTCCACCATCAGGTTCCTGAGTAGGCTGGTATATACCTGTTTTATCTCTCTACTGTTCCTGTATTTTTTTTTTTTTCACCACTATTCAAACTAGCTTTTAAGATTTCAGAAAAAAAGGGTGAGTGGACCACAGTGGGCACTGGGGGGTGGAAAATGCCAACTTTCTGGGTGACCATTTGTGGTTTATTTGCTGTCTTTATGCATGTCTTTGTTTCCTAGTGATTAAAACTTGGTTTAAATGTTGCTACTTATCCACCTGTCAAGGATGGTGTGAGAATGAGTAATAATATCTGAGCCATATTTTTGCTCCTTAGTAGAAAGGTGCTATATAAATACAAAATGTTATTTCATTAAAAATGCTTGTATGATAACAGCATATGTTAAATTCAATTTCCTTGACCAATTTTATAAATATATTTTGCTGTTACAATATGGTTGTTTTTATGGTGAGTACGTGTGTATCCTACATTCTGTGTTCTATTTTCTGCCTGGGTGGTGTAACATATCAAATGTTTAAGAAAAATAAAGGCACCGTTCTAGGGGGATCATGAAGCTACTGCTAAATGTTATTTTTGGGGGGATTTCAAATAGATGTTAGTGAGATACCTACTGAATTACTGAGGATACGAACTGTACAACCATATAATAGGACATTATAAATATGTAGGCTGGTATACATTTGTTTTGAGTAAACAGTTAATTTTTCTTATCAATCTTAGTTCTATGTTGGTGGTTTGCAGCCCATGAGACAGAAGCATTTTATGGTTAAACCTAAGATCCTGGGCTTCAGTGGCCAGAAATGATGCTTGTTGGCATCATATAGTGGGGTATTGGAATCCATGTTCAGCCCGTGGAAAGGACATCCTTCCTGTCTCAGATCATCCATCAGGAAACTTCTCCTTTTGCTGAATAGGAGGATTTGAGTTCCTCCCAACACTACAGCAAGCCCAGAGAATGCAGAGTTGGCAGATACATGGAGACATGGCACCATTACAGCACAGTGTGGTCATTTTTGGTAATTTTTTCTAATGTAGTATAGACCTTCAGACAAGTCATAACAAAGGCCCTCTGCAGCCACTTTCTCCCACCCACCTCTTTCTCAGCAATTACTTGGCTTATTACTTCACAGGTAAGAGATACCTCCTTTTGCACCTCTCTCCAAATTATTTGCAACTCTACCTATTCTAAAAAAAACTTTTTAGTTTGAAATAATTTTAGAGTAAAGAGTTTCTAAGACAGTACAGAGTCTTCCCATATACCCTTCACCCAACTTCCCCTAATGTTAACATCTTACATAGTATGTTTATCAAAACCAAGACATTGGCAGTGGTGCAATATTAGTAAGCCAACTACCAATTTTATTTGGACTTTGCAACTTTTCCTATTAATGTTCTTTTTCTGTTCCAGGACCCCTTTTGGGATACCATGATACCTTTATTCATCATGTCTCCCTAGTTTCCACCAATCTGTGATAGTTTTTCTGTATTTTCTTGTCTTTTGTAACTTTAGATGTTTTGAAGAGTAGTGGTCAGGTGTTTTGTGGAATGCCCTTAATTTGGGTTAATCTGATGGTTTCTCATAAACATTCTGAGGCTATGGATTTTGGAGAAGAACACCACAGAGGTGGTAGGCCCTTCTCATTGTATCATGTCAGCGGGCGTATAATATCAGCATGACTGCAGGTAACATTAACTTTGATCACCTGGCTAATGTGATGTCTGTTAGGCTTCCCCACTGTCAAGTTACAATTTTTCCCTTTCTGTCATCTATTCATAAAAGCAGGTCAGTAAGTCCAACCTATATTTGAGGAAAGGGCCATTAAACTCTACCTCCTGGAGGGAGGTAGAGTATCAAAGTCATGTTTTAAAACCATAATAGTGATTAGTAAATTTAGAAAGGGATACAAATATGATGCAAATATTCTGTTTCTTCTTAAAGTTCAACCACTAATTTTAGCAAGTATCAATGAGTCTTGCCTGCAGCAAGGATAACTGTGGTGTTCCAATGGCAATTCTCTATTTCTCCTATTCCCTCTACATTTATTAATTGGATTTCTTATGTAAGAAAGATTGGTCTTTCTTCTTTTGTTTGTTTATTTATTTATATCAGTATGTGCTCATAGATATTTATTTTATTCTTTAGGTGATAATTTGATACAAGTTAAATTTATTATGGTGCTCAAATTATATTAGCTCTGGCCACTGGGAGCTTTTTCAGATTGATTCTTGGGTCCTTTTGACATGCCTTCATCTTAGAAACACATTCTTGGGGGGTACTTTCTTCCTTTCTGATACTATAACATATTCCAGGATCACATTGTATTTTCCTTGCCCTGGCCTTAGAATCATGGGGAGTCCACTTGTGAAAGCTGAGGCCTCCTACCGGGCAGCCATGCTGGGCAGCCATCTTGAAATTATGCAGGGAAGGCCCACCAGCCTCTGAGATGGCTGCTTCCTTTCCTGCTGACCTCCTGACTGCAAAGTCATGAGAGGCTTTGAGGCAGAACCACTCCATTGAGTGGCTCCTGAACTCCTGATCCATAGCATCTGTGACATATAAAGTGTTCGTTGTTTTAAGCCACTTCATTTGGGGGTAATTTATTACACAGTGATAGATATTGAGGTCAAATTTTGGTGATTGGAAGTGGTTGCTTCTGTAACGAACACCTAAAATGTGGACGTGGGTTTGAGACTGGACAGTAGGCAGAGGCTGGAAAGAGTTGGTGAAAGTTTGAAGAGCTTTGAAGAAGTTGTTCATAGAACCATGATGGCCTGGAGGCTGTGGTGAGGACTTGAAGGAGGTGAGGAAGACCCATCTGGAAACTGCATTTGTGTAGTAGAGGACATTTAGCAAGGGTGCCACCTGCGTTACCAAGACCGTAAAAAGTGTGCCTAATGAAGGGGGTGGCCAATAGCTTAGGGGATTTCAAACAGACCTCGAAGGTGCCTTCTGGCTTCTTTTTGTTGCTCACACTAAAATGCAAGAGGAGACAGAGAAGTGAAAGGAAAGACTGTTAATCATAAAGGAGCAAGACTTGATGGTTTTGAAAATTCCCTGCCTCTCCAGGTGGGAAATAATGCTGAAATGAAGCAATGACATCCAGGCAAAGATGAATCTGGGGAACTGCCAAGAAATCGTTTTCTAGCCAGCTGCAATAGCCAGAAGAATGTCCATACCTACCTCCTACCTTCCAAGCTCATCTTGTTGTTAGATCTAAATTTGCAGAACCTTAGCTGCAAGGAAGTGAGGGAAAAATAGTTAATTGTTGAGCAACTGTGTACATTTAGCTAAGTGCTAAAAGTCTGTTACATGAAAGAAGGGGAAACATATTTTAGGGACAGTTAGCAGTCTCTTTCAAGTCCCAAATCCCCTCACATTCTAAGGAAGAGCTGCCAGATATATGCTTGCAGGACTTTATAAGGGGTGAAGACATGGATCCCCTGTCTTCACCTCCAGCGAGTTCAAAGAGACAACTGAATGGAATCACATAGGGGTCCACCGACTTAAGGTGAAATATTTGGCTTTTCTCCTTCCTTTTCCATAGGGAACAAAAGGTGCCCCAAAACAATTTTGAGGGAATCCAAGATTGGCTCACAGAGATTGCAGTGTCTGTAAGAAGGTGAGCCTGGCACAGGGAGTGGGAGAAACTCTCAGGCTCGCTCTGGAGCATCCAAGCAGGGGGCAGTAAGGGTGATCTTGAAGGAGCATAACACTTGTCCTCTGGAGCCGAGGAGGATGTATGACCATGGAGATTGGTGGTTGCTTCCTGACTGAAGGAGACTGAGACCTGGAGACTGTGGAGTCTGCCTATGGTCAAAGAGTGGGAGGAGAGGCAGCAGTGACAGTGGCCTGTCCTCTTCATGTCTGAAAGGCCAAAGCTGTGTCCTGGACATGGACCACAGATGGGCATGGGGTGCACCAACCTGATAGCTCTTTTTCAAGTGGGCAGTGATAGCCTTTGGGCTGTATCATAGGTTTTAGGACTGGAGGGGTCTAATAAACATTCGGGGGAGCCCGTGACCAGGCCATGGAGATGTGCAGCTTAGAGATTCCTCTGAGGGTCACCAAGAAGGCCCCACATCACATCAGCTCTGTGAGTGGGTGGGCACTTGGACTCCTGCCACAAAGGACAGGACAGCCAGCTGGCATTCACCAAGAGAGAACACCCACGGCTCCGACTAAACGAAAAAACTTTTGATTTCTCTTTCTCTCCATGGCTGTCCTGACCTGCTCTGCCTGAAGAAACAGAGTGAGTAGGAGTGGAGTATGGAAGGAGCCAGGAGAGCAATGCTAGAACAGATTATTCTCTCCTCCTTGCCACCTCAAGCCATGAGCTGAACTGAACTGGGGGAGGGGAGCAGGTTTGAATTGAATGTGATATTGAATTTCTGATTTATACTGAAATTTAAAATTTTATTTGGTTAATTTTGTTGCCAGATAATACATTCGTATGGTTCAAAAATCAAAGATATATGGTGAAATATCTCCCTCACAACTGTCCTTCTTCAAGCCTGAAAATTATTTTGAATGATCAAAATGAGGCTATCGGCTGGGTAGGGTGGCTCATGCCTGTAATCCCTGCACTCTGGGAGGCTGAGGTGGTGGGCAGATCACCTGAGGTCAGGAGTTCAAGACCAGCCTCACCAACATGGTGAAACCCCGTCTCTACTAAAAATACAAATATTAGCCAGGCATGGTGGCGGGTGCCTGTAATCCCAGCTACTCGGGAGGCTGAGGCGGGAGAATTGCTTGAACCTGGGAGGCAGAGGTTGCAGTTAGCTGAGATCACGTCACTGCACTCCAGCCTGGGTGACAGAGTAAGAGTCCATCTCGAAAAAACAAAAAGAAAAAGAACAACGAAATGAGACTATGGTTATAAGTGAAAGTCATGCTAAAAGTGTGGAATTTGTGTGCGATGTCAAGTGGTGGTGAAGGCAGAGATTCAGCCTAGTGTGTTGAAGTCTATGTGGGAGAAGATAAATAGATTTTGTGTATGTGCCCGTGGAGGTCAGCCCATTCAGTAAAGGGATCATGCAGTTTTCACTTCACTTTGCTTCACCCTCTGGCTGCTTTCCTGTGTGGTCTGATCAGAATGGCACAACGAAGGCTCTTAATGTCATTGATGGGGACATCACATTTCCTTACTGCCATCTAAGGCTATACCCATATTGAGCTTTGAAGTCAGTGAAAATCTCCACCACCCTTTTTTTAAACACATGAGCTTCTTTTATGGTGGCTCTTCCTACACTTTATTATGCAATTGATTATTTTAACATAAATGCAAGGCTGTTAAAATGCACCATGTGAGGTTAGGCTCTTTATTCCAGCCTAGTAAGATTTTCTTGGCTTTCTGATTGATGCAGACCATATTGGTTATCCTCCCAGCTTAATGTCCTCTGCCAATCAGATACACATGCTCGATTACTTAGGATGTAGGTTCAAGGGCTCAGACCAAGACTCAGCGTAACAGTGGCTTAACAGTGGCTTAAACAAGATGGAAGTTTACGTCTCTTTCTTAACTGCCTGTGTGTTAACAGTGTAAGACTAGAAGGAAGGCTTCATGAGGTCAGAAATCCAGGGGCCTGCTATCTTAATTCTCTGCCATCCCTAGGGCCAACCAGGCTCACCAACACGTTCACGTTCTAGTAATAAGAAGGGCCAAAAAGTGAAAGGTGGTAGGCTTGCATTTTAAGGACATGATCCCCAGAACAACCACATTTGTTCTTATCCACAGAGCTTTGCACAGAACTTAGTCACATGGCTAGGCCAACTTGCAAAGAAGGCTGAGAAAAGTGGTCTTTTTTTTTTTTCCTGTATGTTCATCTGCTCAGCTAAAAATTCTATTATCTGAAAGAAGGGAAAATCATTATTGCAGACAGTGAGCAATCTTTGCCATGCATGATTTCTGTGTTTGCATGCATGCAATTAGTGAGAGCTTTTATGTTAAGGGCTAACTGTAGGTCTTGGTCTTCTCATTTACAATGCTTCCTTAACACCATAGGGTCGTGGATTTCAGTGAACCACAAATTCACTCAATGCCAAATCATGTTCGGTCCCTATTTTTCTATCTTTCCCTGAAGGATCATATCCCAACCTTCTCTCAAATATCCTATTGCAATCTGGATTCGGTATGGCTGTGACGTTCTCAGGGTCTCCGTTACTACCCTATCAATACAAGAAGGGAAGTTAGCTCAGCTTGACTTAGTCTGAGTGAACATAGCTTTTCTTTAGTAACTATGGCTCTGTTGTCTAAGAACTCACCAACCACCTGTTTAACAATCCTGTCCAAAATTTTGTCAAGGGAATTCATTTCAACTGTACCCATCTGTAATTTTTGGAATTCGTGCTGTTCCCATTTTTGAAAGTCAAATGGACTATTTTGAAAGTGCCTATTTCCAACTTGCAGGTACCTGTACTATTTTCATTCCTTCTCAAAGACTATAAACACTCATGGTATGCAAATTCTTTAATACCACGGTTATATTACTTTCCTTAGGCTGCCGTAACAAAATTTAACAGACTGAGTGGCAGAGACAACAGAAATTTATTTTCCACAGTTCTGGAAGCTAGAAGTCTGAGGTCAAAGTGCTAGCGTTTTTGGTTTCTTCTGAGGTGTCTCTCCTTGGCTTGTAGATGGCTGTGTTCTTGCTCAGTTCTTGTTTTTTTTCTTTTGAGACAGAGTCTCATTCTGTTGTTCAGGCTGAAGCAGTGTGATCTTGGCTGACTACAACCTCCACTTCCTGAGTTCAAGTGATTCTCCTGCCACAGCCTCTTGAGTAGCTAGGACTACACATGCCCGCCACCATGCCCAGCTAATTTTTGTATTTTTAGTAGAGATGGGGGTTTCATCATGTTGGCTAGGCTGGTCTCGAACTCTTGACCTCAAGTGATCCACCTGCCTTGGCCTCCCAAAGGACTGGAATTAGAGGCATGAGCCACCGCACCTGGCCTTCTTGCTGTGTTCCTATTTGGTTTTTCCTCTGTGCATGCATAGCCCTGTGTCTCTTAGTATGTCCAATCTTCTTATAAGAATATTATTAGATTGTATTAGGATCCGGCCTAATAGACTCATTTTATTGAATCCCCTCTTTAAAGACCCTATCTCCAAATACAGTCATATTCGGAGGTACTGGGAGTTAGGCCTTCAACAGATGAATTTGGGGATTATATAATTTAGTCAGAACAGGTGGTGTAAATGTCTTCTTAGATTAAAGTCGTAATTTAATTCAAAGGGATCGGGTACTTTCTTATTTCAGGAAATTGGGGAGAGTTTGGAAGGCTGTAAATTCACTGAGAGCCTAGGTTACTTGGAAGTTTGTTAAGAAGGGCACAATCGATTTCTCACTTTGGACCTACTGAATTGGAATATGTATTTAACAAGGCCCCCAAATTGATCTGTGTGCCCCCTAAGGTTTGAAAACTCCTGGGCCAGGGATCCAAAGGCAACAGCCTCTTATCCCCAAGAGGTTTCTGGGGGCGGTATATGGAAGGAGCAACGACAAAGGAATTCAGCAACAAATCCCACAAAGGGAGCTGTCTGGTACCCTAGGCTGGAGCATGGGGAGAGAGGTATCTTCCTCCATCTAAATGTCAATCTTAGATATGACTTTTCTTATCAATCATTTGT
This sequence comes from Colobus angolensis palliatus, assembly GCF_000951035.1. Classification (NCBI taxonomy): domain Eukaryota; kingdom Metazoa; phylum Chordata; class Mammalia; order Primates; family Cercopithecidae; genus Colobus; species Colobus angolensis. The sequence continues at coordinate 1,704,932 of NW_012116821.1, read as the reverse complement.
ATGGAAGTGCTACAAAAATAGAGTGACAAGAAGATACAGCTGTTCTAGGGTCAAGTTGATGATCCTGATGCATGTGTGGAATATATTAAGGAATAGAAGATAAAAGGCAAAGAGAGTGTTGTAAGATGACGGGAAGGAAATGGAGGAGAGGAGGCTGACCTACATCTGAACCTGGTTTTGACCTCAGCTGAATTCTTTTCCCATGTCTCCCTCAGTGACATTGCCAACCTCAGTTTCCAGTTGAAAAAACACCAGGTTCTATGATGTAGAAATAGGAGGAGCAAAATTTCTTCTAAAACCAGAAGACCTGCTATGCCCTGGTACATTTGGGTGAACCTTAAATTTTCCCCATCTCACTTTCTTCACTACTCCTCCTCTACTATACCTTTTCACATGTGTCTTTCAGATTTCAGCTTTATTTCCCTCTTGATGCTGAATTACACTGAATTCCCTACTCACATGGCACTTACCAAATTTTGCAGTACTCACCTCTCTTTCCCACTAGACTCTGATAGTATGGACTCTGTCCATCATAAAACCCATAAAAATGTCTCATTTGTAGAATTGTTAAGTTAGAAAATTAGGTTTCTACAGTGTTAAGTATAAATATAACTTTTATAGTTATATACCTGCATTGTTGTAATAAAATTGCACAATGATGAAACATAACCAAATATGTGTTTGCAAAATGTTTAATCCATAGCCTGAGTTTTGAAAAGCAGTCTTTGTTTCTAACTGTTGTCAAAAAGTAATCTTGCTTCTTAAGGGGCATGTTAAATTTGATTTTTTTTTCTTTTGGAAACATTTATTTTGGTAGCAAACTACTTACAGCTGATTTTTATCATAGAAAAGGTCAGCAAACTGGAAACACTTGTCATGTAGTAAAAGAAAATTTGTAGCTCGTCTGTAAATTTGACAATTATTTTAAGTAAATTGCCACAGCTAAACAATGAATGTCTTTGTAGAATAACAGATTTGCCTAGTCTCTCACCTATTTTGTTATGAAATATTGTAAAATTCCGTCTGTCTTTTAAAGGTCCTATTTTAATACCGTTAACCACATTGTGGACAATCTGTAGCACTTTGTGCATTTCTGGCCTCAGTGTCTTTGCTGCAATGATCTTCCTGTAAATGACATGGTAAATGTACTTTCTATGTGGGGTCATCTCTGTAAACTTAATATCTTAAGGTTCTGTGTGTGGTAGTGAGGGCAATTCCTCTGTGTTGTGATACTTTCATTGTAAATGACATTGTCTACTGAAATAAAGACCTGGTAAGGATGCCAGGGTCACTTTGCATATTAAGTATTGGTCAAGATTAATTTCTCTTTCAGTTTTAGCTAAAATTGACATTGAAGTTTAAAATATTTAATCTCATCCACTGGTGGACTGATCCCGCTGTCATATATTGAAGTCCCAAATAGATGAGTTTATTACTTACCCTTCTCTATTATTACAATTATCTATAATTCTATCACTACATTTAGTATCATGCTGTCCTAATTATTCTGACTTTAAAATAAAGTATAAAGAGACAGAAATCATAAGGGAAAAGAGACAGGCATAGATTGAGGGGACTTAATGTGTGAATATTAGATATTCCATATTCGTAAACAAATACTGAAAGAAAATGTCCATAAGCTAAGGGAAGACTTAATCTTAAGATTCAAAAGGCTCACAGTTCCAAAGAGAATTGAGGAGAAAAAAAGATATCCAAGCACATCTTGGCAATATTCATAAACATAGATAATAAAGAATAAAAGCCTGTAGGCTTCCAGGTAGAAATAATAAGTTAGTTATGGAGCAGATTTTTATGTGTCTGTTTTTATTTACTGCATTAAGAAAATATTTTATTCTACTGCAGAGGAAAACTACAACTTTTACGTGATGATCTTGAATCTAGAAATTTTCATGAACTTTCCTATTGGTTTTAATGATGTGTTTGCAAATTTTCTTGGGTTGTTGATGTGGACAATTGCATTATCTATAAGTAATAAAAGCTGTAGTTTTTCCTTTTCAGTTTTTGCGTATTTATTTTTTGTTTGTTATTGGTTTTGCAATAATAAGCTTCTAGTACTATGTACAATAAAAACAGTGATAGCAGGGAATGTTTTTAAAGTGTCACCATTATCTGTAAGATTTGCTGTAGGTTTTTCATATGTGTCTTTTAGATTTCAGCTTTATTTCCCTCTTGATGCTGAATTAGACTACCTTCTATTGCATTAGGATCCAGCCTACCAGCCTCATTTTAATTGAATCCCTTCTTTAAAGACTCTATCTCCAAATACAGTCATATTCTGAGGTACTGGGAATTAGGCCTTCAACATATGAATTTGGGGAGTATGTAAACAGGCTACCTTCTATTTTTAGTATATTAAGAGTAGTCATTATTAACGAGCTATTGGATTTGGTTAAAATTTATTTTTCCTTTATTGGGATGGTCAGATAGTTTTTCTTGCTCAACCTAGTAATAAGTTATTTTTCTTCCTTTTACAAAACCTTTCATTTTAAGTTAAGGGGTACAGGTGCAGGTTTGTTATACAGGTAAACTCATGTCATGGGTGTTTGTTGAACAGATTGTTTCATCACCCAAGTATTAAGCCTAGTACCCATTAGTTAGTTTTTCTGCTCCTCTCCCTCCCCCAACTCTGTACCCTCAAGTAGGCCCCAGTGTCTGTTGTTCCCCTCATTGTGTCCATGTGTTCTCATCATTTAGCTCCCACTTATATGTGAGAATATACAGTATTTAGTTTTCTGTTGCTGCGTTAGTTTGCTAAGGATAATGGCCTCCAGCTCAATCCATGTTCCTGCAAAGGACATGACCTCATTCTTTTTTATGACTGCGTAGTATTCCATAGTGTATATGTACTAAATTTTCTTCATCAGTATACTATTGATGGGCATTCAGGTTGATTCCATGTTTTTGTTATTGTGAGCAGTGCTGCAGTGAACATTTGTGTGCATGTGTTAAGCCCAAGATCAGATGGCTTCACAGCCAAATTCTACCAGGTATACCAAGAAGAGCTGGTACCATTCCTACTGAAATTATTCCAAAAACTTGAGGAGGAGGGACTCCTCCCCAACTCATTCTACAAGGCTAGCATCATCCTGATACCCAAACCTGGCAGAGACATAACAAAAAAGAAAACTTGAAAAGAAAACCAATATCCTTGAAGAACATTGAAGCAAAAATTCTCAACAAAGTACTGGCAAACTAAATTCAGCAGCACATGAAAAAGCTAATCCACCAGGATCAAGTAGGTTTCATCCCCAGGATGCAAGGTTGGTTCAACATATGTAAATCAATAAATATGATTCATCACATAAACAGAACTGAAGACAAAAACTACGTGATTATTTCAATAGATGCAGAAAAGACTTTCGATAAGATACAATATTCTTTCATTTAAAAAGCTCTCAATAAACTATTGAAGGAACATAACACAAAATAAGAAGAGCCATATATAACAAACCCACAGCCAAAATCATACTGAATGGGCAAAAGCTGGAAGCATTCCCCTTGAAAACCAGCACAAGACAAGAATGCCCTTTCTCACCACCCCTATTCAACATAGTATTGGAAGTCCTGGCCAGAGCAATCAGGCAAGAGGAAAAAATAAAGGGCATTAAGGTAGGAAGAGAGAAAGTCAAACAATCCCTGTTTGCAGATGACATGATTCTATTAATATATCTATATTTTTTTCCTAATATGAAATTGTCCTTGCATTTCTGAGATAAATTGTACTTGGTCATGCTGGTTTTTTGTTATGTTTTATGGACTTTAATAATTGTTTCATTAATGGATTTATGTTTTCTAATATTTATGATTTTGCATCTACTTCTATAATATTAAGCTATAATCTTCCTTTTTTTTTTTTTTTTTGGAGACATGTTCTTGGTCTGTCACCCAGGCTGAAGTGCAGTGACACAGTCTCAGCTCACTGCAACCTCCACCTCCTGGGCTCAAGCAATCCTCCCACCTCAGCCTCCTGAGTAGCTGGGACTGCAGGTATGTGCCACCATGCCTGGCTAAGTTTTGTATTCCTTTGGGCAGAGAAAGGGTTTTGCCATGTTGCCCAGGCTGGTCTGGAGCTCTTGGGCTCAAGCAGTGGTGGACCTCAGCTTCCCAAAGTACTGGGATGACAGGTGTCAGCCACTGCACTGGCCTATAATCTTCCTTTCTTGAACTATTCTTGTCATTTTCTTTAAATCTAGAAAAATGTCTCCCTTTTTCTATTGTTTGAAATTTTATTACCTATTATATAAAATTATGTATTCATTAAATACTTGTTAACCGATCTGGGTTTTATAGCTATGCTTGGGGGAAGATAAGTAAATCTATGTAATGGTTTATGAACCGTTATAATTATGTAAAACTTTTAGTGATTTACATTTTCCTAGAAAACTGTACCTCTTGACCAAGTTTTCAAATTTATTGGCATGAAATTATTGACGATATTCTGTTAGGCTTTAAAAATCTCAAATATATTTATATGTATATCTTTCTTTTTTTCCTAAAACTGTTGTTTTGGTATTTGCTTTTTATTCCTTCATCAGTGTTACTAGACCTTTTGTGCTATATAATTGGTTTTTAAAAGGTGTTTGTCTTACAAATGGTGTTTACATTGTCCGAACATCTTATTAATTTTGGCTCTTACATATTATTTCCTTCCTTCTTACCTTTGAATTTACTGATTTTCCCTCGGATTCAAGAACTTAATCTTAGTTCATTTATTGTTAATATTTCTCTTGAAAATATATCTAAGCCTTATATTTTCTACTTAGGTCACATCTTAGCTCTATTTCATTGGTTTTGATATAATAGTAGTTTTAATGAGGCTTTGTTCCAAATATGTTGTTATTTTTATTGTGAATATTTTAACCGTGAATTATTCCATAATTCACGGGGGAAAAGAGATCGAGATAGATCCAGGCATATGCAATTTTAGTCATTTCTTTATTGTTTGATTTCCAATTAAATTGTATTGTCATTAGAGAATGTAGTTTCAACAGTATCGGTTCTTTGACATTTATCATAATATCCTTTGTGATCTAGTAGGCAGAACACGATTTTTTACAAATATTTCATGTTTGCTTTCAGATTTAAGCTTGTTTATTTTGTCATTCAAATATTTAATCTCAATAACATTTTCCTGACTAGATCTTTCTGTCTGATGGAAGTGTATCAATTTTGCATTATAATCCTGTTAGTTTTGCCTTTACATATTTTGAAGCTATGTGCGGAGGTGCATGCAATTTCATGATTTTCATACTTTATTGCTAATTTCCCTTTGCTCTTATGCAGTGTACTCTTTATTTCTATCATTTTGCCTTCAATTCTATTTTGTTTGGTAATAATTTACTATACTGGCTTTTTATTGATTTTCATATTTGCCTAGAGTATTTCTTCAGTAACTTTATTTTAAATCTCTTTGTGAGTTTTTTTTAAGCATCTCTTGAAACCACCATGGAGCAGAATTAAATTCCATCTGATAATCCCTCCTTAATAGATGAGCTTAATTTATTTACATTTTTACTGATTTTGATGTATTTATACTTATCTCTAACATTTAATGTAGCCTGTCTGAATTAGTATTATTTTTCTCTGCCTCTTTCCTCTTTCTTCCTGTTTTCTATTGAATTAATATAGTTTTCTTTATTTCTTTATTTTTCTCTATGCTGGTTTGGAAGCCATAAATTGTATCTCTAACATTTTTAATAACTTTAAAATGTAAAAATACAGATAACTACAGATTTTGTAAACAAATCTAAACATATTTATTTATTTTTCATTCTCCAAAAGAAAAAAGGTTTTCATATGTATTACCCTCTCTTCTAATTCCCCCAAATTCTTGTTGTTGCTGCCTGTAAGTTTCACCATTTCTTTTAGAAAAAGAAACATGTATTCTTACTTAGGTTACTTTATTTCTCATTGAAATATTTCCTTTAATAGTTGTTTTAAAGAGGCAGTTAACTCTCTATCTTTGTGTGTCTGAGAATAGCTTTATTTAAGCTCAGTCAGAAATGATATATGAACTACATATAACTGCTAAATTGACAGCTATTTTCTCTGCACTCTGAAGATATTATTCCAACATAATCTGGAATTTCTTGATTTTTTTTTTTACGAAAGAGTGCAGCTAGTCTAATTTGCCATTCCCTTATACCTTTTTTCTTTTTTTTTTTTTTCAAGTGAGTGCATGCCACAGATTGATTTAATTCATGAATAAGGAAACCAACAGGATGGTGAGTTAGCTCTAAGAACTATAGGAGAGGCAGAAGTATTTAGACTCACTGAAAGAAAGAATGCTATATCACATACAAAACTAATTAATGCAGAAGACTTGTTAATGTCACAGTTATAGGCAATACAACTCTCACCTTTGAGATAAAGTCTTCTCTACCAGATAGAAACCATTTGACAGAAACCTTTATCCACAGGGAAAAATTCATTTGTATTGCCATAAAACAAAAAATAACTTGCATTGTTACTACTTTTGCACAGATTGAAGTCTGTCCTTAGAGATTTGTAAAATTCCCTCATAAACAGTGAATGCGTTGTTAAAGTTACATACTCCTAGAGAATCAGATAATTCTTGGGTAGCCTTGTTAGTTAATGCTTTGGATGTGACTTTGGAAGGACATGAGTCACCCTTTTTTCCGTATCCAGGTCGTGGAGTGTGTTCTTAATACTTTATCCTTGTGTTTATAAATTATCTCCAGGGATTATTTTTGGTTCAAAAATGGCTGGTCTCATTTTATTTTGGCTGCTTTCATGGGTATAGCATTCAGTATTAATGAACATACATAAGCTTTAGTATGGTCATCAAGTCTAGAGTCATATGGGGTCAAGCAACTATTAAGTCCAGAAAAAAAGCTCTGTTGAAAATTTTGTAAGACACCTAAGCCTGAATTTTCAATAATCTCTATTCTCCAGAGATTACACAGAATATTGCCTGTATTCGTTCTATTATGAGGCTAAGATGCCAAACCCAAGAAATTTATCTCCATCAGATTTTGCCTGTAGCACCTTCAAATTTGTGTGAATTCCTCTCTCTGCAGTGTCTCCAAATCTTCTAAACTTCCTGGCCTAACAGGAAGTGACGTGTAATACTACCTATAAAGCTGAGACACTATAAGCCATGGAACAAACAGGAAAGTGATTTCCTGGGCAAACTCTGAAGACGTTGATTCCAGCTGTAAACTGCAACACTTGATCCTTAGTGGCAGGCTTCTCATAGCTGGTTAAACGAGATTTGTTCTCAAATATGACACTCCATAGATGGTCTAGGTTACACTTTCAATCTGTTCATTACATTCTAACTGAAAATATGATTAACTTTTTATGAACCAGTTGCAAATATCTATATTGCTATTCAGATAAACTCAATAAAAGTATTTGTTTCTGAATTTTGATGAGTCAGAGAGAACAAGATAGAGAAGCACAGTTATTAACTAAGGTTAGACATAGATCAAGAAGATGATTTAACAATTTTAATCCTACGTATATAGCCCAAAGAATTGAAAATGGACTAAAAAAGATACTTGTGTGCAAATGTTTTTTGCAGAAATATTCACAATAGCTAACGGGTAGAAACAACCCATAACTTAATGGATATAGTCTGTTTGGAGTCATGAAAAAAATTAAAAATACGTTTGATGATGTTTGCATAGCATTGTGAATATAATTAATGATGCAAAATTGTTCATTTGAAAATGGTTAAAGTGGCAAATTTTATGTTATATGTAGTTTACCACAATTAAAACAGAAAGAGGCTGGGCACAGTGGCTCATGCCTATAATCCCAGCACTTTGGAAGGCCAAGGCAGGTGGATTACCTGAATTCAAGACCAGCCTGGCCAAAATAATGAAACCCAATCTCTACAAAAAATACAAAAATTAGCTGGACATGGTGGCACATGCGTGTAGTCCCAGCTACTTGGGAGGGTGAGGTGAGAGAATCACTTGAGGTCAAGAGGTGGAGGTTGCAGTGAGCCAAGATAGTGCCGCAGCACTCCAGCCTAGGTGACAGAGCAAGGCTCCATCTTAAACAGCAACAATAACAAGAATAACAACAACAACAACAGTGAAAAAAAAAAAAAAGAAAGAAAAAAATAGATCAACAAGAAAAAGAAAGGGCTCTCTTATATAGTCATCAGAAAGTGGAACACTAAAAACTCTACCAACCTTATTCCACAAAAAATAATCACAATTGAATGTTCCTTTGAGTTCATTCAGTATTAATTTATTCTTGTTCCATTGGATCTTGAGTCATCAAACAGCTTTCATGAAATTATCTACTACTGAATTCAAAAGCGTCCTGGAAATCCTGAATCCCTCTGACAATTATCTAAGAGATGTCAGCTCTTAAGTCTAGTCCTTGAAATATCAGCTGTTAAAAATACCTGGCAGAGTCCTTTTCATGAGACTCTGAGGCTGTTCTTCCTTTATGCAGACCAAATTTCTGACCGAGAGCTTTCAGGCAAGCATGAGAAGAAAGCAGAAGCTGCTCGTTGGTGATAGAGTAGCTAACAATAGCAGAATGGAGAAGAGTAAAATTCTCTATTGAGTAAGATACATACTTCTTTTGTAAGACTTTGATCAGTTTCCCCAGAGAGTAAGATAATATATTATACTCTATACGGATCAAATCGAGGAAAAGACATATTCCTGAAGCAATGAGCAGATAAAATTTCAATGACATTATTCCAATGACTTGCTGCATGTTTATTTGATTATAGTTTGCTGCTGCTTATGTATATAAAGAGATAAAAGCAGCAGATCTTAGCAAACGAGTGCCTATGACTCTCCTCTGTGTCCACCACTCCATTTTATATTGCACTGCTTCATTGCTCCAACAGTGTTATCATTTGTGGCTTTAGTTTGCTCTGTCAAATTTGCTCTGTCAACCACAAATTAATTTCCCCTTTATTGTACTTATGGATGAATCAAAGTTTTAAAAATCAGTGAAGTCAATACTTTCTATACTCTGGAAGCTGGTATGTCTTGCCTTTTGATGAATGGCATAGACCTTTATAAGCTGTGTCAAAAATATAAGATCAGAAGTACTACCCTCCATCCCTCTCAAGCTGATGCTCTCCAGAAAGGGGACCCATTAATTAAAAATTGTTCATATGAGCTATGCAGGTATCTTATGCTCTACTTTATACCAAAGAACTTTATGCCAACACATCTGCCTCTGACACCTGACATGTTGCACACATATATGCAAAACAAAGCTCTCTGTTTGACAAACTGTTGGGATAGAAAAACCAGTTGTTTAATTAAAACTTGACTAATTTTCTTCCCAAGTTATGTAACTATTTAGATGAGTTTAATTACAAATGAAGTAGTGATGATTAACAAAATAACACAAGTAATCACTCTTTGGAAACCCAGATATATTATTAATAGATTACTCCTCATAGGATGATTTTTTTCCTATATTTTTTAGCTTCTGTTAATCTCATGCCTAGATTCCTTGTATCTGATCAATTTCTCTCTCCTAATTGGGTTGACTACTGATTGGAGACTGAAGAGATTCAGGTGGAAGAAAATGATTAGATGTGAGCATCAGCAACAAGGCAGCTCTGAGCTTCAGGATGAGTCTAGGTCAGAGAATGTTCTGGCAGGTGTTAACATCATGACATCTGCTAATGGAGATTTATGCAGGCAGGGGTCCTATGGGAGAAGTGTGGAGTTGGGTGCAGAGCTTTGAGGTCAGGAGGAGTCTTTGGGGAAGTAAGGTAGTACTGCAGTTCCAGAGAAAGTGAGGCATTAGGTGGGAAACCAAGGCAGGAATTATTATGGGATGCCCATAGCACCTTGTGTTAGCGCTTTAGAATTATTTGTTTCAAGTCAGTGTTCACTAGTAGGAGGCAAGGACATATTGGTCAGGTTCATTGCTAAGATCCTAGTGTTTAGCACAGTTTCCTAGTGGGGTAGATGCCAATAAATATTATTAAATTAATGAATGGAAGAAAGTAAAATTTGGTGTGGGGGGTATAGTTTCTAGGATTTCAGAAGTTATGGCTTTATTCCAGAGAAAGCAGCAAGAACTTAGATGATAAACCTTGAGACAAGGCCAAGGTAGGGTCCATGCAGCCCAAGTTGGTCCTGATTCCTGAGCAGAGCCTGCTTGTGGTGTTCACACGACTCTGATCATTGTGATATCAGATAAATGGTATCTGGTACCTGGTCAATGCTAATACCCTCAGCAGAATACAATGGTCCTCACACAACCTGCTAAGAAGATGAGTGGAATCATTCTCTAAATTTCAGACTGTCTTCCCTCCCTTTGTCTTGTGGCTCCTGCTTTCTGGTTTCATGGTCTGATTGTGTGTAGCAAGGAGCTGAAATAACTACGTGGAGTGTAGATCTGGGAGACGTAGGCATACATGAAAAAGATAAGAGTCAGAGGGTAGGTGCACAATACAAATCTGAACAAATAGTTGAATGTCATCAAAGGAGTGTGATCTTAAACAAAAATGAGCTCTGATTTTCATCTCTTTATATAGGACAAGCAACTGCTGGAAAACTGTGAGGAGTGTTTTCCTGTGGCCAGGGTGGGAGTCTGGATCTTAAGATTGTTGGCGATGAAAATAATTGCTCTTTGGTAAGTCTTAAGAGGTTCTACATGTGGTGTGGCAGCTGAAGTTGTCCCAGCAGGCTCTCCCTGTGTTCTGGAAGCTCTGGAAGTGATTGATTTTAGGTGTTGAGACAGGTAGGGCACCCAGAGTTCTTAGGAATAGCACCATAATCTGAATGAAGATGTTTCAGATTGATATATTAAGTCATTTGCACATAATATAAAACTTGTCTCATTTGCAGAAAACATTGGATCTGTGTAAAGATTTTTGTGACTATATTTTTCTTTGGCTGAGCACAGGAAGGAGCAGTTGGGGCTGGACTGAAGGCATAGGGGCAGGGCTGAGGCGCCTCCCATTTAGGGGAGGTAAACTGTCCACTGTGAGAGGGGGATGCCTTAGGGCGCTAAGGAAAGACAAGGCTGCAAGGAGCGCCAAAAGGGAGGTGGCCAAAGACTTGAGGAGGAAACAAGTTAGTGAATCAGTTAAAATACTTTTTCACCTATATTATATTATCCTCTTTCTGACCCCCAGGTTTTAGTAAAGTCAGTTACATGCTATGTTCATTTTAGCTGGGCTTTCAGGAATTAAAGGTTAACCTGCATCAACACTTGGAATGGCGTAGATTGGGTGAGCCCTGGCTTTATGGAAAGGAAATGACCAGATGGCAACCATGATGGGCAGAGGCCAGAGCCATAGTCTATAATGGGAGGGACCACCAAATACTTGGATGAATCTGTGGATGTGGTATCCACAGGAGTCTCAGAAATTTCAGGGAAAATGAACTCAGTGGAAGACAGGGACCAAGCATTATTGTGCAAGATAAGGGCTGGCACTTTGCTCACTGGGTACTGAAGGGAAGGATAACACATTTTAATTGGTTGAATTCAATGCAGGTACATGGTTGATTGAAATATTTATTAGCATAATCCTTTGGGTGAAAGAATTAAGAAATATGTTTCCCATTCATATACTGTGGCCCAGGAATTCTACATTTTGTCAGTGGTTGTCTTTTAAGCAGTGATCATAAGTGACTTATTTGCTTTTAGATTTTTTAAAAATTTCTACTTTCAGGACATAAAGGAAGAGCACATTGTAATTAGATATAACATACTTTATTCTTTAAAAAATATAGGCTTGACTGGGTGCAGTGGCTCAAGCCTGTAATCCCAGCACTTTGGGAGGCCGAGGCAGGTGGATCATGAGGTCAGGAGATCAAGACCATCCTGGCTAACATGGTGAAACCCCGTCTCTACTAAAAAGAATACAAAAAAATTAGCCAGGTATGGTGGAGGGCTCCTGTAGTCCCAGCTACCTGGGAGGCTGAGGCAGGAGAATGGCGTGAACCCAGGAGGTGGAGCTTGCAGTGAGCTGAGATCGTGCCCCTGCACTCCAGCCTGGGTGACAGAGTGAGACTCCGTCTCAAAAAAAAAAATATATATATATATATATACACACACACACACACACAATATATATATATATGCTTAAAATTCTAGAGTACTAAAGTACTAAACCATGTGGATTATCCAAAATCCAAACAGTAAAGTGAGAACATCTGGACCTGGAAGCCTTGGTCCTGCAGTGTTCTAAGTAGGTCCTGCTGCCCTGACCAGGCAATGGTCAGGATCAGTTAAGGAAGGAAAGTGAAAGTACTGCTTTGAAATCTTCACCTTTAATTCCAGTGGAAATTCTGTCTTTTATTATCTTCACCTACTTCATCTCATTTGAATTCTTTTCTAATTCCTTTGCAATTGAGTCCACATTACACATCACCACTGCCCGGAAAACATGTCTTCCCTTGGGAATGAGCACAGCTCCCATCACACCTCAGAGAGGTATATTGCACAGGTCTTCACCCAAGGGCCATTGATTTCCTGTTAAGTTTTACCTTTTTAAATTTTCGTGGGTACATAGTACATGGGGTATATGAGATAGTCCAATATAGGCATGTGATGCATAATAATCACGTTAGGGTAAGTAGGGTATCCATCCCCTTAAGCCTTTATCCTTTGTGTCACAAACAACCCCATTATATTCTTTCAGTTACTTAAAAATATATATTTGAATTATTATTTACTATAGTTACCCTGTTGTGCTACCGAATATTAGGTATTCATTCTATTTTTTGTACCCATCAGCCTTCCCCACTTCCCCTCCCCACCAGCTCCCACTATCCTTCTCAGCCTCTGGCAATCATTTTTATACTCCCTATCTCCATGAGTTCAGTTGTTTTAATTTTTAGCACCCACAAATAAATGAGAACATGCAAAATTTGTCTTTCTATGCCTGCCTTATTTCACTTAACATAATGACCTTCAGTTCCATCCATGTTGTTGCAAGTGACAGGATCTCATTCTTTTTTATGAATGAAGAGTACTCCATTGTGTATATGTACCACATTTTCTTTATCCATTCATCTGTTGTTGATGGATATTTAGATCACTTCCAAATCTTGGCTATTGTGAATAGTGCTGCAGCAAACTAGGGGTGCAGATATCCCTTCGATTTTCTTTCTTTTGGGTGTTTACCTAGCAATGGGATTGCTGGATCATATGGTAGCTCTATGTTTAGTTTTTTGAGGAACCTTCAAACTGTTCTCCATAGTGGCTGTACTAACTTAGATTCCTTCCAACAGTATACAAGGATTCCCTTTCACCAGCCTTTGTTATTGCCTGTCTTTTGGATGTAAGCCATTTTACCTGGAGTGAGATGATATCTCATTGTAGTTTTGACCGGCAGTTCTTTGATGATCCCTGAAATTGAGCACGTTTTCATATGCCTGTTTGCCATTTGCATGTCTTCTTTTGAAAAATGCCCATTTAAATCTTTTGCCCATGTTTTTGTTGAGATTATTAAATTTTTTTCTATAGAGTTTTTGAGCTCCTCATATATTCTGTTTTTTAATCCCTTGTCAGATGGGTAGTTTGCAAATATTTTCACCCATTCCATGGGTTGTCTCTTCACTTTGTTGATTGTTTCCTTTGTCGCGCAGAAGCTTTTTGACTTGATGTGATCCTATATGTCCATTTCTGCTTTGGTTACCTGTGCTTGTAGGTATTGCTCAAGACATTTTTGCCCAGACCAATGTCCTTGAGGTTTTCCTAAATGTTTTCTTGTAGTAGTTTCATAGCTTGAGGTCTTAGATTTAAGTCTTTAGTCCATTTCATTTGATTTTTGGATATGGCAAGAGATAGGGGTCTAGTTTCATTTTTTGGCATATGGATATCTAGTTTGCCCACTATCATTTATTGAAGAGACTATCTTTTCCCCAGTGTATGTCATTGGCAGCTTTGTCAAAATGAGTTTACTGTAGGTGTGTGGATTTGTTTCTGGGTTCTCTATTCTGTTCCATTTGTCTTTGTGTCTGTTTTTATGTCAGTACCATGCTGTTTTGGTTACTATAGCTCTGTAGAAAATTTTGAAGTCAGGTAATGTGCTTCCTCCAGTGTCCTTTTTGCTTAGGATAGCTTTGTCTATTCTTTTTTTTTTTTTTTGTGGTTTCATATAAATTTAAGGATTGTTTTTTCTATTTCTGTGAATAATATCATTGATATGTAGATAGGGATGGCATTGAATCTGTAGACTGCTTCGGGTAGTTTGGATATTTTAAAAAGATTTATTCTTCCAATCCATGAACATGGAATATTTTTTCTTTGGTTTCCTCATCAATGTATTTCATCAATTTTTTATAGTTTTAATTATAGAGATGTTTCACTTGTTTGGTTAATTCCTAGTATGGCTATTGTAAATGGGATTTCTTTTATATTTCTTTTTCAGATTGTTCACTGTTGGCATATGGAAATGCTACTGATTTTTATAGGTTGATGTTCTATCCTGCAACTTTACTTCATTGTTTATCAGTTCTAATAGGTTTTTGTGTGTGTGTGTGCAAAGTCTCTAGGTTTTTCCAAAATTAAGGTTATATCATCTTCAAACAAGATAATTTACCCTCCTCTTTTCCCGTTTGGATGCTCTTTATATCATTCTCTTGTCTGATTGCTCTAAATATAACTTCTAGTACTATGTTGAATAACAGTGGTGAAAGTGGGCATCCTTGTCATATTCCAGATCTTAGAGGAAAGCCTTTCAGTTTTTCCCCATTGAGCATAATACTAGCTGTGGGTCTGTCATATATGGCTTTTATTATGTTGAGGTATTTTCCTTCTATCCTCAGTGTTTTGAGGATTTTTATCATGAAGGATGTTGAATTTTGTCAAATGCTTTGCGGCATCAGTTGAAATAATCATACATTTTTTGTCCTTCATTCTGTTGATATGACATATCACATCATGATAACTTGTTATTACTGCTTTAGTCTTCTTACCTATTATTGGTTTTTTCAGGTTTTGGATTTTTCATGATTCAATCCTGGTAGCTTGTATGTGTCTAGGAATTTATCCACTTCTTCTAGGTATTCCAATTTATTGGCACATAGTTGCCCGTTGTAGCCACTACTGATCCTTTGAATTTCTGAAGTATCAGTTATAGTGTCACCATCTCTGATTTTATTTTGTGCCTTCTCTCCTTTTTTGTTAGTCTGACTAAAGATTTGTCAATTTTGTTTAACTTTTCAAAAAAAAAATAACTTTTTGTTACATTGATCTTTTGCATTGTTGTCTTCATTTCTGTTTTATTTGTTTCTGCCTCTGATCTTTATAATTTTTTCTGCTAAGTTTGGGTTTGGTTTGCCTTTGCTTTTCTAGTTCTTTAAGATAGGTCATTAAATTGTTTGGCAGAAATGTTTCTTCTTTTTTGATGGAGGTACTTATAGCTATAAACTTTCCTCTTAGTACTGCTTTTGCAGTATCCTGTAGGTTTTGGTATGTTATGTTTCTATCATCATTTGTTTCAAGAAAATTTTAAATTTGCTTCTTAATTTCTTCATTGATCCCATTGAGCCATTTGTCATTCAGGAGCATATTATTTAATATCTATGTGTTTGTATAGTTTCTAAAATTCATCTTGTTATTGAATTTTCAGTTTTATTCCATTACAGTCAGAAAAGATGCTTGATATTATTCACTTTTTTCGGAATGTTTTAAGACTTGTTTTGTGACCTAATACATATGGTTTACTCTTGAGAATGATCCATGTGCTCAGGAAAAGTATGTACATTCTACAGCCATTGCATGAAATGTTCTGTAAATATCTCTTAAGTCCATTTGTTCTATAGTGCAGATGAAAGCCTATGTTTCTTTGTTGATTTTCTCTCTGGAAGATCTGTTGAATGCTGAAATGGGGTGTTGAAGTCCCTAGTTATTATTGTACTGGGGCCTGTCTCTGTCTCTTCAGCTCTAATAATATTTGCTTTATCTGGGTGCTCCAATATTCGGTGCATATATATTTAAAATTGTTTAAATATATTGACCACTTTATCATTATATAGTGACCTTCTTTGTCTTGTCTTACAGTTTTTGTCTTAAAAATGTATTTTGTCTAAGTATAGCTACTCCTGCTATTTTATGGTTTCCATTGGCATGGAATATCTTTTTCCATTTCTTTATTTTCAGTCTACGCATGTTTTTATGCATGAAGTGTGTTTCTTATAGGCAACAGATCAGTGGCTTTTTAAAAAAATACATTCAGCCACTCTCTCTTTTGATTGGAGAATTTAGTCCATTTACATTCAATAGTATTATTAATAAATAAGGAGTTACTCATGCCATTTTGTTATTTGTTTTCCGGTTGTTTTGTGGTTGCTCTTCTTTTTTTCTTCCCTTCCTGTCTTCTGTTAGTGAATATGATTTCCTCTGGTGACATAATTTCATTTATCATTGTTTAATTTTGGATACTTGTGTGTTTTTTGGTTTGAGGTTACCATGAGGCTTGAAAAGACTATCTTATAGCCATCAACAGTGTTTGCGTAAACAAACAAGCAGAAAGAAAGCTAATAAAAACTCTTCACTTTAACTTTATTCCCCTGCTTTTTAACTTTCTATTGTTTCTGTTTACATCTTATTGTACTGTCTATGTCTTCAAAAGTTGTAGTTACTACTTTTCATTGGTTCACCATTTAGTCTTTCTATTTAGAATAAGAGTATTATAAATACCACAGTTAAAATGTTATAATATTCTGTGTTTCTGTATACTTACTATTTCCAGTGAGTTTTATACCTTCAGGTGATTACTTATTGTTCAATAACATTCTTTTCTTTCAGATTAGAGCCTCCCTTTAATATTTGTTTTCTAGGACAGTTCTGGTGTTGATGAAATTACTCAACTTTTTTTTTTTTTGTCTGGGAAAATCTTTATTTCTCCTTCATGTTTGAAGGATATTTTTGCTGAATATACTATTATAGGGTAATAGTTTTTTCCTTCAGCACTTTAAATATACTCTCACCTGGCCTGTAAAGTTTCCACTAAAAAGTCTGTTGCCAGATATATTGGAACTCCATTTTATGTTATTTGTTTCTTTGCTCTTGCTGCTTTTAGGATCTTTTCTTTATCCTTGACCTTTCAGAGCTTGATTATTAAATGCCTTGAGGTAGTCTTTGGGTTAAACCTGCTTCATGTTATATAACCTTTTTGTACTTGGATATTGACATCTTTCTCCAGGCTTGGGAAGTTCTCTGTTATTGTCCTTTTGAATAAACTTTCTACCCCTATCTCTTTGTCTACTTCCTCTTTAAGGCTAATAACTCTTATATTTGCCCCTTTGAGGCCATTTTCTGGATCCTGCAGGCATGCTTCATTCTTTAATTGTTTTTGTCTTTTCTGACTGTGTATTCAAATAGCCTATCTTCAAACTTATTAACTCTTTCTTCTCCTTGATCAATTCTGCTGTTAAGAGATGGTAATACATTATTCAGTATGCCAGTTGCATTTTTCAACTCCAAAATTTCTGCTTGATTCTTCTTAAATTATTTCCATCTTTTTGTTAAATTTATCTGATTGAATTCTGAATTCCTTCTCTGTGTTATCTTGAATTTATCTGAGTTTCTTTGATACAGCTATTTTGAATTCTCTGTCTGATAGGTCACATATCTCTGTCTCTCTGGGATTGGTCCTTGGTGCCTTATTTAGTTCATTTGGTGAGGTCATGTTTTCCTGGATGGTGTTGATACTAGTAGATATTCTTTGGTGTCTGTGCATTGAAGAGTTAGATATTTATTGAGTCTCCACTGCCTGGCCTTATTTGTATCTGTCCTTGGGAAGGCTTTCCAGATATTCTAAAGGACTTAGGTGTTTTGATCTAAGGGTATCTGCTTTAGGGGGCACCCCAAGCCCAGTAACACTGCGGTTCTTGCAGACTTATAGAGGTACTACTTTGATGGTCTTAGACAAGATCTGGGAGAATGCTCTAACCAGGCAGGAACTCTTGTTCTCTTCCCTTACATTCTCCCAAATAAGTGGAGTTTCTCTCTCTCTATTCTGAGCCACCTGAAGCTGGGGGTGGAGTGACACAAGTACCCCATGGCCACCACCATTATGACCGTGCTTGGTCAGACTTGAAGTCAGCATGGCACTGGGCCTTGCTCAAGGCCTGCTGTAACCACTCCTGGCTACTGCATATGTTGACTCAAGGCCCTGGGGCTCTACAATCAGCAGATGGAAAAGTCAACCAGACCTGTGTCCTTGCCTTCTGGGTGGTGAATTCCTCCAGGTCCTGGATGGGTACCGAGGTGCCATCTGGGAACCAGGGAACAGAGTCAAAAATCTTAGAAGTCTATTTGGTGTTCTATTGTACTGCAGCTGAGCCGGCATTTGAACCACAGTTCACAGTCCTTTCCACTCTTCCTTCCCTTTTCCAAACACAGAGGAGCCTAACCCCATGGCCACTGCCACTACACGCCCGGGGAGTACTGCCAGACTACCACTGATGTTCCCTTAGGTCCGTGGGCTCTTCACTCAGCTTGTGGAGAATGCTGCCAGGCCTGGGACTCATCCTTCAGGGCAGTGGGTCTCCCTCTGGCCCAAAACAGGTCCAGAAATGCCATCCAAGAGCCAAATCCTGGAATCTGTGAGCCCAAGAGCCCACTTGGTGCCCTACCCCTTTGTGGTACCTAAGGTGCAAGATGAAATCCCCTTTACTTTTCCCTCTACTTTTCTCAAGCAGAAGGAGTTTCACCCCATAGCCACCACAGCTGAAAATACAATGAGTCTCACCTGAAGCCAGCAAGCCTCAGAGTCTCACTCTCTGCCTTTGATGTGGTACCTAGGTATTGCTGCTGTTCGTTCAGAGCCCAAGGACTCTTCAGGTAGCAAGTGATGAATGCTGCCAGGACCGGATCCTTTCCTTTAAGGCAGCAGGTTCCCTTTTGACTTAGGGTGTGTTTATAAATGTCTTCTGGGAGGTAGGACCTGGAAAGGGAGTCTCATCACTCTGACCAGTGCCCTATCCTACTGTGGCTGAGCCTGTATCCAAGATGCAAAACAAAGCCCCCCTCACCCCATCGTTCCCTCTCCTCTCTTCCAGCAGAAGAAAGGGGTCTCTTTTGGAGCTGTGATCTGTGCAGCCTGGGGGTTAGGGTGGAGGTGATGCCAGCACTCCCTTAGCTGCCCTGGTTAGTGTCTCAGTAGATCATGTGCCCCAGTCCCAGTCTAGTGACTCTGAGTCTAGTGACTCTGGGTCCAGTTCAGCACTAGGACTTACATAAAAGTTGCAGTCTTGGCTGGGCGTGGTGGCTCACGCCTGTGATCCCAGCACTTTGGGAGGCCGAGACAGGCAGATCATGAGGTCAGGAGATGGAGACCATCCTGGCTAACACGGTGAAACCCTGTCTCTACTAAAAATACAAAAAATTAGCCAGGCGTTGTGGCGGGCACCTGTAAGCCCAGCTACTTGGGAGGCTGAGGCAGGAGAATGGCGTGAACCCGGGAGGCGGAGCTTGCAGTGAGCCGAGATTGGGCCACTGCACTCCAGCCTGGGCAACAGAGAGAGACTCCGTCTCAAAAAAAAAAAAAAAAAAAAAAGGTTGCAGCCTTTGTGGCTTAGACTGCCCTTCAAATTTATTTAGAACCCCAGAGCACTTTAGCGCATAGTGGTGAGGCTTGCTGGAACTCAAGTTCAGACCAGTGGGATCAGCGATTCCCTTCTGGCTAGGGTTAGTTTAAAAGCTTCCTCCATGGGTGGGCATCAGCTGAATGTGGTTCAATTTTCCTTTCTGCTATAACAGGAAAGCGCAGAGTTCAATGCCTCAGAGTTGCTGCACTTTCCCTCCCCGAGCACACAGAAGTGCATCCCACATCACTGCTGCCAGGGTTGGGGTGGCAGCTGGAGGAGAGGTGGTGCTGATGATCCAAGACTGTTTTTACTACCTCTTCAGTACCTCTTTCAAGGATACAAACTTAAAACCGAATACTATGAGTGCTCACCTGATTTTTGGTTTTGTTAGGGTGCTTTTGGGTAGATAGTTGTTAAATTGGCATCCTTATCAGGGCGGTGGGTGGGAGAACCAAGGAGCCTTCTATTCTACCGTCTTGCTCTCTGATTGAATTTAGAATGTTAAAATGAACTTGCATTTCTGAGAAAAATCACATTTAGTTATGGTATATTATTCTTTTTATGTGTTGTGGAATTAACTAATTAATATTTTATGAGATTTTTGGGTCTATATTCATGAGAATAATTGATACATAGTTCTCTTTTCTTGCTATCTCTCTAATTTTTTGATTTCACTAGGTTTTTTTTTTAAATCAGATTATTATGGCCCCATAAAATAAGTTGAGATGCATTCCCTCCTGTATCTTTTTAAAGGATTTGTTTAAGGTTGGCATTATTACTTCCTTAATATTTTAATTCACCGCTGAAATAAACTGGCCTGGACTTTCCTTTGTGAGAAAATTTTTATAACAAATTGAAATTCCTATATTAGATTTTCTACTTTGTCTTGTTTTAATTTATGTATGTTGTTTTGCCAAGAAATTTAATTTGTGTTGTTAAATTTATTGACATAAAGTTGTTCACAAGATTTTCTTATTAGCTTTTAAATGTCTACAGGATATGGAGGTATATCCCCATTTCTAATCCTAATTTTGATTATTTGTATCTTCTCTCTTTTTTCTTCATCAGTCTTGCTAGAGTTATCTATCTTATTAATCTGTTCAAAAGAACCAACTTGTGACAATTCATTTTTTCTATTACCTGCTTTCTATTTCATTATTTTTGCTCTTGTTTTTTGGATCATTTTGATAGGAATTTATTAACTTTATTAATTTTTGTTCAAAGAACCAATTTCTAGATTTGTTAAACCCCTCTATTTTTTCGTCTTCTATTTCATTGACTTACACTCTTATTTTTATTATTTCCCTTCTTCTAACTTTTTTGGCTTTAATTTTTCTTGTTATTTCTTATAGTAGGAAACTATTTTTTTCTTTTCTTCTTTTAAAGTGTAACTGTGCAAAGCTGTAATTTGTCTTTAATTGTGGCCTTAGTTACAGCACACAAATGTTGAAATGATGTATTTTCATTATATTTCAGTTTAACTATTTTCTAATTTCTCTCATAATGTTTTTTGACTCCTGAATTATTTAGAAGCATATTGTTTAACTTTTAAATAATTGTGGCTTTGTAACTATATAGTCATTTATTTCTAAAATTCAATTCCATTTTGGTCAGAGAGTGTATTTTATGATATTGCAATCTTTGAAATGTGTTAGAACTTATGACATTGCTGTATGTTCACTATGCACTTAAAAAGAATTATTATTTTCCAATTGTTGAATATGTTTTTCTAGACATATTGATTCAGTCAATTTGGTTTATAGTATTATTCTATGTCTTTTACATCTCTACTGAATTTTTCCTAGTTCTTCTGTCTCAGAAAAATGGTGTTAAAAATCTACAATTGTCAGTGTGAATTTGTCCATTTTCCCTTTAGTTCTTGCATGTTTTTCTTCATGTATCTTGAAGCTCCATTATTAGGTCCTTGCATACTCATCATTGTTATTTATTCCTTAAAATTGAGCCTTATATTATTAACAACTATTCTTTAAAAAAGTCTGTAGCAATTTTCCTTGTCTTGATGTCCACTATGTCTGATATTAATATACCCATTTCAGTATTCTTTTACATATTGTGTGGTTGGTATTTTCTTTTGTTGTTGTTTGTTTTGTTTTGTTTTGTTTTGTTTGGAGATGGAGTCTTGCTCTGTTGCCCAGGGTGGAGTGCAGTGGTGCGATCTCAGCTCATTGCAACCTCTGCCTCCCAGGTTCAAGCAATTCTCCTGTCTCAGCCTCCCAAGTAGCCGGGACTACACGCGCACGCCACTACACCCGGCTAATTTCTATGTTTTTTAGTAGAAATAGGGTTTCAGCATATTGGTCAGACTGGTCTCAAACTCCTGACCTCAGGTGATCCACCTGCCTTGGCCTCCCAAAGTGCTGGGATTACAAGCATGAGCCACCATGCCCAGCCTGGTTGGTATGTCTTTTACATTTAAAACTTTCAACCAATGTGTCTCTTTTAATCAAAAAAGTATGTTTTATTAACAACACGTACTTTAGAATAGCTTTTTTTTCTCCCTTATCTAGCTCAATAACCTTTGCTTTTTATTTGGAGTCTTTTATCTATTAACATATAAAATGATTAGTGACATGGATAGATTTAAGTCTACCATTTTGCTATGTTTTCCCTATTTGTCTTTTCTGTTTTTTGTTCCCATCTATTATTATAAGTCTTCTTTGAGTTAATCAAATAGTTTTTATTCTTTTATTGGATTTTTAGATAAATTTTATTTGTAGTTGTTTTTCTAGAAATTACAATATGCATCCTTAATTTATCACTGTTTTCAGAGTAAATGTTTTATCCTTTACAGAAGGTATACCCTTGCAGCAGCATAGTTCCATTTATTTCTGAAACTTTATAATCTTGTTGTTATAAGTCTCTAGACATTTTAAACCTTTAATCAATATTACAGTTTTTGCTTTAAAAAGTTAAATTATTTTAAAGATAATAAGAGAAAAATAAGATATATTTTACATACACTTTCACATTTAACATTTCCAGTGTTCTCTATTCCTTTCTGTAGGTTTTCATTGTATATGGTATAATTTTTCCTTCAGCCTGAAGAACTTGTTTTAGAATTTTCTCAGTAAATGTTTGCTAATGACAAATTCTCTCAGTTTTTATTGTCTGAAGATATCATTATTTTACCTTTATTTGAAGATATTTTCTCTGAATATAATATTATGAAATGACATTTGCTTTCCTTCATGATTTTAAAGATGCTATTCAATTTTTAAAATGGATTTCATTATTTCTCATGAGACAGCCACTATTGATACTATAGTTCTTTTGTATATAATATGTGGTTAATCTCTGGTTACTTTTATAATTTATTCTTTAATTTTTAACACTTTGATTATGATGTGTCTAGGGCTGAATCGCTTTGAATTTTTTCTGTTTACATTTTGCTAGTTTTTCAGAGATGTATATTGATGTTTTTCACTAAACTTGGGAAATTCTCTACTATTATTTCTTCAGATATTTACTCTGTTCCATTTTCTCTCTTTCTTCTCTTAATATATTCTTAAAGGTTATTGATATTCTGTTCATTTTGTTTTAATCCTTTCTCTGTTATTAACATTGGAAAAATTGTATTGATCTGTTTTGAAGTTCACTGATTCTTTCCTTTGCTGCTCCCAATCTGATAATGAGCCGATTTAGTGAATTTTTTATTTCAGATACTATTCACTTCATTTATTAAATGTCTATGTGATTCTTTTTTATAACATTCCTCTGTTGAATTTCTCATTCTTTTATTCATTACAACCATATTTTTCTTTAAGATTTTAAACATATTTATAGTAGCTGTTTAAAAATATTATCTGCTATTCTCAATAGCTAACTCATTTTTGGTCCTGTTACTGTTAACTAATTTTTATCCTACTTGTGGATCACATTTTCTTTTTCTTTTTTTTTTTTTTCCACATTTCTACTAATTTTTGAGTATGTGCTAGCCATTTTAGATGATACGTTGTGGGGAGTTTGGGTTATATTGTCTTACTATAAAAGATGTTAAATTACTTTTTTTGCAGACAAACTATTTTGATCCTGTAGGTATTGTTTTTACTTTTTGTGAAGGATGGTGTATTTCAGTTTTGGACCACATTCTAAGGCATGTGTTTTACTCTAGCTATGATTATTATCCATTGAATGTGCACTGTGCTTAGTGTAGTCTCTTGAATGCAGTAGGGATAGAACTCCAATGTCTCCTAACACAGCACAGCCTCAAATACTATTGTTTAGCTATGATCCCTGCAGCAGGCAATCTCTGACTGATTTTGTAGACACTTGTCTTGTTGCATGATCAAGTCAGTCCTCAGCCCAGCATTCTCGTGGATGAGATTCATTCTCCTTTTACCATGTAGCTCTCTTTTCTCATGTGCTTTGCTCTAAAAATTCCAGCTGGTTCAGCAGTCTGGAAGTCCAGTATCTGCCTTCTCAGCTCAGCAAGACTGCTGCTCTGCTTGGCTTTCCCTTCCTGATCTGTGGCAGAAAAATACCATTAGGCAAAAAATCAGGGCAATTGTGGAGAAACTGTTGGGCTCATCTCATGTTTCCTTCTCTAAAAAATTACATCCTGTGCTGTCTGTTTTTCAACATCTACCAACAGTTGACTCATACATTTTGTCCAGTTTTATAACTGTTGGGAAAACAAGTTCAGTTACCAGTTACTGCCATGGCAAGAAGGAGAGGTTTATGTATATGATTTAAAACATAATTTTGATTATTTTATTTGACTTCTGTTAAGATTAGCACCGGTGTGTGTCAATTCTTTCATATTTTTTCTATACCCCTATAATCTCTCTTTTTCTTTCTCTTTCTCATGCCTGTACACTATCGATCATTAAGAGTTTGCAAGGCATTGTTTTATAAAAATAAACATATAATTATTTGTATATATATTTATGTATGGGAATATATAATTATAAATAATAGATATGTACATGTATATCTTTACCTATTCTATATCTATAGTGTACCTGTATATCTTTACCTATGCTCTACCTATAAAAATATGGTTTTCAGTGCCCTTCTTTTCTTATTTAATAATACATCCCTATAAGTCAATTTGTGTCAATCTAAATTATTATTTCTAATGCTACAGATATGTCAAAAGATTATTCTATCAATTAGTCTTTAAGGGAAATTATTTAGGGAGATGCTTCATATACTTCTCTAATAGGAAAATTTAATTATAGTTTGTAGATATTCTTTAGAGTTTGTTGTATAGGTTTGTGTCATTTCCCTAGTTTTATAATACATACAACTTCATTCTGTAATCTTAATTCATTTTTATTCTCTTCTGTGAGTTTCTGGGAGAGGAGTTACACAAACATGTTTTCTCTAGGTCTTTCTCAGAAGTCCAAACACATAAATCTTGTCTAACAAACATATTAATAATTAATAAGTGAATATAACAAAAATTTTAGTGGTTCAAAGGACTATAACCATATTTGCACTCTCTCAGATACTATTTTTCATATTTCTGGCTATAAAGTAGTACATATTTGTTGTAATAAACATGTAAGTTGGCAAAAGTATATGAAAAGAAAATCATTTGTAATCTGACTGCCTAGTAATTGTTACTCCATAATTTCTAATTTTTAACCTATGTATATACTATATATCCAGGTATTTGTATATCCATTAGATGTATAATTCTATGTATTGCTTTTACAATTATGTAGCTTGAGAAACTTATTTAATTAAATATCCTTTAAAAAGATTCTTTCTAATGACTACATAAACTTCTATCTACTATATACCTTGCTTAACCAATTATTGCTCCTGAATACTTAGGTGTGTCTGCTTTTTCACTATTTTAAATAACAGTTCAAGGAACCCTGTGTACATTCCACACTATTTCTTCTTCACCATTGTTACAAAGCTCTGTAAAATGGCATTTAAGTTAGGAAACTAAGACATCTTGTTTGGATTTAAGTCCTGTTTGAGTCTCAAATCTTAAGTGATGTTAGTTTATAATTTTCAATGTAATTAGAGTACATTGGAAAAAGAATCATTTATAGAATGTTTTCTAAAATCTCCATTCTATTGGAAACCTGTGGGCTCTCTGAGAAAGAGTTTGACGGTTCCTGGCCAGCCTAAAATTTAATCCCAACCTGTCACCAGTTTCTATGAAGTGAGGTTTCTATTACTTCCTGGATTGCTCTAGTCTATCAGAGGTCACCATCTCCAATTTAGCCTAGACGTGGATGGGAAAGTACCCTGTACAGCCCTAGCATCTAAAGAACTTTGGTGTCAAATTCAATTACTGGAGAAGGAGACCTTTTTTTTCTAAAGGTCTCTGAATCCATTAAAAAAGCTTCTCAGATTCCTAGCACTGGTGCTTATGGTGAATGTATCTCCCACACAAGCCTTCTGACAGCTTTTTTGTAATTTCACATAGTCAACTGCTTTTGTGGTTGGAGTTTCATTTACTGAAAAAAAAAAAATTACCTCAAATGAAAGTAGAGACAGTTATGTCTTTAACATATGTCTGACTATGCCTGAGTGAGGCAAATATTGTAGATACATAATGACCCAAGACTGTTTCATTTCACGTAGCTTTCCTCTTTTCATGTTCCCAAACATGTTGATTTTCCAAATATAAGACATTAATTCTGGATTGCTGTGGCTACAGTTTCCATTAACTCCCTTGTGTGCATCAAAAGAATAAAAGTATTCATGAAGTCTTTTTTTCATTTTGTTTTAAAATTCTCTTTTGTGGAAATTCCCTACATTTTCTTTTGCACAATTTGCAGAGCTTTTTCTTTTTCTGTGATTAAAGAATAAATGAATTCATTTTGAATTGAGGAAAATAATGGCACAACATATATAGTTTTTGTACCTGAGAAATTTGTTTTTACAATTCCATTTCAGCGAAACCACCTAATAGGTCATAAAAGATTAGCAGTGTTTTCTCTTTCTGCCATACAGCCTTCTAATTTGTCTGGAACACAAACGAATCAAGAAATGCAGCTTTGCAGACTGTTTTGAGTATTACAATCTATTACTTTAACTATTGGGTCAGGCGAGGGTGCATAAACCTGCCATTTAAGTCGTTAACAACTATTTCCAGAAAAGATCCACTTTATGCTGTGGACTGAGCTTCTCTTTCATCCTGTTGAGTTCAAATTTCATAATTAGAACATGGTGAACAATAGAATTCTCACGTAAGAATAAAGGCATCTTCTTGGTTTCTTTTCTACTGCTTTGAACATGGAATAAATGGCATATTCTGCAGCCTTGCTAAATCTTCTATTCCTTCCCACACTTTGTTGTATTTCTGACCATTTCAATGAGAATAAGGAAACTACTCAGACAATGTTACCTCCACACAAAACTTCAAATGTTCATACTAAAAAATATTGACTGGTAGCAGCCATTAAGAGTCATTTTGAAAAATAATCTACCAATAGATTTGGCATACTATTCCTTAAGAACAGCTGCCATATTGTCACTCCAAATATTCTTATGTCTGATGCTTCTTTTATTTAAAAAGTTTGCAACTACCACTTGTGTTAAAGTCAAAATTTTGTTGTGATTCTCGTGAATGGAATCTTCCATTTTAATCTGTGTGAATTCTGCCTATGATTTTGATCAACCTCAGTAAAATGAAGAGTTCCATTAGAATCGTACAATATCAAGTTAAGCTGGAACCCACACTCGGAGTGGTGAATTACTCCAAATGTGGGTTAACTAGAACCCACAGCATGATAATGCTAAATTATCTGGGGAGCCTACTGATTCTCCCAAATACAAGCCAGTTGAACATTCATATACAGATTGCTTTGTGAACATAGTTTTCATTTTTAGAGACAAATTTACAGAAGCCTGTTTGCTGAGTCCTATGGTCAGCACAATTTAGTTTTGTAGGAAATTGCCAAATTATTCTCCACAGTGACCGTACCATTTGTATTCTCACCATTGATGTATCAAGGATTCAGTTTCTCTGCATTGTTGTAGGCATTTGTTATTGTCATTATTTATTTTAGCTATTCAAATAGGTGTGTGTATATCTCCTCACAGTTGTAATTTGAACTTTCTTGATGCCTGGTGAGGTTGAATATTTTGTGCTTATTTATTATCTATATTCCTCTTTGTTGAAATGTCTTTTTGTGTGATTTTCCTCTTTTCTTATTAGATTGTGTGTTTTTTTTTAACTATTGAGTTTTGTTCTTATTTTAACGTATTTGTTAAATAAAGATTTGAACATATTCAAGTTGTATAATGTGATCCTTTGATGTACATATATTGTAATGATTACCACAATCAAATTAATTAACAGATCTGTCAACACCCATGCTGATATTAGATCCTCAGAACTTGTTCACCTTGTAAGTAAAAGTTTGTACCCTTTGACCAACATTGCTCTACTTCCTCCATTTCCTGGTACCAGGCAATTGCCATTCTTCTCTCTGCTTCTGTGAGTTCTACTTTAAAGATTCCACGTACAAATAAGATCATATAGCGTTTCTGTGTCTGGCTTATTTCACTTAGCATAGCATTATCTAGGTTCATCCATGATATGGCAGGATTTCCATCTTTTTCGGACTAAATAATATTCTATTGTATGTATGTACCATAATTATCTATTCATCCATCTAAAAACAATTAGGTTGTTTCCATATCTTGGCTATTGTGAATAATGCTATAACGGGGTGCAGAGATCTCTTCAAGATACTGATTTGATTTCCTTTGTATATACGTAGAGGAAGGATTGCTAGATCATATGATAGTTCCGATTTTAATTTTTTGAGGAACTTCTATACTGTTTTCTATAATTGGCTGTACCAAATTACATTTCCACCAATAGCATACAAGGGTTCCCTTTTCTCCATACCCTTACCACTCTTTATCAGTTATTTTTTTGGATAGCCTTTCTAACGGGTGTGAAGTGATATCTCATTGTGATTTTAATTTGCATTTCTCTGATGATTAACAATGTCGAGCACCTTTTTACATACCTGTTGGCCATTTGTATGTCTTCTTTGGAAAAATCTACTCAAGTGCTTTGCCCATTTTATAAATTGGATTATTGGTATTTTTGTTATTGAGTTGTATGAGTTCCTTTTTTATTTGGTATATAAACCCCTTATAAGATCTATGATTTGCAAATATTCTTTTTCCATTCCAAAGCTTGCCTTTCTATTTTGTTGGTTGTTTCCTTTGCTGTGCAGATAATCTTTAGTTTGATGTAATTCCATTTGTCTATTTTTGCTTTTGTTGCCTATGCTTTTGGTGTCATATCCAAAAGGAGAGTCTCTTAAAAAAATGTTGATGGAAAAACTGGATATCCACATGCAAAATAATGAAATTAGATCCTTGCCTCATACTGTATACAAAAATTAACTCAAAAATAAATTAAAGACTTAAAAGTAAGATCTGAAACCATAAAATGACTATTGAGTTTTGAGAGATTTTATGCATTCTAGATATGAGTCTTTCATCATACATGTGAATTGCAAATATATTATTCTTTTCATCTGTGCTTCTCTTTTCATCCTCTTAAATGGATCTTTCACAAAACAAAAGTTTTTAGTTTTGATAGATTCCAATTTATTGAATTTTTAAAAATATGGATCATGCCTTTGGTGTCATGTCTATGAAGTCTTAAGATTTTTGTTCCAAGTATTTATCTTGTTTTCTTCACAAAAATGTACAGTTTTACATTTAAATTTGTGATCGAGAGGGGCTTCAAGTTGGCAGAATAGATGTATCTGGTACCCACCCACCTCTTCCACAAAGAAGCACCAAAACAGTGAGCATATAACCACACTTCAAATAGATAATCTAAGAAAGAGCACTGAAATTCAATAGAGAAGTGACAGGAAGCACCTACAAAAAGGTGGGAGAGAAAGAGAGGCAGTCCGCTTGGCTGAAATCAGCAGGGAACCTGGAGAGACTCCCCAGTACAGGGAAAGGGTAAGTGAGAAACCCACAGTAATCCACATTTCCACCATGGACTCTTGCAGTCTCAGTCACAGGAGAGCCCCTTGATCTTCATAGGCCCCAAGACTAACAAAAGGAATTGCTTGGAGACTGGCAGCATGGCCCCATACGCTCACAAGCCCTAAGCAGCCACAGCAACGTACCATTTTGAGAGCCCAAACACCACCAGATGGCATCCTGCCCTGGGGCTCGACAAGCTGTCCATCACCACGTCCCCAGAACCTTATAGACATTTCCTACCTGCAGTTGCCACCAGGGCCAAAGCATAAGCCACTGGCAGTGACTCTGCCCCACCTAGCAGAGGGACAGTCGTGCAGAAAGCCTACCCTGCCTGAGCCACAGTCTCTGAGAGCTGCTGCCGTCACTGGGACCAAAGCATGGGTGACCCCACCCTTCCAGCAGGGGGCCACTTGCAGATTTTAACACACCCCAAGGACAAACTCAGCTGCCCAAAGTTGCTGTCGTTGTGGGCTGTTTCTTAAGGTTAAGGTGCAAGTGGAGCAGATGCCTTTAGCTGTCTGCTTATGGCTGCTTCCACTGAAAGCAACCCCTCCCTCCCCAGAAACAGGGCCCCAGTATAGACTCTGCTGCCCCTACCTGAGAACTCTTCCAGTGGCTTAGGAATCACCCCACACCTGCCTACCACAGCCAGTGCCTGAGTGCACAATCAGGATGTCTGAGAACAGGTTCGCCCAGCCCAGCTCTACTCCCACCAGTACACAAGCCTGTCATCTGGGGCCTGAGATTGTTCAGCCCACTTTGCTGCCATTGGCACCTGAGCATTCCTCTTGAGTTCCTAAGGTCAAGCCCACCCAACCTGCTGCTACTACCACAGCTGACACCCACCCCCACCCACCACCTGCAGGCCTGGAGAATGGCCCATCCAGCCCATTGCAACCACTGCCAACACCAAAATGGAGAACTGAGACCCAGAGGTTGTCCCTCCACTGTTGTTGCCATCACCCACACCATGCCTGTTGTACAGGGACCTGAGGACCCACCCAACCACCCAGCCCACTGCTCCCATTCCAAGCACCCAAACAACCCACTTTGAGGCTCTAGAACTGGCCTGCCTTGACATGCTAACACCAATGCCAGCATAATATACCACCCTGGGGCCCAAAGAAACATGCATGGCCCACC
The DNA here is from genome assembly GCF_000951035.1 of Colobus angolensis palliatus. NCBI lineage: Eukaryota > Metazoa > Chordata > Mammalia > Primates > Cercopithecidae > Colobus > Colobus angolensis. Next base: position 1,674,303 of record NW_012116821.1, on the reverse strand, counting down.
ATCACTGCCACTATGGGGCCCAAAGACTGGCTCACCTGGCATCCTGGTCCCCAGTAAACTTCACTACAGCCTTCACTAACAGCTGTGCCATAAACCACTGAAGAAATGACAGACACCATTGACCGTCTTTATAGCTGAGGAAATCATGTGGTGATCACACTACTGCACACACCCAGACTCAAAGCCAAAGTGCCCTACACTATCAACATTATATCTTCGGGGAAAAGTCCTCCTCTATGGAAGTAAATTTTAAAAATTGGAAGAAGTGATTGTTAGACCTGCTGCTTAGATATCAGTACAAGGACACAAGAAACATGAAAAGCAAGGAAATATGACATCCCCAAAGGAACACAATAATTACTCAGGAATAAACTCCAATCGAAAATCAATTTACAAAATCATGGAAAAAAGAAAATATTGATTTTTAAAAGCTCAGTGAAATTCAAGATAATACAGAAAAACAATACAAAGCAACTAGAAGAACATTTAGGATATGAATGAGAAATTTGCCAAAGAAGATAGGTATTATAAAAATGAAACAGAAATTCCAGAACTGAAAAATTCATTGAATGAAATACAAAATAAACTCAAAAAGCTTCAACAGTAGACCAGATCAAGCAGAAGAAAGCATTTCAGAGCTTGATGAGAGGTCTTTTGAAATCATCTAGTTAGAGGAAAATAAAGAAACAAGAATTTTACAAGTGAACAAGCTATGTAACATATGAAATACCATAAGCAGACATATAGTTAAACTTCTGTGTTTCAGAAGGCAAAGGGAAAATGAAATGGTTAAAGAAACCTATTGAATGAAATAATAGTTGAAAACTTCGCAGATCTAACAAGAGATTCAGACATTGAGATGTAGGAAGCTTGGAGATCCTCAAAGAGATTCAATCCAAAAGTTCTTCTCTGTGGCATATTATAGTCAAACTATCAAAATTCAAAGACAAAGAGAGAATTCTAAAAACAGTGTGAGAAAAGTGTCTAATTGCTTATAAAGGACCCTCCATCAAACTAATAGCAGATTTCTCTGCAGAAACCTTATGGGCCAGGAGAAAATGGGTAGATATATTCAAAGTGCTAAAAGGAAAAACAAAAACAAAACAAAACAAAACAAAAATTGCTAACCAAGAATACTATACCCAGCAAATGAGAAGTAAATTAAGGAGAAATAAAGTCTTTCCCAGACAAGCAAAAGCTGAGGGAATTAATCAGCACTAGACTAGGTCTACAATAAATGCTTAAGGGAGTCCTATGACTAGAAGTAAAAAGAAAAAAAAAGGTATCTGTTATTATGAAAATAGACAAAATGTGAAACCTACTGGTAAAGCAAACACACAAAGAAGAGAAAAGATTCAAATGTTACCACTACAGAAGACCACCAAACCACAATGATAAACCATAAGAGTAAGATATACAAAACAAGCAGAAATAAATTAATAAATATCAGAAATAAGCCCTCACATAGCTATAATAACCTTGAATGTAAATAGATTAAACATTCCACTTAAAAGATACAGACTGGCTGAATGGATGATGAAACAACCCAAGTACATACTACTTGTAAGAAATTAATCTCACCTGTAAAGATGTATATATATATTTTAAGTAGATGGAAAAAGATATTTCATGCAATTGAAAACCAAGAAAGAGCAGAAATAGCTATACTTATATCAGATAAATCAGACTTTAATTCAAAAATATAAAAAGAAATAAAGAAGGTCATTATGTAATACAGAGACCAATTCAGCAAAAGGACATAGCAATTCTAAACACACATGAGCACAACATTAGGGCACCCAGATATATAAAGCAAGTATTATTAGATCTAAAGGGAGAGATTAACTCCAATACAGAATCAATACAAAAAAAAAAAAACACAGCATTTCTATATATCAGTAATGAGCTAAGAAAGAAATCAAGAAGATAATCCCATTTATAATAGCTAAAATAAATACCTAGTAATAAATTCAACCAGGTAGATGGAAGACCTCTACAAGATAAACCACAAAACACTGATGAAAGGAACTGAAGTAGATACAAACAAATGGAAATACATCTCATTTTCATGGATTTGAAGAATTTATATCATTAAAATGACCATACTGCCCCAAACAGTATACAGATTCAAGATAATGCTTAGCAAAATACTAACATCATTTTTCACACAATTAGAAAAAAATTCTTAAAATTTGTATGGACCCTATAAAAGAAGCCAAATAGACAAACAATCCTGAGCAAAAAGAACAAAGCTAGAGGTACCACACTACCTGACTTCAAAATATATCACAAGGCTGTGGTCACCATAACAGCATGATATAGGTATAAAATAGACACATAAACTAATGAAACAGAATAGAGAACCCAGAAATGAAGCCACATACCTACAGCCTGATTTTCAACAAAGTTATCACGTGCATATATTGGGGAAAGGAAACCCTCCTGAATAAATAGGGTCAGGAAAATTGGTTATTCATAACCAGAAGAATGAAACTGGACCTATGTCTCTTATCATATACAAAAATCAACTCAAGATAAATTCAAGACTTATATATAAGACCCCAAAACTGTACATCTACTAGAGGAAAACATAGGGGAAGTACTTCAGGACATTGATCTAGGCAAACATTGTATGGTTAATACCTCAAAAGCACAGGCAACAAAAACAAAAATAGACAAATGGGGCTATATTAAGCTAAAACTGTAAAGCTTCTTGAAAGCAAAACAAACAAAAACAATCTACAAAGAGGCAACCTATTAAATGGGATAAAATAATTGCAAACTATTAATCTGACAAAGGCCTAATATCAAGACTATACAAGGAACTCAAACAACTCAACAGTAAAAAAGACAATCCTATTAAAAAAATGAACAAAGGACATAAACATACATTTCTCAAAAGAAGACATACAAATGGCCAATAGGTATATGAAAGAATGCTCAACATCACTAACCATCAGGGAACTGTATATCAAAACCACAATGACATATCATCTCACCCCAGTCAGAATGGCTAATATTTAAAAGACAAAACATAAGTGATGAGAATGTGGAAAAAAGAGAAGTCTTTTATACTATTGGTGGGAATGCAAATTTGTACAACCACTATGGAAACAGTATGGAGATTTCTCAAGAATCTAAAAATAGAACTACCATATGATTCAGTAATCCCACTACTGGATATTTATCCCAAGGGAAAGCAATCAATATATCAACAGGATACCCGCATTTGCATGTTTATTGTGGCACTAGTCACAATAAGAAAGATATGGAATCAAACTAAGTGTCCACCAATGAATGAATGGATAAAGAAAATGTGGGGGCAGAGCAAGATGGCCGAATAGGAGCAACTCCAGTCTCCAGTTCCCAGCGCAAGCAACACAGAAGACAGGTGATTTCTGCATTTTCAACTGAGGTACTGGGTTCATCTCACCAGGGAGTGCCAGACAATCATTGCTGGTCAGCTGCTGCAGCCCGACCAGTGAGAGCTGAAGCAGGGTGAGACATCACTTCACCTGGGAAGTGCAAGGGGGAAGGGAATCCCTTTACCTAGCCAGGGGAACTGAGACACACAACACCTGGAAAATCGGGTAACTCCCACCCCAATAGTGCGCTTTACCAAGGGTCTTAGCAAACGGGCACACCACGAGATTATATCCCACACCTGGCCGGGAGGGTCCCATGCCCATGGAGCCTCTCTCATTGCTAGCACAGCAGCCTGCAATCTAAGGGCAAGGCAGCAGCGAGGCTTGGGGAGGGCCACCCGACATTGCTGAGGCTTAAGTAGGTAAACAAAGCTGCTGGGAAGCTCGAACTGGGTGGAGCCCACAGCAGCTCCAGGAGGACTGCCTGTCTCTGTAGACTCCACCTCTGGGGACAGGGCACAGCTAAACAACAACAACAACAACATCAACAAAAAAGCAACAGAAACCTCTGCAGACGCAAACGACTCTGTCTGACAGCTTTGAAGAGAGCAGTGGGTCTCCCAACACGGAGGCTGAGATCTGAGAACAGACAGACTGCCTGCTCAAGTGGGTCCCTGACCCCTGAGTAGCCTAACTGGGAGACATCCCCCACTAGGGGCA
>NW_012116821.1:1666814-1667148 GCF_000951035.1 Colobus angolensis palliatus | reverse complement strand
CGATGCAAAAATCCTCAATATAATACTGGCAAACCGGATCCAGCAGCACATGGAAAAGCTTATCCACCATGATCAAGTGGGCTTCATCCCTGGGACGCAAGGCTGGTTCAACATTCACAAATCAATAAACGTAATCCAGCATATAAACAGAACCAAAGACAAAACTCACATGATTATCTCAATAGATGCAGAAAATGCCTTTGACAAAATTCAAAAGCCCTTCATGCTAAAAACTCTGAATAAATTTGGTATTGATGGAATGTATCTCAAAATAATAACAGCAATTTATGAAAAACCCACAGCCAATATCATACTGAATGGACAAAAACTGGAA
>NW_012116821.1:1658845-1664455 GCF_000951035.1 Colobus angolensis palliatus | reverse complement strand
CAACATGGCACAAGTATACATATGTAACAAACCTGCACATTATGCACATGTACCCTAGAACTTAAAGTATAATAATAATAAAAAAAAGAAAGCAAAGATTCTTTATCCAATGTGTACATATATATATATAAAAAGAAAATGTGGTATATATACATAATGGAATACTATTCGGCGATATAAAAGAATAAAATTATGCCATTTGTAGCAACACGTGTAGAACTGTACATCCTTATGTTAAGTAAAATAAACCAGCCACAGAAAGACAAATATTGTATGTTCTCACTCATATGTGGAAAATTTAAAAGTTGATCTCATGGAGCTGGAGAATAGAATGATAGATACTAGAGGCTGAGAAGGATGTTTGGGTAGGAGGGGAGATGAAGAGAAGTTGGTAAATGGGCACAAACTCACAGTTAGATATAAGATATAAGTTTTAATATTCAGTAGCAGAGTAGAATGACTGTAGGTAACAACAACATATTCTATGTTTCAAAGCAGGAGAAGAGAGGACTTGAAATGTTCCCAACACATAAAAATGGTAAATACTCAAGATGATGGATATCCCAAATGTCCTGACTTGGTCATTACACATTCTGTGCATGTATTAATAACAAAATACCACATTTACTCTATGTAAAATATTATGTCTTAATAAAATAGTACAAATTGTGTCTCAAACTATTTTTTGAACACTATTAATTGATTGATTGAGACGGAGTCTAGCTCTGTTAGGCTGGATTGCAGTTGTGCGATCCTGGCTCACTGCAACCTCCGCCTTCTGAGTTCAAGCAATTATTCTACCTCAGCCTCTGGAGTAGCTGGAACTGCAGGTGTGTGCCATCACACCCAGTTAATTTTTGTATTTTTAGTAGACGTGGGGTTTCACCATGTTGGCCAGGCTGGTCTGGAACTCCTGAGCTCAAGTGTTCTGCCCACCTCGGCCTCCCAAAGTGCTGGGGTTGCAGGCATAAGCCACCGTGACTGGCCAAGGACACTTTTAGATTTACTAAAATTGTGAGAAAAAATAGTGAAGATGTTACAAAGTTTCCATATGTTCATACCCAGTTTTCTCTATTATTAACATCTTATATGATTATGTTACATTGGTATAAATAATGAACCAATATTGATACATTATTAGTAAAGTGCATACTTTATTCAAATTTCCTTAGTTTTTACCCAATGCTTTTTTTTTTTCTATTCCAGAATTCCATCCAGAATGCCACATTACATTTACTCATCAAAATACAACTTTTTAAAGATGCATATGGAACATTTACCAAAACTGATCATATGCTGGGCTATAAAGTAAGTCACAGAGTATTTCATTTTATTTTTTACTTTAATTATTTTCAGCTTTTATTTTAGATTCAGGGAGTGCATGTGCAGGTTTGTTACTTGGGTATATTGTGTATTGCTGAGGTTTGAGGTATGAATGATCTCATCACCCAGATACTGAGCATAGTACCCAATAGTTAGTTTTTCAATCTTTGTTCTCCTCCCCCCTCAGTAGTATTCATTTTCTATTACTGCCATTTTAATGCCCAAGAGAGCCCAATGTTTAGCTCCCTCTTATAAGTGAGTACACATGGTGTTGGGTTTTCTGTTCCTTTATTAATTTACTTATTATAATGGCCTCCAGCTGCATCCATGTTGTTGCAAAGGACATGATTTCATTCTTTTTTATGGTTGCATGGTATTCCATGGTGCATATGTACCATATTTTCTTTATCCAATCCACCATTGATGGATACCTGACTTGATTCCATGTCTTTGCTGTTATGCATAGTGCTGCAAGCATGCAAGTGCATGTGTCTTTTTGGTAGAATATTCTGTTTTCTTTTGGATATATACCCAGTAACAGGATTGCTGGATCAAATGGTAGTTATGTTTTCAGTTATTTGAGAAATCTCCAAACTGCTTTCCAAAGTGGCTTAACTAATTTACGTTCCTGCCAGCAGTGTATGAGCTTTCCCTTTTCTCCAGAGCCTTGGCAGCATCTGTTGTCTTTTGACCTTTTAATGATAATCATTCAGACTGGTGTGAGACGGTATCTCATTATGGTTTGATTTGTATTTCTCTGATGATTAGTGATGGGTAGCACTTTTTCATATGTTTGTTGGCCACTTGTATGTCTTCTTTTGAAGAGTGTCTATTCAGGTCTTTTGCCCATTTTGAAAATGCAGTTATCTGTGTTTTTCTTGTTGAGTTGTTTAAGTTCGTTACAGGTTCTGGATATTACACCTTTGTCAGATGCATAACTTACAAATATTTCCTCCTACTTGTTTTCTCTGTTGATAGTTTATTTTGCTAAAAGAAACTCTTTAGTTTAATTAGGTCCCACTTGTCAATTTTTGTTTTTGTTGCCATTGCTTTTGAGGACTTAGTCACAAATTTCCCAAGGTTGATGTCCAGAATGGTATTTCCTAGGTTTTCTCTTAGGACTCTTAATAGTTTGAGATCTACATCTAAATCTTTAATCCATCTTGAGTTAATTTTTGTATATGGTGAAAGGTATGGGTCCACTTTTTTTCTTCTGCATACGAGTAGCCAGCTATCCCAGTGCCATTTATTGAATAGAGATTCCTGTCCCTCTTGCTTATTATTATTATTTTTTTACTTTGTCAAAGATCAGATGGCAGTAGGTGTATGGCTTTATTTCTGGGTTTTCTATTCTGTTCCATTTGTCTGTGTACCAGTATCACACTGTTTTGGTTACTGTAGCCTTATAGTATAGTTTGAAGTCAGGTAGTGTAATGCCTCTGGCTTCGTTCTTTTTGTTTAGGATTGCTTTGGCTATTTGGGTTCTTTTTTTTTGGTTCCATATGAATTTTAGAATAGTTTTTTTTCTAGTTCTGTGAAAAATAACATTGGTAGTTTGATAGGGATAGTGTTGAATCTGTAGGTTGCTTTGGGCAATATGGTCATTTTAATGCTTAAGCACACATTCTTTAATTGGAATGAAAGTAGCCTAGAAATCAATAAGACAGAGAAAAATACCCTATTGTTTGGAAATGTAAAAATACATTTTTCAAAAATGTTGTTTGTATTTTGTAGTTTCTGGATACAGTATTCTATATATTTCAGTTACATCAACATTTGTTAATTATACTCAAATTATATATTTTTACTATTATTTTTACTGCTTGCTAAGTAAGTTATTGTGTTAGCTTGGGTCCTCTTAAAATCACACACTAAGAAAAAAATACTTGAGCTCAGGTGGTTTATGAGTGGCAACCCTAGATATCACAAGAAGGGAATAGAGAAAGTGAGCCAAGAAAGGAGAGAGTTGTCAATAAAGGATATATTATTGAGGTGGTCACCACTCTTGAAAACTAGGGTTTAATGCCATTTGAGACTGTCTAAAAATAATGTGTAGCACATGCTTCAGAATTTTCTCACTGTTGGACAGAGTGGAAAAAAAAATTGCCTGCTAACTTCCATAACTTAAGGGTTGTGCCCAGAGGCGTGAATCCCTCTGTATTTCTAGATTGTTTATATAGATGAAGATGAATTTTCTCAAGTTTCTAGAGAATGATCCCAGGCAGAAAAGCGAGGTGTGTAGGCACCTGATATGGGATGCTGTCAGTTGTACCAAAAACTGTCCAACTCTAGGTGAACTAAAATAGGCTAAGAATGTATTATAATTTCTTATGATAATTGGCAGTTCATTTTCCTTTCCTTCAGAACCTCTTTCTTCACACATTTTAAAGCTATATTTTTAGATACATTCAAATTTAGTATTATTACACCTTCTTGTAAGTTGACCCTATTAACATTATGAACTGTTCCTTTTTTATGTTGTAATATTTTTGCCTTAAAGTCGATTTTCCCTGCTATTAATGGAGCTAATTTCTGTCAGTTAGTATTGCATAATATATCTTCTTTTTCAATCTTACTTGTAACTTTGTGTCATATTTAAAGTGGTCTCTTGTAAACAGTATGTTAATTTTTAAAATTCAGCCTGACAGTTTTTGCCTTTTAATTGGAGTTTTTATTCAATTTATATTTAATGTAATTATTGATATACTTGGTTTTACATGTACCATATTACTACATTTTTATATAACAAATTTGTTATTTTTTTCTTTTTTTTGGTTAATCAAATATTTATTTGTTACTGTATTTTTCCCATTTCTTACTACCATTTCTTTAGTGGTTATCCTAGAAATTGTGGTATGTGTCCTTGACTTATTATTATAATCTAATATAAACTAATTTTTTTTTTACCATTTCCTATATAGTGTAGGGAGGGACTTTAGAATGCTTGAATTCTACCATCTTCCCTCTGCCTCCTATTTGTATTGTATTGTATCTTAAAATGTATATGTATTTAAAATTATTACTATTATTATTATTTTGTGTAACCAGTATTCACTTAAATTTATCCATATATTTAGCCTTTCTCTTGTTTCTCGTTCTTTCCTGGGTTTCTGTGAAATCATCAGCAATTATTCTTTTCCGACCTAAATATATGGCAGTTCTATTAGTGAAGAAAAGTATAAATATTTGTTTGTTGGAACATTTGTTTATTTATAAATTGTTTTTAAAAGATGGTTTCACTGGCTATAGAAATAACAGTGCAGTTATTTTACTTCAGACCTTTCAATGTATCATGCTTTTGACTTACATTCTTTCTGTCAGAAATTTTCTGTTACCCTTGATGTCGCTTGTTTGTAACACTTCTTTTCTTCTCTACATAATTTAAAGAATATTTTTCTTTCAGTTGGTATTTAGCAGTTTTGTCTTGATGTGCCTATGAGTAATTTTTTTATTTTTGTCTTGCTTGCGATCACAGCAGGACTTGAATCATTGGCTAGATTACTTTTTATCATTATTGAAAGTTTCCTGGTTATTATCTCTGCAATATTTATTTTACCTAATCCTCCCTCTTTTCCCCTTTTAGACTCAAGTAACTTAGATAATTACTATATAATTTAAGTCTGGAAGAGAATGTACATGAGTTCTTTATCTTACATATCTTTTGCATTCTTTTCTGTATTATAGATCCTTATTTTTTCTGTAACACTTATAGATATTTTCTTTATAGATATTTTCTTCTAGATGTAATATCTTTTTAGAGATTTTCTATTATATAAGCTATTTTCCAGTTTACTTATTGTTTAATTATTTGTATAAATTAAACACGCCTATTTATTTGTTAATTTAAAATATGTAACCATCTGCCCTGGAATTTCAATGTTGTTATTTTTCAGATATCTCAATTCTTTCTTGCAATTCTCTTCTTTTCTATTATTAAATATTAATCAGAGGGCGGAGCAAGATGGCCGAATAGGAACAGCTCCAGTCTCCAACTCCCAACGCGAGCGACACAGAAGACCGGTGATTTCTGCATTTTCAACTGAGGTACTGGGTTTATCTCACTAGGGAGTGCCAGACAATCAGTGCAGGTCAGCTGCTGCAGCCCGACCAGTGAGAGCTGAAGCAGGGCGAGGCATCGCCTCACCTGGGAAGCACAAGGGGAAGGGAATCCCTTTTCCTAGCCAGGGGAACTGAGACACACAACACCTGGAAAATCGGGTAACTCCCACCCCAATACTGCACTTTAAGCAAACGGGCACACCAGGAGAATATATCCCACACCTGGCC
>NW_012116821.1:1640557-1653684 GCF_000951035.1 Colobus angolensis palliatus | reverse complement strand
CTTGGACTCGGGAAGGGGAACATCACACACCGGGGCCTATCATAGGGAGGGGGAAGGGGGGAGGGATTGCATTGGGAGTTATACCTGATATAAATGATGAATTGAAGGGTGCTGACGAGTTGGTGGGTGCAGCACACCAACATGGCACAAGTATACATATGTAACAAACCTGCACGTTATGCACATGTACCCTCGAATTTAAAGTATAATAAAAAAAATTAATCAGGTTTATTTTAAAGTTCATTACTGATAATTCTAATATTTGAATATCTGTGGGCCTCTTTCTTGTCTGGATTTCTCTTAGTCCTGTCTTCTGATATGCAGAGTAATTTTTTATTGAATGCTTGATATTATGCTTGAAAAATTATAGAGGTTCTGGCTGATGATCTCTCTCTCTCTATAAAAAATTTATATTTGGGCTTCTCAGGTACTTGGAATAGGGGCAGCTTGCATTAATCTATTCAGGAGCTGAACTAATTTGGGGCAAGAATTCAGTCTTTCTTTATTTTATTCTGTCATTACTTCTGTAGTGTAGACCTTTAAGATTCCAACTATAAACCTGTAATTATTACCAGGGGTCCCCTCCTTGGTTAACCGTTGATTCCAATTGTCACCATACGTCTGTAAATAGTTAAAAAAAAAAAAAAAAGTCAGTTTCAGCTTCTCTGCCTTTTGTTCAGTGGGTTTTGTTGCATTTCACCTCAGTCTCTGAGCTCTGCATCACTTTCAGATTGCCAAATGATTTGAGTGGGAAGGAGTCATAGAATATTAGGATGATATCAGTGTAATTTCCTTTTCTTCAACATCTTGACACCTCAAGTGCTGGGAAATTTGATAGTTCTCTGATACGTCATATATATTTTAAATATTTGATTTGCATTCTATTTATTTATTTTTGCTTTTTGTGGGATGATTAGTATGGTATAAGCTTGTCCATTATAGCTGGAAATAGAAAATTTATGTGTTATCACCAGCTTTTGGTTTCACTGATGTTCTCCATTGCTCTTTCTAGAGTTTATTTCATTGATTTACACTCTGATCTTTCTTATTTTCTTCCTTGTGCTTGCTTTGGGCTTAATTTGCTGTTCTCTTTCTAGTTTCTTAAAGCAGACATTCAATCATTAATCTGAGGGCTTTTTCCCCTAAGCATTCAATGCTGTAAATATTTACTTAAACACTGCTTTACCTGTATCCCATACATTTTGATATGTTGCATTTTCATTTTCATTCAGCGCAAAATATTTTGTAATTTATCTTGTAATTTCTGCAGTGACTCATGGCTTATATAGAAGTATTCTATTTAATTTCCAAATATCTGGGAATTTTATAGCTATCTTTCTGTCACTGATTTCAAGTTCAATTCAGTTATGTCAGAGAACACATTTTATATGGCTTTTATTCTTTTTAAATTGGTTAAGGTTTGTCTTATAGCCCGGAACATGATCCATTGTAGTGAATGTCCCAAGTGCAATCAGAAAAAATGTGTATTCTGTTATTGTAGAATGGAATATCAATTAGGCCAAATTGGTTAATAATTTTGTTCATGTCTCCTATATCCTTATTTATTTTCTGTCTGCTTGCTGTATCAACAATTACTAAGGAAGTATTGAAGTCTCCAATTATAATTGTGACTTTTTCTGTTTCCTCTTTCATTTCTATCAGACTTTTCTTCATAGGTTTCAGTTTAAGTTGTTAAATGAATATTTAGGTTTGTTGTGCATTCTTGTTAAGGTGACCCTTTTGTGGTTATTTAATGTATCTGCTTATCTCTGGTAATATTCATTGCTTGAAGTTTACTTTGGCTAATATTAATAGAGCCACTCAGTTTTCTTTTCATTTCTGTTTGCATAATGACTTTTTCCATCTTAAAATTTTGAATCCATGTCTTTATATTTTAAATGCATTTCTTATTGACAGCATGTAGCTGGGCCTTTTAAAAACAGAATATGGCAATTTCTGTCTCATTTAATGTGTTAAGACCATTTGTAATTTTCATTTAGTAACATTCTTGCTAGTGATACAGTTGGAATTTTCTGTTTGTTCTCTGGCTCACTTGTTTTTCCTTTTCCTTCCTTCTTATGGATTATTTGAATTATTGTAATATTCCATATTAATTTATTCAATTTTAAGCTTCATATTTGCTGGTAATTGCTCTAGGGATTACAATACATATCTAACTTTTCTATTTGTTCAAGTCTAATTTTCAAAATGAATGATTATTTTGAAGTTTTCTTGATATGTGTTTTTAATATTTTACCATTTCAAGTAAAATACAGTATTCTTACAACTATATCAGTCCCTTGTAGTATTCTTACAACTATATCAGTCCCTTTACTGTCCCCCATTGATCTTCATTAAAGTGTCATGTATATTACATCTGCATTCATTGACAAACTCCAACAGACAATGTTGTACCTTTTGCTTTGCAGCCATCAAATACGTTTTTATCAAAATTGTTCTATTCTATATGAAGTTCTTTACCAAGACGAGGAGAAAAAAAAGTTATTTATATTTATTCAGATGTCTTTCATTTCTATTGCTCTTGATTTCTGATCATATACATTTCTTTCTGGTGCCAGTGCCGAATTTGGTTTAATTTTGGCCAAGTGTGGTGTCTCACGCCTGCAATCCCAGCACTTTGGGAGGCCAAGATGGGCAGATCACCTGAGGTCAGGAGTTCAAGACCACCCTGGCAAACATGGTGAAACCCTGTCTCTACTAAGAATACAAAAATTAACTGGACGTGGTGGTGGGTGCCTGTAATCCCAGCTACTCGGGAGGTTGAGGAGGAGAAACATAAAATGTACCAACTTGAACCATTTTTAAGTATAAAGTTCAATAGTATTAACTATATTCACACTGTTGTGCAACCAATTTCCAGAACTCTTCATCTTGCAAAACTAAAGCTATACCCTTTAAACAACTCCCTATACTTCCTTCCCCTCAGTCCCTTTCAGCCATCATTCTACTTTTGTTTCTATGAATCTGACAGCTCTGTATACCTAATATAAGCAGAATCACACAGTATTTGTCTTTTTGTGACTGGCTGGCTTTTTCGCTTAGCATAATGTGCTTCAGATTCATATCTGTAGTAGCATTTCCTTCCTTTTTGAGGCTAAATGATATTCCATTTTATGTATATACCATATTTTGTTTATCCCTTTATCCATCAGTGAATATTTATGCTGTTTATTTTTTTTTTGTTGTTTGTTTGTTTTTTACCTCTTGGCTATTGTGAATAATGCCGCTTCATATCTAAAAGTGGAATTGTTGGATCATATGTTAATTCTGTTTTTAATGTTTTGAGGAAGCACCATGTTGTTTTTCATAGTAGCTGCATCATTTTACATTCCCGTCAACAGTGCACTAGGACTCCAGTTTCTCCAGATCCTTGCCAATGCTTGTTTTCTTTTTTTTCTCTTTTCTTTTTTTTTTTCTGAGACAGAGTCTTGCCCTGTCACCCGGGGTAGAGTGCAGTGGCATGATCTCGGCTTACTACAACCCCTGCCTCCTGGGTTCAAGTGTTTCTCATGTCTCAGTCTCCAAAGTAGATGGGATTACAGGCATGTACCACCACATCTGGCTAATTTTTGTATTTTTAGTAGAGACAGGATTTCACCCTTTTGGTCAGACTGGTCTCAAACTCCTGATCTCAAGTGATCTGCTCAACTCGGCCTCCCAAAGTGCTGGGATTACAGGCATGAGCTACCATGCTTGGCCTGTTTTCTTTTCTTTCTTTCTTTTTTTTTTTTTTAATAGCTGTTTTAATGGGTACTAAGTAAGGGTTTTCTAATATTTTAGTTTGTATTTTTGTTTTTCTATTCTTGGACAATCTTGGTCTATGATATTCCCTTCTTTTACTATGTTTTTGTATTTTTTTAATCAAAATTGTTCTATTCTATGTGAAATAAGTTAAAGAGCCTTACCTTTGTATTCTCCCAAAAATATTGCATTATATAACAGCATAAATTTTTCTTAAATATCTGGTAAATCTTTACATTTGAAATGGCTTCTCTATAAGATACATTTATTTTTCTTATTTCTAATTATGTTTATGTGTGACAAATATTTTTAATTCTTGATCAGTCTTACCAATGGCTTGTTAATTTTCAAACAAATTTTCTTTTTGCTGATTCTCCAGATAAATTGTTTCTATTTTATTATTTTTTTTCTTTCCTCCTTTTAGGCCTATTTTGGGTTTACTTAATTTTTAGTTTTCTAACTTAATTTGAATGCTGAGCTTATTACTTTTCTATAATGTTTCCTTTATTGATATATAAAGCTAACATTTCCCTCCACGTACAACTTCAGCAGCATGCTACAAGTTTTGATATAAGAAAGTCTTGTCATTTTTCTTGTTCTATTTTAGATATTCTATAAATTCTGCATTATAACTTTTTGATAAACAAATAATTTGATGATTTTAAAGTTATAAATTTATGGTGTTTATTCTAATTATAATTAACAATGGTCAGAGAAGATTATCTGTATATTAAGTGTTTATAAAGATGAAAGTATGTAAAATATGTATATACTCATATTGTGTGAGTAAATGCACAGAAAGAAATCTGGAAGTTTATATAACAAAATGTTAATAGCAGTTATTCCAAGTGCTAGAATTTTAAAAGATTTCTCTTTTTCTTTGCATTCTTCGTATCTTCTGAATTTGAAAGGTGAATATGAAATTTTTTTACTAGAAAACAAAGATGTTTATATAGGGGATAAAGAAGCGTTTAGATGAAAATGTACTACCTGTATTGAGAACCCATTTCTAATCTTCTGCAGACTTTAGAGTTCAGTATTTACTTACTGAAATACTAAGAAAAAAAAAAAAAACCGATTCCCTTGGCATGACTTTTAAGACAAATATTTGATTAATAATAAGTTTTCTTTGTATATCTGAAAAGAATTATGAATTCTCTGATCGTGAGTACCTAGAGAATTTCCCTTATTTCTTTTAAGCTCCATTTTTGTCTTTAAATATTTATTTATCTACTATTTCAACATGTTTGTAGTTGAGGAATGGAGTCAGATTGATCGTGTCATATTATGAAAACTAAAGTTTTATATTTGTTTGATTAATATATTTAAATTCGAACCAGATTATTACATCCTCAAGGACAGAGATCAGGCTTGATTATTTATGTGTTTTAAATTTTTAGTCACAGGACCTAGCCTATGTAGAACCCTTTAAAATGTTTCATTAATAGGTGAATTTTGAAATAGACATTTCAAAAATTAAGAAAGGAGATATTTACAGAAATGCCTTCTTTGGTTAACTTCTCTGTGAACTTAAAGTAAATTTCTTGAGCGATGAAAACTGTTAGATCTTTTGCACATTGTATTATATCAGATTACCCTTCTCTTTTTCTATTCTCATCTCTCCTGCAGCACTCTTCTTCACCTATCCCAAATCAATAAGTGGGAAGAATTCTTTCCACCTGGGCTCAAATGAACCAGAAAGAGTTGGATTTTTTTTTTGGTGTTTTATATTGGAAATAAATAAAATCACCCTCATATATATTCCTGTTTTCTCCTTCTCATCCCCTATAACACAGCATGCCTTGGGACTGCACCAGCAACTCAGAAAGGGGGCACACCGCCAATCTGGTTCTTCTCAGTATTCCCACTTTAACTTCAATTTACACTTTCATGGGCTATTGAACTTCTTGTTTCCCAAGCTTTGCTTGAAGGCCCACTTCTGCAAAGAATATTTTCATGAATCAATAGAAGACCCAGACCCTAGAAGTTTTCCTGCATTAATAATTTCTTAATCTTAGATTTTGGCAGTGTGCTGACAAAGACAGTTTTTGTGTTTACTAGCATTTGCTCAAGGCAGGTTGATACTTGATACATATGACCTCTGCCACACTCTAGTTGAGTGACACCTGGGTAGAATGAAGGAATACTGTATTTTGTTTTGGTGGTCCTTATGCTTGATGAATGCAGTCATTTTTTTTTTTTTTTTTTTTTGGTTCTGACTTTCACATATGGTTTTATCACATCTTGTGGACTTCATTGTGACTAATGATTTCCTCTGATATTTATCTATTTCCCCAGTATACAGATCTATGTTCACGTACACACTGACTCCAGTGTCCTCAGATCTGTGCCCAGGAGATGAGCAGTATTTTGGTATTTCAATGTGTAAGTTCCCTTGGAAGGGGTATAAGAGATACCTAGCCAAAATTAGCTCTCCAGTGAGCCAGAAATGTGCTTTCATATACTTGTAGTATATGTCCATTTGAGTTTCCTTTTTGGCAACAAATGTAAACGGTTTTGTATTTCTAGTAAAAATAATTCATTCTTGTTTTGAAAACTAAGAAAGTACAGAACATACAAAGGAAGAAAAAGAAGGAGGCCTTTTAAATTCTAATACTTGGAGATAACTATTAATATTTTGGTATACATTTTTCCAGAATTTTTTACTTCTTAGCTTAGCATTCACACACTAAAACAGTGTATGAGTACACACACACACACACAAATATATACATATGTATTCATAGACTTGTTACATTTACAAAAAATGTGATCATAGTATGCACTGATTTTAATCTATTTCTTCCCACTAAGATATTTCATCCACATCTTAATCAATGCGCCTCTGTTTAAGCAATTATTTTACCATTTGGCTCATTTACTATCAAACCCTGTTTTTCTTCTAAGGCTTTTCTACGTTTATTATATACTATTTGGTAACACCTCTTTACTAAGGGTGTTACAAAATGCAGTTTGTAATTGTTTAAATGAAAACCTCTAAAAGGTGTAGAAATATGAAAAGAAGTGAGAAAGAAGGCCAGCATGTAAAAATCAAGAAAGGAGGAAGAGACCATATGTAGCTTGAGAAGTGGAGTTTGCATCATGTTCTTTGAGAATCATAGGATCTCCGTTCCTTTGGTTCTCAAACAAACAAAAAGTTAGCTGATTTAACTATGTATGTGTTGCCTCATGAGGCAATAATGTATGCTCCTCATATGAACTCTCCCAATGCTGGAAGTATTGCTGCCAGCACATGCAATGGCTTGAATCTGCCCCTGCTGGCCTTGCCACCCTCTTATTTCTTCCCATGAATGCTAAGGGATACTATTTCAATGCTAATTTACATGACTTTCAAATTGTTCAAAATGTTTTTTTGATGCTTCAAAGGCTGGAACTCCGTGGCAAGCTATAAATCTTAGTGGAAACCAATGTTCTCCTGAAGAGAATGCATCAATGCAACTTAGCTACCTCACTAGAAATAAAATAGAAAATTAGCAGTGAAAGCAATTTGAATGTAGACTTTATGCTGAGGAATAAAGCAAAGGAATAAAATCGCCACAGTATATTTTAGAAGGTCCTGAACACAACAAACTCTCTTAAAGAGATAATAAAGTTGCTGGAGCAAGAAGCAATGATGTGGACACACACACACACACACACACACACACACACTGATTGGACAGAGAAGGAGCTCAATATTCAATCAATATTCAACAAGAACACAGGGGTAAGGCGGGGGAGTGTCATAATTCTGTTTCACTGAGCATATCATAGGAAGATTCTGAATCTGTGTTTCTTAGCAGTAAACTGGAGAAGAGATCTGCCTCTGTTCTCTTTATAGGGAATGGCTTATTCCACAATACCAAATGAAGAGCCCTAGAATACCTTGGTGTGCCCTAGAAGGAGCTATATAAATTCACAAAGCAGTAGACAATCTCTTAATTGGCATGCACAAAGCTGACTCATCCAATTAACCAATGCTCTTAACTCTTTCTGTAAAACATACTGACTGAGCCCCTCCGCCGCCCCCACCCACAGTAGGCTACTTTTCAGTTTACCACCCACACAGATCTAAAAAGTCTGTTGGGTTTATAGTAGTTAAATTTACTATTTTAATAGTACATCTCAATTAAACTATGTTATATAATGAAACTTAACTGTGAAAAGAATTTCTATGTCTATGAAACCAAAGTTAAGTGTTACGTAAAGCTTTGATAAAGTTATAAAATATTCCTGTTGTTTTAGATGTGAATAAGATGACTATAAGATATTAGGAAAATTATGAGCTCACCCCACTACCCATATTGTTCCTCAAGGATACTTACATTCTGTCAACGTTAAAGAAACTGAAATTAGAAGTTATAGACATTGCATTATAAGTGTGAGTTATGCAAAAACAAACAAGCACAATGGCATGAAACTCTAAACACTGATCACCCATCCAAAAGTGAAAATTAACTAATGAAAATTTGGTGAATGAATATTTTCAATGAAAACAAGATTTTAAAATCATATATATTTCACATACATATGTAATTTTAAAACTCGTTATCTGATTTAATGAACTATTTTGATTAATGACTATGGTATTCTACAGTATTTCATTAAGTTTCCTGTGTGGGTCACCTATGAAACAGACAGGTTTTTCAGAGCATCGCTATAATACTATTTCCATTCCTAAGGCTAAATTCTTAGCTTGGTACAGACAGGGATAGTGAGCCCTCAGTTTTGATTCACACTAATATATACATATATAGAGAGGCCCTGCTATACCTGCAGGAGTTGTTTCAACATTTAAAAATGCCACATCTGCTAGGCACGGTGGCTCACATCTATAATCCTGACACTTTAGGGGGCTGAGGTAGGCAGATTACTTGAGCCTAGGAGTTTGAGATCAGCCTGTGCAAAGTGACAAAAAAAAAAAAAAAATTGCCAGGCATGGTGATGTGCATCTGTAGATTCAGCTACTAAGGAGGCTGAGGCGAGAGGATCGCTTGAACCGAGGAGGTGGAGGCTGCAGTGAATCTTGATTGCGCTACTGCACTCCAACCTGGGCAACAACAAGGCTGTCTCAAAAAAAATAATAAATGACTAAAGGAGAAAAAGGCCATTTCAGAAATGAAGACTAAATTATTCAGAACAAAATAAAATAGTCATGGTTTGAAGAATGATTAGGAACATAAAGGTTAGAACTGAGATAATAAGAAAAAATTTAAACGTATTTTAAAAATGGATATAGAAAAAAATGATATAGAGGAGAGGCAAAGGAAATGTAACATTTCTGTAATTGCAATTCTCATAGAAGAAAATGAACACACTGGAACAAAGCAAACATTTAAACTATAATTCATGACACTTTTCTTGAAATAAGATTTAAATGTATACATTAAAAGTGAAAATTGACCCCAAATTGTGAACACTGACCATTTACAAGATTTGATTTTGAAAATGAAACAAATATCTTTATAATGGTCAGGCAAAAACAAAGTTCTTCTGTAAGAAATGTTGTGCTTTGGTTTGAACGTTGGTCCCCTCCCAAACTCATGTTGAAATTTAATTGCCATTGTAACAATATTAAGAGGTGATACCTTTAAGAGGTGATAAGACCATGAAGACTCTGTCCTCATGAGTGGGTCAATGCTGTTATTAGGGAAGTGGCTTCCTTATTGTGGGAGTAAGTTCCTTAAAAAGGACAAGTTCAGTCCCCTTTTGTCTGTCTTTCTCTTTGCCCTTTCCCTGTGTGATGCTTTCAGCATGTTATGGTACAGTGAGAACACCCTCTCCAGGTGCTGGTGCATTGATTTTGGGCTTTCCAGCCTCCAGAACTATGATCAATAATTTCTATTCTTTATAAATTACCCAGTGCATGGTATTCAGTTATAGCTGCACAAACCAGACCAATGTCATAGTTGAGCTTCTCAACAGCAATGCCTTATGGCAGAAGCCATGGAAGTACCTATGAGATACCCAAGGGTAAAAAATGGATGCGCTCAAAACCTTGTATGAAGCTAAGTTGCTCCTCAGTTTTTGATATGATTTGGCTCTGTCTCCACCAAAACCTCACCTTGAATTGTAGCTCCCAGAATCCCCACATGTCATGGGAAGGACCTGGTGGGAGGTAATTGAATCATGAGGGCAGGTTTTTCCTGTGCTATTCTCATGATAGTGAATAAGTCTCATGAGATCTGATGGTTTTATAAAGGGCAGTTCCCCTACACACACTCTCTTGTCTGCTACCATGGAAGATGTGCCTTTGCCCCTCCTTTGCCTTCTGCCATGATTGTGAGGCCTCCCTAGCCATGTGGAACTGTGAATCCATGAAGCCTCTTTTTCTTTGTAAATTGTCCAACCTTGGGTATTTCTTTATAGCAGTATGAAAGTGGACTATTACAATTATAATGAATACAGACAAATTGTTTTGATTGTATCTTGATGGTAAATTCACTAGAGAATGAGCTTTGGCCAACAAGGGGGACATAGGGAAAGTTGTAGGAAAAAGACTAGTGATGAATATTATATATATTCAACTTAGAAATTCAGATTAAATGAAAGTTATAAATAAACATAACAGAATGATATGTACATTGTAGAAGCTCGGAAAATGTAGGAATAATACACCAACAGAAATGGAAGAATGGGGGCTGGGCACAGTGGCTCATACCTGTAATCCCAGCACTTTGGGAGACCAAGGTGGGCGGATCACGAGGTCAAGAAATTGAGGCTATCCTGGCCAACATGGTGAAACCCTGTCTCTAGTAAAAATACAAAAATTAGCTGGGCCTTGTGGCATGCAGCTGTAGTCCCAGCTACTCAGGAGGCCGAGGAGGGAGAATCGCTTGAATCCAGGAGGTGGAGGTTGCAGTGAGCCATGATCATGCCACTGTACTCCATCCTGGTGACAGAGCAAGGTTCCGTTTCAAAAAATAAAATAAAATAAAATAAAATAAAAAGAAATGGAAGAATGGGAAGCAAATGTGGAAAGTAGTCTAAGATCATTGCTTGCTACATAAGTAATAGCCATAAGTTATCCTTTAAAGCTGACGAATCAGTTAGTGAAAGTTTTAGCTTATTTATCTATAAAGAACTTAAATTTACAAGAAAAAACCATTAAAAAGTGGGCAAAGGAAATGAACAGACATTTTTCAAAAGAAGATGTATATGTGGTCAATAAGCCTATGAAAAAAAGCTCAACGTCACTGATCATTAGAGAAATGCAAATCAAAACCACAATGAGATATTATCTCACACCAGTCAAGATGGCTTTTATTAAAAAGTCAAAAAAATAACAGATACTAGCAAGGTTGTGGAGAAAAAGGAATACTTCTGCACTGTTGGTGGGAGTAAATTAGTAAATTAGTAAATTAGTAAATTAGTTCAGCCACTGAGGAAAGCAGTGTGATGATTTCTCAAAGAGCTAAAAACAGAACTATCATTCATCCCAGCAATCCCATTACTGAGTATATACCCAGAAGAATATAAATCATTCTATCATAAACACACTCACATGTATATGCTTATTGCAGCACTATTCACAATAGCAAAGACATGGAATCAACCTAAATGTCCATCAATAGTAGAATGCATAAAGAAAATGTGGTACATATATACCTTAGAATACTATGCAGCCATAAAAAAGAATGGGATCATGTCCTTTTCAGGAACATGGATGGAGCTGTAGGCCATTATCCTTAGCATACTAATGCAGGAACAGAAAACCAAACACTGTGTGTTCTCACTTACAAGTGGGAGCTAAATGATGAGAAACATAGACACATAGACGAGAACAACAGGCACTGGGGCCTACCTGAGGGAGGAGAGTGGGAGGAGGGAGAGGGTTAGGAAAAATAACAACTAGGTGTTAGGCTTAATACCTGGATGACAAAATAATCTGTACAACAAACCCCCATGACATGCAGTTTACCTGTATAAAAAACCTGCATGTGTACCCCTAAACTTAAAAGCAAAAAAAAGAAGAAGAAAAACATCATAAATTTAAAAAAATTCTTTTAGCTTATTTAATACTACAAAGGCAAATATAAAAAGCAGTAACTGTATTTTTAAAAATTAGGTGATGAAGGAAAAGGAAGAGCTTGCAAACTGTTGTTTATAATAGGAACCAATATATAATGTCTAAAGCAAAGATGGAATTAAAGACATGATATAAAAATTAATATAAAATTAACTCTAAGAACAAAACAGATAGACTTCTAAATATTAGAATAATAACCAAAACTAGCAAACGAAATAGAGCAAAAAAATCACAGACCACATTGTGAAAATTATGTATACATATACATATATGTGAACATAGTATGAATTAATATTATTACAGACTAGAGACCATACATATCTGCTGTATGAATAAATACAAATAAACGTACCTGTTAATAGAAATTTTAGGCTGGATTACAAAGTACATACAACTCTCTATGCTATATACAAAAGAAACATCTAAAAGTGATTAAGAAAAGCTGAACAAAAGGATGGATAAAGTCATACTAGGAAAATGCAAACAAAAAGAGACAGAAATGGAGGTCACAGTCTTAATATTAAACAAGGTGAGATCCAGGCCAAAGAGCATTAATAATGACAGACATGAAACTTGATAATGCTCAAGGCTATAATTCACTCAAGATGCAATATTTAAGAACATGTATATAGCAAATGACAGTGGGAACTTTCATGAAACAGAAACCACAGCAGATAGAAGAAACTCACAAATAACTGGAGGCTATGACTAACCTTTCTCAGTACAAGTCACATCAAGTGGTTTAAAGGAAACACGAAAAAAGCAAGTATAGAGAAGACCTAAGCAACATATTTAGTTACTTCCTCTGTATATATATCAAACGAACACCCTGGCCCCAATTTTTAAAGAGCCCATAGATACAAATTGATCACATATTAATTATACCACAAAGAAAATTTCAGTAAATTCTAATGAAGTAGAAATAGGGCAGCAAAATTATCTGAAAACAGTGCAATGAAATTACAGTTCAATACAGCACAAGGCCTTTTCACTTGGAAATAACAAAAATGTTACAAACAATTCCTGGGTCAAAGAAGAAATGTAAACCAAAATACAAAATTTAATAATGATGAAAACATTTATCAGAATTTTGCAATATAACTAAATCATTGCTAAGAAAAACGTTATAGCCTGAAATATCTTTATCAATAAAAAATGGAACAATGAAAATAGGCTAATTAGATATATGACTCAAAAAGCTGGAGAAGGGAACAAGAGGATGTCATTAACAAAGTTAAAAAGCATATGTTTTTCAGTGAGAATATATTACTTCTATATATTTTCTTCTCCCTTCCTTTCCCTTCCCCTTCCCTTTCCCCTTCCCCTTCCCTTTCCC
>NW_012116821.1:1591337-1640359 GCF_000951035.1 Colobus angolensis palliatus | reverse complement strand
TTTTTTTTTTTTTGAGACAGGGTCTTGCTGTCGTCCAGACTGGAGTGCAGTGCAATGGTGCCATCCTGGCTGTCTGCAGCATCAACCTCCCGGGCTCAAGTGATCCTCCTACCTCAGCCTCCTGAGGAGCTGGGGCCACAGGCATGCACCATCATGCCCAGCTAATTTTTTTTGTTTATTTGTAGAGGTGGGGTCTCCCTATGTTCCCCAGGCTGATCTCACAGTCCTGGGCTCAAGGGATCCTTCTACCTCAGGCTCCCAAAGTGTTGGGATTACAGGCATGAGCCACCATGCCTGGCCTTCTTTGCTTCTATATCTTTTATAAGGAAAGATTGAAAACAGCACAAGTACAGAGAACCAAGTGTGTGGTTGATTCTACATCCACCCGATGTGACACCGTGCAGCTGTCAAACATGAAGGAGGACAGTATCTAGGTACTAATGTGGAATGATATTGTCAACTGAAAAAGGTAAGGTGCAGAGGAGTGTAATATGAAAGAGAAGAAACTAAAATTACATGTTCCTACATTAGTTTTTGCAGAAAGAAAGCTTGGCGGGACCAAGGAGAAACCAACACAGATGATTTTTTGCAGGGGTAGATGACAGCACAAGGTGAAGGCGGCTGGGGGTTTTCTCACTCTACGCATTTGTAAATGTTTTCATTTTGGGGACATTTTAATACAGTAAAAAACAATAATCAGTACAAAACTTGAGAAGATAACAGAAATATTGTTCTAACTATTGATGTTGGAAAATAAAGAAGAGGTAGTTAAGAGTTTGATACCATGGCTGCCACTAACCCTTTGGTGGGTGGGCACAGTCAGGAGAGACATCAATGTGATGAAAGGAACCAAGCTGCTCTCTTGACAAGTTGAGTGGTCTGGCAACAGATGCCGCTGCACTCTGGGCCTCCTGCCAAGAGTAGACTTGTGCTACTGGTGTGGACAACAGGCTCCCGTCGCCCTCACCTGCCTGTGTTGTTGCGTGTCACAGAGAGAGGGACGCGAGGTGGGCTCCTGCTCCTCACTGCTTTTCCTACGGGTTTCTCAGCCTGACAAAGATCAGGTTTCCAGTGGGGATGGAGATGGGGGCTGGGAGTTTGCTGAACATTTATTTCATTATTTGAACGTGCATGGGCAATACATGGATAAATATATCATCTACATAGATACATTCACCCACATGCCTTAAGAAGCGTTAATCGTAGACTGGTGGCTTTTCTCTCTTAGAGATTTGAATCTATTCTTCACATAGTAGGACGCAGAATGTCAAGGAACTCATAAAGCTCTTGAAAGGGATATTTACACTCAATTGAGAGTCTTAACAGATTTAATCCAAATAGAGTTTAAAAAAAAAAAAAAAAAAAAAGAAGACTTCCCTGAGACTGCAACTATAAATGCCAAGTTTCAATCCAGACCAAATTTTTTACAGCCCTGGCAGGTCTTTACAGAGGTCTTGTCAAAACAGAAACCATCAAGAACAAAACAAAACAAAATCCTACCTGTCTTACTGCCAATGTCTCTGGGTGTAGAAACGAAGAGAAATAGCAATATTGCACAATTAGAAAACAGAGCTCCTGGGCAGGGTTGGTGTATCCCCCTGACTCTCCTTCTTTCCTTCCTTCCCTCTGGGAAGACAGGCTGTAGTAAGGCTACAGAAAGAGTAGTCATTTTGTGGACATAAATACTGGATCAAGGTTTTTAAGGAGAGATAATTCATATTAAGAAGAAAAAAATATTTATCCTGTGAAATCTTCACTCTAGAGCATCTTAATGATATGAATCATTGTTTAGCATCCTTCTGTGGGGAGGGTAAAGTAGAATCACAGAGTATTTGTGGGGGTTAGTGCTGAGTAGAGAGAGAGAGAGATTAGAGATCAAAGGGAACCCCATCATACCGATCTCAGGTAGACTCATCTCTGATGGAAAGTAAAGGACTGGTTTGCACTTTATGCTAGACCTTGCTTGTTTGTTGATATACTCACAAAACAACTCACTGTGTGGAGACTGTCTTGGTGGAAGACCAAAGGCGTAATTTACATGACAACAGACTCCTCCTCCATTCACTCTACAAATGGGGAAGCCTTGGTCTCTGGACTGTAACAGCTTTTTTTTTGAGAGAGAAAGAGCAGACTAAATAAGTGTCCATCAAAAGAGTTTGTTTTGGGGTGTGGAAAGCAAAAAACAAAACAAAATAAAAAGTACTCCCTAAGTTTTGATAGACTTGTTTGGGAGGTAGATTTGCCATTAAAAGTTTTCTTAAATCCTTTCTAGAATAAAGTATAAAATAGGAGCTTAAAATTCTTAATAGTATTCCTCAGTTTCTCTCACAGTATCTCCTCCAAACAAATGAAGAAAACATAGAAAACAGTGGTATGGAAAGGTCTTTTAGTTACCGAGGGTACACCATGGAGGATCGGGGTCAGAGTTCCCTGACTTAACCTGCTCTGACACTTTTAAAGAATGATCTCTCTCTTTCTCTCAATGCAAACAGCACAACTCTTTGTTCTGGTTGCACTTTTTTGGTGTAGAGTCCTTTGGGAAAAGAATTTTCCCTCCTCATGGTGCCTGCTGCTGCTCATCTCTCACCCACCTTTTTCCTCTCTCCAGGCTGGTGTCTGTCCTGAAGTCTAGACATAGCAGTGATAGGTGCCTCAAGCCTGCAGATTTTTACCCAAATATGAAATCAACTTGAGAAATCTCCTCTTACTGTCTCTTCCTGCTAAATGCCTGGTGTCTAATATCTGATTCCCTCCTCTTGATTTGTCACCTGCATTACTCATGTGAAAACCTCACTTGTGTGATGAGAACAAACCTTGTTATCTAGTGTTTTCTCCTCCTGATAGATTCCCTCTCAACTTAGCTGTTCCCCTGTATCCCCAGAGCCTTTGGGGGACATGGATTATCAAAACTCTAACCCTCCTCATGCACTTAAAAAGAAAAAACATAGTAGCTACAAACCAACCAGGGAGACCTGGGAATTAAAAACAAATCGACTGACAAGTGGCAGTTCTGTTGGGATAAAACAAACAAACAAAAAAACGTGGAAAAAAAGGTTCAGTCTTTTAATTCAGCAAGCCCAGCTGAGGTTATTTTGAAAGTCACTGACTGCTCTGGCTGCAAAAGCAGTGTAGACCAAACTAAATTATTGTTCCCTTCTTGTTGAGTTTTTTTTTTTTTTTACTGAAGTTTCTAGAACTCAACTCTCTGATGGTAAAACAGCAGCTACAAATAATGTTCTTTCCTCTTTAGTAAGGTGGTAGCATTCGTTATGAGATTATTTTCTTTTTCTAAAGAACCTCTAGCACCTTCATCCTCCAGGAGCAAATATTAGCATAGCTGAAATGTAGAAATTTCTGAGGGAAGACTCTGAATTTTTTTTCTCTTTGGAATTTCTGTTAATGATGGGGCCAAACACAGTGCTAGCTCAGACCTTATAGAGCCAAATGGGGTCTATCCCAGTTGCCTTTTAATTCCCTTTAGAATATGTGAGAAGAATTTATGTCCTTTAATGATTCATATATAAGATATAAAAGCATCCTTTCATTTTTGTTTAGACTTCCTCGCAAATCCACTATCTACAGTTCTATCACAGGAATCTTTTAAATCACAAATCAGGCTACTGTCCTTCCCCTCTTTATAACCTTCAAAGGCTCCCCATCATCTATAGCAAAGATGGCAAGGATATTTCATCTTGCATTCTGATGGAGTGAAATTGACTCCCTAGAGCGCCATGCTAAAAGGACTTGGGGCGGCGTCTGAGTTCTGTGGGAATGCTGTGATCAATTAGCCATGTCTGTTATGGACACTGGAAGGGGGAGTGGTGATGGGTTTGTCATGCTTAGAGCACATGATGGAATCTTTGCCGAGCCATACATGTCCCTTAGTTTCTTACGAGGGCATATTTGTCTCTGGGTTTTTGCCCTGAACTGTTCCTCCACCTGGCTCATTCTCTTTCCAACTTATTTCTTCAGTTTGGTTTTATTTGAATTTCAAGATTGAGTGAAGATTCATCTTCCCTAGAGATTTTTTTTTTCTGTTCTTTGACTGCAGACCAGGTACTATGCTCATGTACTACCATTGTAGACTGTTGTTGCATCCATCATTGTCCTTAACCCACTGTATTATAATTACCTATGCAGGTACCTGCTTCCTCTATGAAACATAATGTCTCTGAGGGCAGAAGTATATTTAATTTTCTCATTAATTACCTAGCATAGTGTCCAAGCTCTTAGCCAGCATGTAATAATTTTTTACTGAAAAAAAGTGGATAAGTGAATGAAAAACAGCATATTCCCTAGAAGTGTGAAAAATAAAATAGAGCTTACTGGTCTGTGCATTTTATAAAAATTGTGTAAGTAAATGTAAAATAATTATTAAAAAACAACAAAGAATACTGTTGGATAATTTTAGTAATTTTTTTTTTCATTTGTTGACATGCATTCATTTCTTACTGCAGGGGAAAGAAAAATATATTTTCTCACCCATCAGTAGGTTCATAGCTGAAGAGTCTACAACAAAAGACAGATTAGCAAGAGAAAACATGTACATGAATTTAATAAGTTTTATGTACCAGGGGAGCCTTTATAAGAAAATGAAGGCCCAAAGAAACAGGTAAACTGTGTATTTTTATGCTTAGTTTTGAAGAGTGGACAGTCATGAAGAAATATGATTGGAAGATGAAAGGATATGATGTAATGGAAATAAACTGGATGAAACTTGGTAAGGCCTCTTTGTTCAGATTTCTCTGTGCCTCTGTGTCTTCAGAGATAAGGATGTTCCTTTCCTCCAAGTGTTGGGAGGGCACCTCTTGAATGAGGGTTTTATAGGCTGCTGCAGGGGAGAAGGGCAAGGAAGTGAGTGTGACCTTCCTTCTACTATTTTCAGAAATGCTGATGTGCCATATTTAGGGGTATTGTGTCCTGAACCCTGTTAGTATATTGATTTAGGGTTAAATTCATGGTGTTTTTTTTCACAACCTTCCTAGATTGTTTTGGTGAAAGAAAGCCTGCTATTTTTCGTGCATTTTACTATTTCGCAAAATGACATTCAAATCATTAGCTATATATATACACACACATATATATGTATAAACAAAAATATAGTTTGTTTTACATATTGCAGTAAGTGGAATAAAATCTGAATTTTCAGAGCTCTCTACTATATTTATTCACTCATCAAATATTTACTGAGCATCTACTATGTTCAATGTGCAGGGAATACAGTGGCAAAAAACAAACACTATACACAGTCTGGTATAGCTGAAAGCCTGACTTGCTCCACCTCGGAATTTTCCCTGTTTGGGTAGGTTAACTAGCTCCCAGTTACCTTGGACTCATCCTATTGAGAAAGAGACTCCAGGCTGGATGTGGTGGCTCAGCCTGTAATCCCAAACTTTGGGAGGCCGAGGTGGGTGGATCATCTGAGGTCAGGAATTCAAGACCAGCCTGGTCAACATAGTGAAATCCCATCTCTACTAGAAATACAAAATTAGCCAGGCATGGTGGCGTGCACCTATAATCCCAGCTACTTGGGAGGCTGAGGCAGGAGAATCACTTGAAACTGGTTGGTGGGGAGTTTGCAGTGAGCTGAGATTGTGTCACTGCACTCCAGCCTAGGCCACAAGAGCGAAACTCCATCTCAAAAAAAAAAAAAAAAAAAAAAAAAGATTCCAAGCAAGGTTTCACCCTGAGAGTGAACGCTCACTTCCTCTTCAGAGCTGAAGTGAGCAGAGGATGCTGGGTATGTAGGAGCATCCGTGGCTGCAGATCGGTTAAAATGGATGTTTGAGGGCTCTGGATGACTACACACCTTGTTGAGACGCACCTGCTCTGGCAGTAACATTAGCAATTATTTAGACCCGTTCTGCTTTTCACGTATAGCTTCTAAATGACTTCAGAGGAAACCACTCCCATGTTTCAGGAGACAGGAATTGATCCCTTGATCTGGGCCAGGAAGAAAGAAAGAGAAAGAGAAGTTTAGAAGTGCTCCAAATTAAGCTAAACCAAATTCTTTAAATTTTAAATTAAATCACCAAGAAAATGAGTTTCGAAGGAAAAGGAAAAACATAAATTTTTATTTCCTTAAAAAAAAATAGTCCCTTGCTTAACAATTGAATAGTTTTCACTGTTTTCCTCATCTGAAAGGCATTTGAGCAGTTTTAAAATTGTAATGACTTAATAAAGGAGATGCCTCAGATTGGAGAGAGGTTTCATCTTCAGAAATTCTCTTGCTCCAGTTTTGTCTTATCCTGAGTATTTGCTCTAAGAGAGGGGAGTAAATCCTCGACTATAGTTAACCTCTGTTATTTTGTGACAATAATTTCAGTATTTGTATTTTTACCATTCATCTTCTAAATAACTTTGTGAACAAGGTTCTTATGCTCCTTTTAGGGATGAAGAAATGAGGGATCGGAAGGTTGTGCTATTTGCCCAAAGTGGCCCAACCTGAGGAATGGGGTGCTTGCCAGGACTTTAAGCCCTGGGTGCATCCTAGGACCCTGCTGCCCTACAAGGCATGCCCTGGGTCAGCTCCCGGGACCCACTCTGCCCGGTGTCCTTCTCTCCCAGGAATTTCACTGTGGGCCAAGAAGGTGATAGAAAATGTGAAAAGTGTAACCTAAGAATGATAGAGCCATGTTCAGGTAAGAGCAAGCAAAGGAAAATAAAAGAGTAGTAGGAGATGAATATAGAAAGATAGGTGGGGTCTACAATTTTTAAGTGCCCCAAATGCTAGGCAAAGGAGATTTCCTTCATTAGTTGAGAAGGAGCCATTAAAGGTTTGTGGACAAGATGAAATAACATAGAAAAATTAATGTAGTGTGTAATGGATTAGATAAAATAACAGATTTAGAGTCAAGGAGAAGAGCTAGGAGAGAAGATGCAATCGTCCAAGCAAGAAGTCCTACTTAGTGTGAACTTGGAAAAGAGTACAGTAAACAGCGCTGTGATTTAATATTAAGAAACACATTTTTACTAATCACATCTGAATTCTAGCAATGTGTAAAAGACTAGAGGAAGGAAATAAATCCAGAGTTATTTAAAAAGCTTACAGTAGGATGGTAGGAAATCATCATGGGAGCAATATGTGGAAGTCCTGTAGGTGTTACAGAAAGGCTAGGCGAGATGGGAAGGAGGACATTTGGGATGTGTACTGTAACGGAACATGGTTTCCCAAGTAACACTTCAGCCAGGGATAACAAAGGCACAGTCGTCAGGATCTGAGGACGGATGAGTCAGACTTTGGTAGAGAAAAAAAGCAAAGAATACTGGTGGTGTTCAGCACACATGAGTAAGGAAGGTGATGTGCAAATAACAACTAAAAGGAGGGAGAACTCTTTAGGGGAAGATGTGTTTGCTTTGCGGAAAAATCCCATTTTAAAGTTCCACCTACTCATCTTGGCAGATATGTCTAATTGCCTGTTAGACACATGAAGTTAGGGTTTTAAGAAGAGTCTAGAGCTGACACCATTGATCCAGGAACCACTCTCTCAGAGGTGACTGTGGGAGCCATGGCCATCACCATGGCTACAGAAGCAATGATTGGATTACCGTGTTAGTTTGTATAATAGGATTGACCAAGGAAGAGTCGATCTTGTAAACTTGAGGCAGTGGAAATTTGAATCAGGTGAATTTTTTAAAATTGAAGAGGATTCACAACTTAGCTTATAAAAAATAGGACTCTACACACCACTTTATTTTGTCTATGAAGCTCCATGACAGAGCATATGGCTGAGAAACCATATAGGATGCTCTAGAATAAAAACTAGTAAAAAGAGAAAAAAAAGATCAGCATAGAGCTTTTAAACCAAATTATAGGAAAGTAGTGTGGAAATTGTAAGCTAAAATCTGATCGGGTGGCACACGTTATTGTTCAGGGGTTATACCAAAAGTCATGGTCAGAAATGGAAAAGGATTAGTCCAGAAAGGCCCCCATTTCTAGCAGAGGAGAAGGACTTGTATAGTGGGATGTACTTTACATGGGCATGTGAGACTCTGTTTCCTTGAGAGGTTCAGGAGTCTATTTCCACTGTGTAGGAGAAAGCATTGTATTTTTGCCTTCATTATACTTTGGTTTATAGGTGAGCTCCTGCCTGCTGGAGTGCCCTACCCAAGTCTGGATTTTATTGACTTGTCTGTTACTTAATCAATTTACTTATTCACTCCATTCACACCTCCTTCCTTCATTCATTTATCCAAAGTTCATTGAGCTCCCACAAAGAACTACACACGGTTCCAGGCACCCTGCGGGTACACATCTGAAAATATTTGTCTTGCTCACAATTTGCTGTGGGAGACAAATGTGACTACATTTGTAGCTCACTATAGAAACAATGGAATAAATGCTTTGTAGGAGGAGTACATGTCCAGTCCCATGGGCCCACTAGGACAGCGTATTTGAAGAAGGTTTAATATAAGAGGTAATATTTTAACTCTGGCTAAAAGGGTAAGTAGGAGTTTGTTAAATTGAGCAGTCACGTTTAGCCTAGAGTAAAGCCCTTCAGCTACAGGAAACAGTACATGCAATGAATATGGATGTTTGAAAGGATATGTATTCAGGAAATGCTGAGTGGTGATCATAGCAGAGTTGTCAGGAGATGAGGCTGAAAAATCAAGCAAGGGTCAAATAAGGCAGGGTCCGTTCTATCATGTGGAATTTAGTCTTCTTTTTATTTAAACTTGAACCCATTGAAAACAGACCTTGCTAATTCTGCTATACTAATTCTAATGGTTCCCACTGATTATTAATTGATAAAAATTAACAGCCAGTAATCTTTGAGTCAATTTTTATCTTTGGTGCTTATAAACCCCCATTGCAATTTGACATGGAATATAACTTTAAAAGCAACCACCCTGCTACTTGTTAGCGCATTAACAAGAATGCTTGTTGGAATCGATTTGACTCTAGAGTAGTACCAGAAAATGGCTCAAAGTGAATCTGGTCTCTGAGCTTCATCTCAATAAGGATAATATATGTTTAAACCTTCCATCTTAAGAAAAAACAGCTGCGCTTTTACTATCTTGGGATAGTAAAATACCTATCAATACACTCTTGGCCATGAGTGTGACTTAAATTTTTTTTTCCTGAAAAAAAGAATTAAGAAATAATATGGATGAAAATCTTAAGAACCGTGAGATTTATTTTGTTTCCATTAATTCCTTTAATTATGCCCAAGTCTCTTTTTAAGCACTTAAGAAATTACATAGAATGTAATACTTTATTTATGTAAAAATAAAATGCCTTGTTGTTCTGCTCAGTACAAAAGGACAGTGATTCCAGGACCCATTGAGGATTTCCAGTCTGAGCTCTGAATCTGTGGTTTATCATTCAGTTTTTAGACTCTCCACAGAAACATTTCTTTAATGAAAAATATCCTCAGCTAAGAAACATGGAGGAACGCCAGGCACTTAGCTGATCTTTGTAAACTGGCAGGCTTGGGAAAACATCTTCCAGCTGATTTTCAGACATAGCATTAGCAATCAACAAATATTTTCTGAGCACTGCACATACACATTAAGGTTTTCTTTGAAATAAGATGCTAGAAAAATAGGATGTGCTCTTAAGGGCAATATTGGACCCTGCTTCTTCTTGGAGATGTGATGTACCTATTCCTACTCTTTCATATAGCCCTGTGAAAGCCTCGTGAACCTTTTGTGGACAAATGGTCTAAGTCAAGTGAATACCCCTTTGTGTGTGCTCAAAGAGAAAGACACAATTTAAACCATAGGTCAATATTAAATGTTCCATCATGCATGTGCACATGCTCATATGTCTTCATGTACATGTGTGGGTATGTGTGTGCATGACCTATTTGGAAACTGAGAATGCAGGTAGTTAAAGGTTGGGTTAAAAATAATGTGAATGAATAGCATCAATAAGAGTAAAATACTTAGGATTAAATTTAACCAAGGAAACTAAAGGTTTGTTCACTGAAAACTGTAAAATATCCATGAAAGAAATTGAAGAAAACAAATAAATGGAAAGATATCTCATGTCCATGGATTGGAAGAATTCACATTGTATAAATGTCCACATTACCCAAAGTGATCTATAGATTCAATGCAATACCATTCAAAATTCCAATGGCGTTTTTTATTGAAACATTAAAAACAATCCTAAAACACATATGGAACCACAAAAGATCTCAAGAGCCAAAGCAATCTTGAATAACAAGAACAAAGCTGGAGGCATCACTCTTCTTGATTTCAAACTATATTACAAAGTTATAGTAATCAACACAGTATGGTACAGTTTTTATTTTTACATAAATAAATCATTACATCCTATATGCTTTCTTAGTTGCTTAAAAATAGGCACATAGACCGATGGATCAAAATAGAGAGCCCAGAAATAAACCCACACATAAATAGTCAATTAATCTTTGACAAGGGTTCCAAGAATACACCATGGAGAAAGGATAGTCTCTAACAAATGGTGCTGGGAAAACTGAATATCTACATGCAAAAGAATGAAATTAGATTCTTATCTTACACTATACACAAAAATTAACTCAAAATGGATTAAATACTTAAATGTAAGACCTGAAATTGTAAAATTCCTAGAGTAAAACATAGAAAGCTCTTTGACATTGTTCTTGGCAGTAATTTTTTTGTATATGAACACAAAAGCATAGACAAGAAAAGCAAAAATAGACAAATGGGATTGAATCATACCAAAAACTCCTGCAAAGCAAAAAACAATCAAACAAACAAACAAACAAAAAACAAAAACCACCAACAAAATGAAAATGTAACCTACAAAATGGGAGAAAATATTTGCAAACTATGTATCTGAGAAGGGCTTAATATCCAATATATATAAGAAACTCATACAATTCAATAGCAAAAAAACAAACAACAAACAGCCTCCCCCAATAATCCACTTTAAAAATAGGCAAAGGACTTGAATAGATATTTTTCAAGAGGAGATATACAAATGAAAAACAGATAAATGAAAAGGCCCTCAATATCACTAATCATCAGGGAAATATAATCAAAATTACAATGAGATACTACCTCACACCTGTCAGTATGGATGTTATCAAAAGTACAAGTGATAACAAAGTTTGTCAATATGTGGAAAAAAGAGAACCCTTGTACACTGTTAGTGGGAATGTAAATTGGTGTAGCTGTCAGAGGCATTTGAACCAGAGCAACTCAATCTTGAATAGAGGTGGGGTAAAATGAATTGGAGACCCACTGAGATGCATTCCCAGGTTAGGCATTCTAAGTCACAGGATAAGGTAGGAGGTTAGCACAAGATACAGGTAACAAAGACCTTGCTGATAAAAGAGGTTATGGTAAAGAGGCTGGCCAAAACCAAGATGGCCATCACTTCTCATTATACACTAATTATAATGCATTAGCATGCTAAAATACACTCCCACTAACACCACGACAGTTTACAAATGCCATGGCAACATCAGAAAGTTACCCTATATGATCTAAAATGGGAAGGAACCCTCAGTTTCAGGAATTGCCCACCTCTTCCCTGGAAAACTCATGAGTAATCTACCCTTTGTTTAATATATAATCAAAAAATAACCATAAAAATAGCCAACCAGCAGCCCTCGGGGCTGTCCTGCCTGTGGAGTAGCTATTCTAACTTTCTTAATACACTTGCTTTACTTTACTGTATGGACTTGCTCTGAATTCTTTCTTGGGTGAGATCCAAAAATCCTCTCTTGGGGTCTGGTTCAGGATCTTTTCTGGTAACACAGCCATTAAGGAAAATGGTATAGAGAGTCCTTAGAAACTCAAAAATAGAACTACCACTACTGGGTATATATCCAAAGGAATGTATTAGCATGCTAAAAGACACTCCCACCAGCACCATGACAGCATCTTGAAGAGATGGTTGCACTCTCATGTTTTTTGAAGAATTATTCACAGTAGCCAAGATATGGAAACAATCTAAGTGTCTATAGATGGATGACTACATAAAGGAAATAAGATATATATACATATATATGAATATATATGTATGTATATATACACACACACACCATATTTTCTTTATGTGTATATTTACACACACAGTGAAATATTATTCTGCCATAAAAACAAAGCCAATCCTGCCATTTGCAACAATACAGATGAACTGGGAGGAGATTATGCTAAGTGAAATCAGCCAGATACAGAAAGATAAATACTGTATGATCTCATTTATGTGTGGAATCTAAAAAAGTCAAACTCATAGAACCAGAGTAGACCAGTGATTGCCAGAGGTTGGGATGTGGGAAAATTGGG
Organism: Colobus angolensis palliatus; assembly: GCF_000951035.1. Taxonomy (NCBI): domain Eukaryota; kingdom Metazoa; phylum Chordata; class Mammalia; order Primates; family Cercopithecidae; genus Colobus; species Colobus angolensis. Next base: position 1,628,113 of record NW_012116821.1, on the reverse strand, counting down.
AGATGTTGGACAAAGAATATAAGCTTGTGTTACTGGACCCCACCACTTAACCATCGTTAGCCTTTGGATCGGAGGTTTCCTCAGTATTGTCCCTTCCTTGGTTTCTGGAAAGATGTTACTGGAAAGAGGTTTGGATCCAGACTCCAAGAAATGGTTCTTTGATCTCAAACAAGAAAGAATTCAAAGCTAATTCATAAAGTGAAAGTAAGCTTGTCAAGAAAGTAAAAGAATAAGAGAATAACTTCTCCGTATGCAGGGCAGCAGGATGGGCCGTTAGTTGCCTATTTTTATGGCTATTTTTTCTTGTTTATATGCTAGACAAGGGGTGGATTATTCATACCTCCCATTTTTAGACCATATAGGGTAACTTCCTGACGTTGCCATGACATTTGTAAACTGTCACGGTGCTGGTGGGAGAGTAGCAATGAGGATGACCAACAGTCACTCTCGTCGCCATGTTAGTTTTGATGGGGTTTAGCTGGCTTCTTTCCTGCATGTGGTTTTATCAGCAAGGTCTTCATGACCCATATCTTGTGCCGACCTCCTGTCTCATCCTGTGACTTGGTCTTATTTTACTCAGCCCTAGTCAAGATGGAGTTGTTCTGGTTCAAAGGCCTCCGACAGTTTTAGTTACAGGATTAATAAGTTCTGGGGTTCCAATGCACAGCATTGTGACTACAGCTGATGATACTGTATTGTATGCTTGAAATTTGCTAACAGTAGATCTTAAATGTTCTCACTACACACAGAAAGAATGGCAGCTACTGAGGTGATGGATGTGTTAAGGAGCCTGATTGTGGTAATCATTTCACAATGTATATATACATTAAAGCATCATGTTGTACATCTTAAATATATAGAATTTTGGTGAGGTGCGATGGCTCACCCCTGTAGTCCCAGCACTTTGGGAGGCCGAGGCTGGTGGGTCACCTGAAGTTGGAAGTTCAAGACCAAACCTGGCCAACATGGTGAAACTCTGTCTCTACTAAAAATACAAAAAAAAAAATTAGCCGGGCGTGGTGGTGGGCACCTGTAATCCCAGCTACTCAGGAGGCTGAGGCAGGAGAATCACTTGAACCCAGGAGGAAGAGGTTTCAGTGAGTCGAGATTGTGCCAATGCACTCCAGCCTGGGCGACAAGAGCGAAACTCCATCTCAAAAAACAAAAACAAAAACAAATGAAAAAATAACCAATGAATTTTAATTTGTCAATTGTATCTCAATAAAGCTGAAAAACAAACAATGTGAGTGGTTACTCTTTTTAAAATATTTCTTTGTAGTAGTAGACTTTATCCTTCCTTCCCTTGCTCTGTCATTTAAATACTGTTCAGTCTGTGGAAAGAAATGAAAAATCCTGATTAGCCGATAGTATCATGAGAAGTTATTGAGCACAGTGCTCTTATATGACACTGGAACTCAAGTCTTTGTCCTGCATAGCTGAATCAGTTTTCTTTAAAACTGCAGTGGATGTGGGTCTAATTCACTACCAAAATATGTTAGGCTTTGCTCTTCAAAAGAAACCTAGAAATACTTGTCTTTGCAATTCAGCCACAGACACTATTAGTTGTGGGAATCAGAGGTATATGATTTTTGGATGGACAGATTTTGCTGCAGGCGTGTTTAGATTCAATATATGGGGTGATTTCTCTTGATTTGTGTTATTTAGGATACAGAACTGATATGCTGCTTTTTCTTTCATTGAGACCTGATAGAAAGATGGGTTATAATCTTTGTAGAGTTTAAAGGAAATGAATAATGTGGACCCAAAGTGTATACTTGGAAGTTACAAACAAGCATGAACTGACTTATTAAACTTTCCCTTCCCAGGGTGAAGGCTTCATGGTGTGTGTGTGCACACGTGTGTGTGCGTGCACGCGCGTGTCTAAGCTCTGACAAGAAAATCCCTTGAGAACAGCCTCTGCTTCCTTTTGTGCGGAGTGTGGTCACACCCAGTGGCCAGTTAGGCTAATCGCACGTGTATATTCCCCAGGGATACCTGAGAAAGAGCAACCGGCCTCAGTCACTTCCTCCCGTGGATGCCAGAGGCCAATTTGGATAATAGCAGAGCTACCTTGTTCTTTTCCTTTGTTCCAAAATGTGGTGCCTGGGTAGGAAAAAGCCCCACACCATTCATGATGTTAACAATAGCAGCATTAACAGTCATTGGACTCCCACCGAGTGTGTTATTCTTTAAATTAGGACCCGTAAATATAATGAGATGGATTTTCGCAGGAACAAGGGCAGGCTGAAACAAAGAGGTATTGCTTTTTATTCTTATTTCCTTTTATTTTCGCATAATTTAAACATTTTGAATCTTAACTGTTCTTTTCATTTTACTTTTGAGTTGGGGAGGGTGATACCATGTTAATGTTAGAAAGAAAAAGGACCATCTTTTCAGAATGCAAATAGAGGCAGAAACTCTATTTATGAAAATTTAAAGAACTGTATGAAACAACCCCAAAACATAGCATCCTCAATTAGCATCACAATGACACTTTTCTTTCTTGTGTGCTTGATTTTTAAACTTCTCTTAATAGACACTGTGAAGGTCCCTTGCTTTACTCAGGGGCGGGCATGACTCATGGATAGAAGCACTGAAGTTGTGTTTGTGACTTGTGCCTCTGCTGTAGGCTGATCATAAAGTAGAATTTGTGTCCATAGGAGGCTTCTTACCCACCCAGTGAAAATTTAGCTCATTTCTCTTTGGGAGAGAGCCTGTTATGGTCTTGTTTTCCTGAACTGTGGATACATTTTTCACACTTTATGAGTTTGCTTTTCCAGAGCCTTATAGGGGACCATGTTGTTGCACCAGCTCTGATATTCATGCCACTGAAAACCTAAATCAAGCTTTACTGTTCTAATTAATAGCCCCCTGGACAGCCAGTCCGTGGTGCCTTCACCCTTGTCTGCAGTTCAATCATTTGGCACGTTTCAGAAGAATAAGGACTTTAATTATCCAAACAAATTGAAGCCAAGAGACCAGGGTCTGAGTTCTGGTCTCTTGGTCTAAGGAGTAGTTGACCTTGGTTTGGAAATTACTTGGCTCCAACCAGAGTGACTCAGTCTCCTTCTGTCAAATCAGGAGGTTGTACTAGAAGATATCTAACATTTTTTCTAGCTCCTTGAGAAGGTAATTTTAATCAGAACCTCTTTTCCTCTCTTAGCTCATTTCCACAACCCATTATTTTCTTCTCAAAGATATTCATTTCTTAATTAAAGATAGCTATTTATAATGAGTCCTGCAGTCTCTGGGCTAGTGCTTGATTTCTCCTCTTCATTTCTGTGCTTCCCATAAATCCTGTAGCCATGATCTACTGCCAAATATCTGATGTGTAGGTGGTGATGTGTGTTCTTATTTTATTAAAGTAGAACTCTTGTTTTTCTTCCAACGTACAGATCGTTTCCCACTTGATGCTCATATGAGGAAGAAACGTAATGTTTTACAATGAAAAACAAAACTTGCATTCATGGTTTGTGTCATTTGCTCCTCCTCCTCTACCTGGCCTGTACCAGCTCTTGCCCACATAAACTTCCCTCTTCTGAAGAGTTATCATGGTCCCAAGTGACTGAACAATAATCAGTGAAACATTCTTACCAGCAAGGTGGTTAAGGGAATTACATGGAAAGTTACATGACATTCTTGTTCAATGACCTCACTTTCAGTTGTTTCTTTAAATAGGTAGAATATTTCCCTGCCAGAGGTGTAACTGCCCAATGGGTTCACTTTGCCTACTGTCTAGACAGAGTCAATTTATCAAGACAGGAAAATTACAATAGAGAAAGAGTAATTCACACAAAGCCAGCTGTGCAGGAGACTAGAGTTTTATTATTACTCAAATCAGTCTCCTTGAGAATTCAGGGATCGGAGTTTTTAGGATAATTTGGTGGGTAGGGTGTTCTGATTGGTTGAGTTGGAGATGAAATCATAGGGAGTCAAAGCTGTCCTCTTGTGCTGAGTCAGTTCCTGGCTGGGGGTCCATAAGACCAGACGAACCAGTTTATCGATCTGAGTGGTGCCAGCCGATCCATGGAGTACAGGGTCTGAAAAATATCTTAAGTACTTATTTAGGTTTTACAATAGTGATGCTATCCCCAGGAGCAATTTGGGGAGGTTTAGAATCTTGCAGCCTTCAGCTGCATGACTCCTAACCCATAATTTCAAATCTTGTGACTAAGAGGGTTTGTTTTGGGAAAGGGCTGTGATCATCTTTGTTTCAAAGCTAGGTACCTCCCATAGTTCCGCCTATGCCCAGGAATGAACAAAGACAGCTTAGAGGTTAGAAGCAAGATGGAGTTGGTTAGGTCAGATCTCTTCCATTGTCTCAGTTATAATTTTGCAATGGTGGTTTCAATCAGACTTTGACATCCTGCTTCTATGGTCATAGTAGAAAAACAATAAAGCAAATCTGATATGCCAGTCAGAATGCAGTTGCCAGTATAGCCACACTGAGCGTACGTTCACCAGTTGCAGTAGCACACACTATAGCCAGCTTTCAGGATTTTAACAAAACGAAGCCCTCACTCCAAATCAAAACTTAAAGTCTCAGTGCTTAAAGATGGAAGTTTGAGTCAATAGATAACAAATACCAAGAGTGACCAGAGCCCTCAAGTGAAAAGGCAGTACCCTTGACCAGTGGTTCTCCCATGTTAGCCTCCTGGTCATCACCTTGAGGGCATTTGATAAATCAGAGGCTAGAATGCACCCCACAGCTTCTGATTCTGTCAGTCATGGGCACGGCTGGAGAAATTGAATTTTTAACCCATTCCCAGATGGTGCTGATGCTGCTGTTTTGAGATCACCCTTTGAGAACCACTGTTCTAAAGTATGAGGAACTATAGACACACAAAGAAGACACTTCAGTTCAGCTAAAATGATTGCCTTACTGATGCTGCTAGAAGGTTGACATCACTCCTCGGTGAGTGGTCCTGGAGACTGATAGAAAAGCCACTTGGCATTGTACATGTGTGTGCATAAAATGTGTAGCTCTCATTTTAGAATGGGGAGAGCGAGGGGGATCATTCCTTATCAACAAGTTAGGGCCAGAGAAACTGCTGTCCACCTGCCTGGGATGAGTTTTGATTCTGCCACTGACTAACTTTGCGATGTGGGGCAGATAATTTCAAGGCTCTGTGAATCACTTAACTCACTTATAAAATGGAAATAACAATAAGAGCACCTACTTCATAAGGTCGTTGTATTAAATGTGCTAATATTTTTCAAGTCCTCAGATCAATACTGGGTACTCAAAACACGTAATACAAATGGAAAATGCTTGATTACAAGAACACTTTATTGCTATGTAAAATATTTGGGTTCTGCCACCAAGGGTGGGCCAAATCAGATAAACATCATAGAGAATTTTATTTTAACAAAGCTGATGATGGTCTGATTGTGTTGCATGGTATGACATAACACTATGCTTTTTCCTACTTCTCAGAGAATGCCTTGTGATTTTTAACACTTATGTTCTCTCCTGCTGGAGGGCTTGGGTCTTGAGCTCTTGTTCCTATTTCCTTGACTAAAGACGACATCTTGTTGGTGCTCACTTTATTGGCTTATATATATATATATCTATATCGTTGTTCTTGTAACGTAGACATGAGGGACAAGAATTATAGGAAACACAAAGAAGATACATCTCTACAAAAAGTGTCTTATCTTCCGCCATTCTGTCTAGCAATCATCCATCTAAATCAATCAGTCAATCTATCTATCTCTATAACTATCTAATCTATTGAATTTATCAATCAAATGATCTAATCTATCTATAATCTATCATCTGTCTAATCTATGGCTGTCTATGTAACTACTATCTACCATCTACCTATGTCTATCAATCAATCTATCTATCATCTACCTACCCATCTATCTACCTATCTGTTAGAGTAGGCAAATAGCTAGACATGAGTAGGAGTGGGGAGCCCCTGAGAAAAGGGAGGTCTGGAAAGTGTCACACCCCAGAGACTATCCAAAACATGCACACTGGATATGAGCAGAGAGGAGGAGAAATACCTATACAGAAAGCAACACCCCTTAAGATGCCCAGTCATCTCTCACTCTACAGTTAAAATGTCAGAATGTTCCTAGGTACATGCTGATAATGAAGGAGAAGCACAAAAGGGGACATTCCTAAGAAATATGCAGGCACAGTAAGTACAGATTTGACTGCTATACAACCTTTCTGGGATGGCGTTAACAAGGAACGCAGCTGTTAGGTAGAACGTGTGTCCAACACTAGGCTCATGCATGCGCACCAACTAATATTAAGAGAGGGTCTCACAAGCCTGGAGTGGGGACCAGGAGGGGAAAAGATGGGGACTTAAGGCAGAAGCAGGAAAAATTAGATAAGGAAAAAAGGCGGAGACTTAAGAAAGAGGCAGGAACTTCAAGAAAAATCTGACATACTAAAAACCCAATGCAGAATGGGTGCTGCTGTCTTATTCTCTTACAGCAATGCACTCTGCCTCATCTTTCAGAGGGTATTGTCTCTCTACATAAACTCTGTTCTCGATTTTCCTTCAATGGATTCTTTTTTTTTTTTTAATGGCTAAATTGTCACTCAGCAGAATCCTTTCTCCTAAATAAGACTAAGAACTCAGGATTCCTGCCCTTCCCAATAGTGTATCTACCTACCTGTTTGAACTTTCTCCTAATCTGTGTAGTACTTTGTCATTCTCAGATATGTCATTTGAAAAGCAGAAGTTTTAATTTTGATGAATAGAATTTGTTTTTTTTTTAAGTTTAATGCTTTTTGTGTCCTAAGAAATCTTTTCCCATCTCAAGGTTGTAAAAATATTATCTCCTGTAATAGAAGTTTTATGATTTTTTAACTTTTATGTTGAGTTATTTAATACATTTCAAATAAATTTTTGTATAAGGTGTGAGATAGGGATTGAGGATCATTTTTTTCCCCATCAAGTTCCAATTGTTTCAGCATTGACAACTGAATAAAATGTCTACACTTGCTTCGTTAAAATGCCTTAGTGTCTTTGTGAAAGTGAATTGACCATATGAATTTGGATCCATTTCTGGAATCAGTTCTGTTTCTGTATCCTATGTGTCTATCCTTACACCAAAACCACACTGTCTTGATTTTTGTACCTTTATATAGGAAGTCTTGAAGTTAAGCAGTGAAAGTCCTCTGATTTTTCCCAGAATTGCTTGGCTATATCTCAGGTCCTTTGCATATCCACATGCATTTTAATATAGCTTATTAATTTTTATAAAATAATCTGATAGGATTTTAATCATGAATGCCTTGAAGCTGAGACCAGTTTGGGAAAATGCTTATCTTAACATTTAGCCTTCCAGTTCATGAATATGATATATTGCTCAGTTTATTTATATCTTTAATTTCTTTCAGCAATGTTTTATAGATTTCAGTATATAAGTCACTGGCATCTTTTGTTAAATTTATTCCTGAGTACTTTTGTAAAAGCTAGTGTAAACATTATTGTTTTAAAAATTCAAATTATTTATACATTTTCTATATAGAAATCAAATTGTGTATAGTAATTGTGTATTGATCTTGTAAGGGAGAAGGAGTAATATCTTTTCATCCCTCATTGCAAGTTTGATGGCTGACACCTTTATAAAGGAAGACAAATTAATGAGAGAAAAGCATAACCAATTTACTTAACCAAAGTTTTAGATAACATGGGAGTCTTCAGAAATAAAGAACCCAGGAAAACTGTGTATTTTTATTCTTGGGTATAGTGAAGAATGGGCAGTCATGTAGAAGTATAATTGGACAACAAGGGGGTATGACCTCAGCAATGGTTTTTAGTTTAGATTCTTCTTGGCCTCTGGGTAGAGGGGAAGAACTCTGTGGAAAGAAACTCTTATGACTTACTTTCAGGGAAGATAGGTCAGAGAATTCTTTTATGACCATGCTTCAGAGAAGAAAGAAGAAGGTCAGAGAAGGAAAAAGAGAAGGTCAGTGAGACATTTCTACTTCTGCAGTTTTCTCAGTTTCTTTCAGCTTAAAATACTCAGTTGAAACCAAGGTGCCATATTGTGGGGTAGCATTTCCTGTGTCCCATTCGTCTGATATCCTATGATCTTATTAAATTCATGTATCAAGTTTTTGTAGCTCTTTTTGTAAATACCTTAGAATTTCCTAGATAGATAGTTGTATCTTCTGCAAATAAATTTTTTACTTTCAACTTTTATGCCCCTTTTCTCTTTTACTTGCCTTATTGCACTGTATAAGAGTTTCAGCACATTACTGCATAATAGTGGTGAGTGATGACAGCAGACATCCTTTTCCCTGCCCAATCTTCAGGGGAAAGCATTCTTTTTCCTTTTTTTTTTTTTTTTGCCATTTAGTGTGTTATGACTGTAGGTTTTTTATAGGTGCCTTGTGATAAGGAAGTTTTTCTATTCCTAATTTGCTGAGAACTTATGAATGAGTGTTGAATATTCTAAAGTGCAACTTCTGCATCTATTCAAATATGTGAATTTTCTTCTTTATTTATTAATGTGGTAAATTATATTGATTTATTCTCCAATGGTAGACTGACCTTGCATTCCTTAAATAAATCATTCCTGGCCATGGTGTAATATTATTCTTATACATTTCTGGATTCTGTTTGCTAATATTTTGGTGATAATTTTTACATATATATTAAAAATTATTTTTATCTATAATTTTTTTTCTTGAAATGTCTGTGTTGGTATTGGTGTAATGCTGGACTCATAAAGAGTTGAGAAATGCTCATTCCTCCTCTATTTTCTAAAAGTGTTTTTGTTTAAAGATTGCTATCTTTTATCTCTTAATATTTCAAAGAATTTAGCATTAAATCGGTTGGGCCTGACATTTTCTTTGTGCAAAGATTTTGATCATGAGTTTCATTTCTTTAACAGGTATAAGGGTACTTAAATATTAGACTTCTACAGTTTTCATTGTATTTCTAAGGAGATCATTATTTCATTTATCAAATGTATTAACATAATGTTGTTTATGATATTTGCTTTTTAACTTTCTAATGTCTGAAAATATTTTAGTTATATCTCCTCTTTAATTCCTGAATTTAGTAATTTGTGTTTTATCTTTCTTTTTTTAAAGTCTATCTAGGAATTTGTCAACTTTATTAATATTTTTAATGAATCAACCTTTTCTCTATTTTTTTGTTTTCTACTTTATTTTTACTCTAATTTTTATTGTTCCTTGCTTTTGCTTTTTGGGGGTTTCATTTATTGTTCTTTTTTTAGATTTTTAAGGCAGAAACAGATTACTGATTTAACTTATTTCTTATACAGATATTTTACACGTTAGCTCATTTATATGACAGATACCATTATTGCTGTCATTTTACAGATAAAGAAACTGAGGCTCAGTGAACTTGTAATGCCTTTAGTGTTAGAGATCTAGAATGGGTGAAGCCCAGATTCAGACCCAGGCATCGTGGCTCCCAAGTCTGCTTGTGGACCCTTGAAAGCAAGGGCGAGCCATAAGCATTGCACCTTTGAGAGAACTGGTAAGTTAAAACCACAGGCACTCCTGAATGCTTCCTTCATCATTTTCTGCACGCCTCCCAGTGTGCATAGTCTCTACCTCCTTCTCCCATTAGCATGAACCGTGTGTGTGATACACTGTGAGCACTGGCCTGGAGGGTTCAGATCCACGTGGGTGGCCCACACACTCTTGCCAAGTGAGCATCTAAAGATGTTTTTATGTAGCTTCATCGACAATTAACCTCCACTCTCTGCCTCATTCCATGCCTCCCTACTTGCCTTCCTCCCTCCCTCCAGCCTGGGTGCTTGGGGGCCTAGGTTGGGGACCTCATTGTGACTAACTTAGCAAATTCTCTAGCTCCAGGAGGCTGCCAGGACCCAGGCAGGAGTGCGGGAAGTTTTCAAGGTCTGTGCTCCAGGGTGTGTGATGCCTTGACTGCTCCCTGAAGAGCTCGCTGCTTATAATCGCAGAGTTTTTGGCATGTGCTCTCTGACAAAAGAACAGATGTTTCCTACAAGAACAAAAGAACAGGGCATAACTGTTGGCCTAACGGTTTGCCACTAATAACATTGAAAGTGGAAGCAACAAGTCCTAACGAGAAGGTCCCTACAGGATCATGAAGCCAGTGCCAGGGAATGAAAGAACTCAAGGCTGCTTTTACGTTTGAATAGGCAGTGTGCTGGATGTTTTTTAACCTCTTCGGATAAATGGCAAAAGGCTATTCTTTCTAGCTCTGTTCATGAATTTTGTAGCTGTACAGTAATGATGGCTTCACAAGTTTCCTTACAAGATCCCAAGCCCGTGTCCATTTCAGAGACACACTGAGAAGGTTATGACAGGCTTGGCCAACCCTGCAGCATCAGCCTACAGTCCATATATGGGAGAAGCCTTAGCTAAATTGCAGCTCTCAGCCAAACTGAAAACACCAGAGCAAGTTTTTCTCTTTGTTGCTGGCTGAAACTTCAAAGCACAAAGAGCCCACACACAAAAATGGAAAACAAAGAACCCTAAAAAAGGGCCCAGCCTCAGAGCCCACCCCCAAAAGTTTAGTATGCCTCTTGTGTTAAAAACCTTTCACCCCATATGTCACGTGTCACCCAGGGTTTCAGTCACGTTCCTAAAGTCATTCCTCTGATTTTTCATCTCTGAAGAATATCTTCTTTGAGGTTTTCCTTGGCTTTAGCCCAAAGGAAAGACATTTTGTTCTCTTTCTTTTCCCCAGCCACCTACCCTGACTATTTCTTCAAACTAACAGACATAGGGAAAATATTATCTCAAAATTTTTAACTTCTTTTACCACGAACTGTTATCACCAAAAAGGTTCAACGTTCGGGTTTAGTTAGTCATAGTTAGCAAAGAACATTCACAGCATCTGACGTCAACAGGACCTTGAGAAATCTCTCCTCCTATTTCCCTTGGACTTCAGCGAGAGGGATGGGTATATATCCCAATGTGGCAACTGGACATCCTCATTGATATTTGTGGTCCCAGCGTATACCCTTTTCCTTACGTTCTGTTTGCTGATTTGCATGATTCATTATACAATCACCTTTTCTTTAATATTTTTGAAAATATTTACCATTATTCTAGCAATTTATATAAAATTTTATGGTGCTGTTACTGTAATGGGAGTGTGGGAAATCAAGAACCAAAACCTCATAATGACTTAAAATTTTTGTAAGGCAAATCCATTAATAACATATACATTTGAGTCCATGTTATTTTTCTGAAAATGTGGTTGAGCTAATGCAATTATGAAAATGTTGTTTCTTAGAAATTAAAAAGTTTTGAGTTCAGTAGGGTACCTAAAATAGTTGTAAGCACTCTTATATTTGGGCTCCAAATATGGGTTACATATTTAGACTGAGTGCCAGTTGAGGAGTACATAAAAATACCCCAATCCTGTGATTGTGTTATCCATAGTTATACATTCTGTGTCCCAGAGACTAAATAGCAACAGTAGATTCCTTTGAAGATTTGGATGGGTATGAGTGGCAAGGTGACAGATCTTAACATCTTGAAATGGTGGCAGAATTGAGTTAGCAGTTTTTATAAAAAATAGGCCAGGACAGAAGTTAGACACATCAGTGCTGCTGAATTTGTTTCGAATCAGCTCTGTGGCTCCAGGCAGCCAGATTTCTCTCCGTGTGCCGGTTTCCTGATCTGCAAAATGGGCATAAATGTATTTTCTCTAGGACCTCTCTCAAAATTCTCGTGAAGATAAAACAGACCTTTATTTGGGATAGAGCTTTGAAAGTAACACATATTACACATGTTACTCAAGCTCTACTTAAAACAGCATGCTGTGATTTTGAGGCAGCCACATCAGAAGATGTCTGGAGCTCTCAGCCTCTGTGGGGTGTGCTCAGACTGAATTAAAATTTTTGGCCAGTGAATCCTGGTGGCTAAATGACTATTTCCGTATTTAAGTCATCTATTTTAAGTTTATTTTCATGACATGATTCAGAACTTAATAGAAACAAATGTGCATCTATTACAATTCAAAATTGAACTACCTGGGTGGCGTTGGGTGGGAGAAACAGAGATTGAAATGAGAGAGAGAGAGAGGAAAACTTAACATTTCCATGGTAATAAAAAAGTAGTCTTTACAAAACTGAAAACACTAAAAATTGAACCAACAAAAATGGTATGATGGAACCAACAGAATTTCTGCATTTGGAAGCAAACTAGAACTTGGTGACCGTACTCAGGTCTCTCTCTTCTTTTCAAACTGTTGGATGTCTTTGCTTCATCACTGTGTTGTTGATGTTTGCATTTTAATTATAACAATGACACTTACCTATCCCTATTGAAGCCATCATGAAAACTCTGTGTTGAAAATCTGCTTGACTGGATAAAAAGTCTAAAAAACACAGAAAGATAGCATTGCTGTCCCCAAGCCATAGGGGCAAGTGATTTGAGGTCATTTTCCAGCAGGAGTGACAAATTTAACACAAATGATCTCCCCTTTTACCTCCCATTTCTTGTGGGTAAGGTCTGGGTCAATGATCATAGTCAATGACTACAAATGAGTGGATTTCTAGGGAGACGCACATGTTCCTGTTAGCCTGTTAATATGTGGTGTGCCTGAGAGAGTACAAGTTTTACCCCTATGGCCCAGCCTGATGATTAATTGTACCTCTTTTCATTCCTAAGGTGTTTGGATTTGGGTGAGAGGTTGCGCAATCATACTACTCATGCTGGGTGCTGAGCACACAACCTGGGCATTAGGGTCCCTGTGTCCTCATCAAGTGGGAAGTCTGGCCCAGGTAACATAAACCAGTTGTCATTGCATGGGATCAGGGTAGATCTAGGTGCTTTGATGACAATCTGTTGGTCTGTGCTCTTCCCTTTATGTATATTCCCAAACTAATGTCTCACTAAATTCGCTAAGTGCAGTTTCTGGCTGCAACATTTCTATTTGGGAAAGATGCCAGAATTGTCAGCCAGTAAAGACTTCAGCCCTTTCTTGGCCAATTTGCCAAAAAAACATCAGTGGGAGTTATTGATCTTTTCCCTTGTACTCATTCAGCTAATTTTTTTTTCCGTTTCCTTTCTTTTCTTCTTCTTAAGCTGACATCCAATAAAAGCTATTTCTTCCAGGTGCCAGCAACATGTCAGCACCAATACCATTCACGATATGAGTTGTAGTCTCCCCCATTTCTCTACAAAGGTCCTTTCCTTGGTTCTGTTGACAGCACAGGTATTTGTCAAACTTTGCTTTCCTCTTGCATTTATTCATGGGTGACTTTGAACCTGGACTGGTTTGTGGGACTAAATTCCATTTGGATACTGTATTTGAATACTACTGCAAGTTGAGTGCTTAAAAAAATATAAAACAGTATACATTACTTATCAGAGCAATCTTATTTTATACTTAATTTATAGAAGAAAGCCCAGTAGATTAGTCAGGGACATCTAAATAGTTGGTTTCTCAGCAGGAGCAAATTTTGGATTTGGCCTTCAGAAATATGAACTATTCTTTCAGAAATCTCTGGCACTGCATAGTGCTATGGTTCCCCCTATGAGAGCTGTTCACTTACCACCTCTTCTTAGCTGAAGACCCAGGCTCACACTAGCCTATGAGGTATGATGAAAGAGGAAGCCTAGAGAATTGGAGGCATAATTACCACAGAGATAGGCAAGGAAGTTATGGTGACAATAAATATTTAAGGTATCTGGGAAGTTGTTTTGTTTTTTTTTTGTTTTTTGTTTTCTTTGTTTTGAGATGGAGTCTCACTCTGTTACCCAGACTGGAGTGCAGTGGCATGATCTTGGCTCACTGCAACCTCTGCTTCCCAGGTTCAAGTGGTTCTCCTGCCTCAGTCTCCCAAGTAGCTGAGATTACAGGCATGCACTGCTATTTTTATATTTTTACTAGAAATGGGGTTTCACCATGTTGTTCAGTCTGGTCCGGAACTCCTGACCTCAAATTATCCCCCTGCCTCAGCCTCCCAAAGTGCTGGGATGACAGGCATGAGCCACCATGACTGGCCTCTGAGAAGCTTTTTTTTTTTTGAGATGGAGTTTTGCTCTTGTTGCCCAGGTTGGAGTGCAATTGCGCAATCTTGGCACACTGCAACCTCTGCCGCCTCTGGGAAGCTTTTAAGAACAGGATAGTGACAACTATGAACAGATTAATATGCAAACTGATGGTTGGGACAGGCATTTGACAAATTTGCAACTGATTTGCCTGACTTCTCCTGAAAAGAGCTCACCCTTTCACTTGAATGATGCTGGGCAGAACACTCTGCTGCTGCTTGAAGGTATTTCCTGTGTGGAGTCCCCCAGTGAGTACAAAAATATGGGCCAAGTGTAGCCCAGACATCTGAGTAACTCTCACTCAATTGTGGATCCACATGAGAAGAAGTAAAACCAATGTCCCGTTTCCTACACTGACACGGAAGATGCTGCTTGTCTCAGCACCTGGCTTGTCAAGCAGCCACGCTCAAACCTCTGATCCTGTTTGATCCTGCCTGACACTGCTTCATAGAATTTCAATTCCAGAGGAACTCAAATCAGCAACCTTTTCTTTATATTCTAGTTCTTCCCCCCTCTTGCCCACTCACCTTTTCTCATAGTTCTAGGATCAGGGCTTTTGAGGTTATATAACTTAATATGAGTAGGAATCACTTGGAGTTGGGAAGACAGAAGTGTTGATATAGTGGAATATAAGTAATTTGCAAATTGATATATGCATTCTAAATATATGCCTGTGAAATTTCTGCAATTCTAAAATGGGAATAGAACCAAAATATTTAGTCAGACATGATAATTATAGCTAACATTTATTGAAGGCTTATAACAGGCCAGCTACTGTTCTAATTGCTTTACATTTATTAGCTAATGTTCTCACAATAGCCCAGTGAGACAATTCTTATTACCATTTTACAAAGCAAGAAACAGGCACAGAGAGGTTGTGACTTGTTCAAAGTCACCACTGGGTGATGGAGTCAATATTGGGACCCATGTCTTGTGACTCCCCAAATCACAGTGCCATGCTGCCAGTAGAGTTCCAAAATGACAGTAACTCTTGCCCCTTAACTTTGAAGGAGTTTTGCAAAGCCTGGTCTCATAATATGTAAAGAACAGTGCTTGAATTTCTTGACTCATAAGTATCAATAATCAGAAAGTAATATTTTAGAAAGCAGTATCCCTGGATATTAATTAGCTTGCTTATGTATGTTAGCACCCTAGGGCTGCTGTGAAAAAGGACCACAGACTAGGTGGCTTAACACAACAGCAATTTCTTCTCTCCCAGTTTTGGAGGCCGGAAGTCTAAAGTGGAGGTGCTGGCAGGGATGTGCTCTCTCAGAAGGTTCCAGGGGATGATCCCTCCTGGTCTCTTCCAGCCTCTGCTGGCTGCTGGCTCTCCTTGGCCTTCCTTGCCTTGTGAACACAGCTCCCAACAGCCTGCCTTCATCACATGGAATTCTTCCTGGGCGTGTGTCTTTGTCTACATTTTTCTCTTCTCAAAAGGTCACCAGTGGCCGGGCTCGGTGGCTCACACCTGTAATCCCAGCATTTTGGGAGGCTGAGGTGGGTGGATCACCTGAGGTCAGGAGTTTGAGACCAGCCTGACCAATAAGGTGAAACCCCATCTCTACTAAAAATACAAAAAGTAGCAGCATGTGGTGGCACGCACCTGTAATTCCAGCTACTTGGGAGGCTGAGGCAGGAGAATCACTTAAACCCAGGAGGTGGAGGTTGCAGTGAGCCAAGATCACACCATTGCACTCCAGCCTGGGGAACAGGAGAGAAACCCTGTCTCAAAAAATAATAAAAAAATTTAAAATTTAAAACTACAATTTAAATTTAAAAAAAGGACATGAGTCATTGGATTAGGGCCCCCCTCACCTATGTTTTAATTTTGAGAATAAAACAAGAATAATGTTTCCCCATGCAATTTCTTTCTTTTTCCTCCAAAACACATGCATAATTCTTTTATTTCTTCCTTAAAACAGCATCTAATCTACCAGCAGATGTTTCTCCCATAATAACAGGCACATAATACCCCACTTGAGAGGTCTGGGATTGGGTGGAGTGGTTCTCATGATAACTTTCTTATTTTATAGCAGACCCCCTTTTATTTTGTCTTCTAAATTGCTTTTCCATTACTTGTTTATAATATTAATAGCTAAAACCACAGTATGGGAGTGATCATATAGTTGACATTTACAATTAACGTTGTACAGCCAGAATTTCTCCATGTTATTGAAAAAACTTAGCTGATGTGTTAACATTCCTTATAATATTTCAGCAAAATAAAAATATACAATTAAATCTTTCTCATAGTTGGCACTTAGATTCTTTCCATTTTTTTTCTTTTGTATTAGTACTGCAGTGAATATTTGTGCTTATATCTTTTTTCTTCCTTTGTTCTTTTTTCCAAAGGAATTTCTAAAAGAATATAATATTTTGGTGTATCTTGATAGCCTATCATTTGATATTGCTTGCTGTCAGAAATTGCACTAGAAACACCCTAATGTTGTTATCACAATCTGATCATTTGAAAGTTTGTTTTAAATAGCCTTTTATTGTTTACATTTTAACTTCATTATTATCATGGTTGAACAGTTTTCAAATGTGTTTCTTCTAAACATTAAAATCATCTGGGAACCGAAAAAAAAAAAGACAGCTTATCTTTCTTTCGCAGTTGTTAAAAACATGTGAGAAGGAAGTTAGATTGAATTAGTTACATAACCCAATATTTAAGGTTTCCTGAGTTGATACGGCCACATATTTTTTTTGTTCCTAATGCCAAAATTTTTAAATTTCATACTTAAAAGAGCCAACATTAACACACACACACACACACACACACGTTTGCTTTATTAAGATAAATTTGTTAGAACAAAAGACCCAGTATATATAACTTGTTTTACTTAAATAACATTATTTGAATGTATACTGTGTTCAGTGGTGTTTTCCCCCTAGTTTAGTATGGTGAACACATGTCCTAAATATTCAGTATAAACTTGTTGAACGGAAGATGATTCACCCCTTAATGAATTTATAAGTATCTGCTTAAATTATCTTTAGTAAATAAAATTACCAGCTTCTCAGTCACTTTTCTAAAATGACTGCTTGCTAAATTAATTTACAAGTTTATCAAATTGCATTTATGACTTTAAAATATATAGTAATATGCATTGATTAGGAATTTATCTCAGATTTCTGAAATGTGTGCATTTAAGATTCTATGGATGGTTAGAGGAGACATATTTCAAAAAGTGTATATCCTCAATGATATGTCTTTTAAGTCACATCTACTTTATATCAGTTATTTGTAATTGAATCCAAGAGGGTCCAGTTGAGGGCTGGCAAAAAGGAATTTTAGTTAATCAATATGATTATCTGTTATTTAAAAGTTAATTATGTTTTTTCACTTCTGTTTTACAGCAAGTGTGGAACTGGCCCCAAACTCAGAGTCCGTCTGGGTACTCAGTCCTGTGTCTGTTTAATATTGGTGTCCTTATTGGCCTCCTCCCATAGACTTTGTGTTGCCTTAGACTTAGGAATCTTGGCCTTGGCGGATGGGACAGTGAGCTCAGTCTTCATCCACTGACTTGAGGATTTAGTAGCTGTTGATTCTGGCTCTCTTCGGATCCAAGAACCACACTACGAGCTAAGTAATCAGGCTTCCTGCTTTATGAGCTAAACATGTATATGTATATAATATGCATATATTGTACATGTATGTATATTATATATATATATATATGTAGTTGAACAACATGAGTTTGAGCTATGCAGGCCCACCTATGTGTGGATTTTCTTCCACTTTTGTTACCCATGAGATGGCGGACCAAAGCCTCCTCTTCCTCCTCCTCTCAGCCTGCTCAACATGAAGATGATGAGGATGAAGGCTTTATGATGCTCCACTTCCATTTAATGAATAGTGAATATATTTTCTCTTCCTTATAATTTTTAATAACATCTTTTATGTAGCTTACTTTATTGTAAGAATACAGAATATAATACACATGACATATAAAATATGTGCTGATCAATTGTTTATGTTATTACTAAGGCTTCCAGTCAATAGTAGGCTATTAGTGGTTAAGTTTTTGCAAAGTCAAAAATCTTACATAAATTTACTGCTGGGTAGGGGGTCAGCACCACTAATTCCCATGTTGTTCAAGGGTCAGCTAGACATACATGCACACATATATGCACACACATATCTGTATATAAATTTTAATCTTACGTCTTTTGTATTCTGGGCTTGGTTTGCAATTCTAAAGTGAACAGAGAGCCAACTATTTGTCATAGTAAAGGAAAAAAATACTACTAAAATCAACTTCAACTGCTTTAGCCCCAAAGAGAGTAGCATTACTTATTCTTAGACTGATACCTTTTTATTTCAATAAAATATGTTTATAGAGAACTGTTGGTGCAATGTTTGAGTGCTCAAGAGACTGGGTTGGAGAGAAGTAAGGAACCTAAGAGATAGCTGATGTCCTCTGCAGGAGGAATGAAGAGGGGTAAGGAGAAAAAGTGAGAATGAGACTGGCTTTCTGGAAGTCTGGGGAGACACGCTAGCCAGTGAGGATTTCCTGTTAGTGGCGGTGATGGAAAGAAATGAAAAAGAGGAGGAATGTCTAACATTTAATTTTAAATTGTTTCTTCATAGTGTTACTATTTAATTTCCTTCATCTCTCTAGGCCTTTGGTGAAGATGAATTTCCTTCATCTCTCTAGGCCTTTCAACGGAAAGAGGCCATGTTCCCTGTCTGGGTAGACAAGGGGCCAGTGAAAAGAGAACAGGTAGGAAAGGCATTCTACTTCTTGGAAGTAATATCCTTGGTTTGATTGTGCGTAACACTATCCTTGAATTCTGTTTGTTAGAAAAAGCTTCTGTATCAGCTGAGAAGGCTTCCATTTGAGCAAACACTATTCCCAATGAGCCTTGTCTGATCCCAGAATGGCTCTTCTGAGAACAGGAAGGTTTTCAGTTCTTCCTACCACACCAACCAGTCTCAGGTAGGTTGCAGGACCTGGAACATCATAGCAAGTGATATTTGGGGTTCACATTGATTAGAGTCTGCCACAAAGGGCTACAGAATCTTCCAAAGGCTGTGATCTAAACATCTGCCTGCTTATTCTTGGGGTTGATCCTGGTCACCTGGAGTCTGCTTCCCAGCTTGGACAGAATAATTCCTGGACTCTGCTCTCCCTTTCCTGATATTTCTTCTTTATACTTTGCCTGGTTTCAAATCTAGATTTTTGATCTACCTCCATATTTGTCTCTAGAATAATAGGTGCCCATTCAGATTCCCATGATAAGTCTTTTGCCTTTGTCCACAGCTGGGGAGCATTCCCTACATTTCCAGTCTTAACTTTTCCCAGAAGGACTAGCAGACTCTCAATCCTAATTACTATTTAAGGTAGTACCCAAACCAGACTAGCACAACTCACCAAGCCCCAGTCCTCCCTCCTGAGCTACTGTAAGTTCAACTGGTTGACTGGTCCCCTAGCCCCTTGCAAAGAACATGCACTCAATGTATATTTCTTAATAAATGGATGAATACTTTATTCTACTGGGGAGACAGAAGAAGAGAAACAAGAAAGACATTCTAGTAGAAAAGTAATATTAATGAGGCCAAATGTATTCATTTGTCTTTTTACCTAATAGACAATAAAAGATTGCCCTATTAGAAGAGAAGCTCAAGGCTGGATGAAATGCCAAAGTGTCTTTTGTAAGAACTTTCCAGATATCCTTAAGCTTATGATAGTCACCCCTGGAGTATCTTTTTTAAAGTTCAAAGATATCCATTATAGATACAGGGGGAAAAGCACAAAAAGGAAAACAAAAGCGTATGTAGAGTCACATTAGGCAGGATTTAGGTACATACAGAAATTCATTAGTGAGGTGCCTAACTTTATATATATATATATACACACACACAGAGCTGTTTTTAGCTACAAATCTAGTGTGGTCTCTCCCCAAACCTAGGGAGTAGCTGGGATTCTCTGTGGGTGGAGAACCTGCTGGATGAGAATGTTGGAGCCTGTGCAGAAAATAGGATTGAAAGAACCATAATCAATCTCATGTTTAGGAAAATTCTTGTAAAGATTTTTGTTTCTACTTGACTAGGTCAATAAAGATAAGGCACTAAAGATAGGCAATCTAAATGCCATTTTACACATATGGTAGATGGATAACTCTGTGTTCTAATATTTCTGAATCTTATATGTAAAGTAAAAGTTACCTTATATGTAAAGTAAAAAAAGTACCAATCCATATTTCCATTTCCTTTTTGCCATCTCTTGTTGACTAGACACTTTTCAGGATTTTTCCAACGAGAGCATTGAAACTTTGTTTTGCTTTTCTGCAAAGATCTGTATATGAAGTTGTGTTTGCTGTCTGGCTTTATGAGAGACTCCATGCTTTTCTGACACTAACATTCTGGGGCTCTTTGTCCAGTCCTTCCTCCTTGGTCCTCCATGGTTCTCCTGAGATGCAGGTAACTGAATGCTTGAGCTGGGAAAAAGCTTTTGTTCTATGATGATTCTAAGTCTTACTCTTTCATCACAAACACTAAAGTGCAGTTCTAAGCACAAGTACAGTTTTCCTCATCTTTATGTATTTTTCCCAAGATTTTATAGCAAAGTTTTTGTTTTCTGCACCACCTCTACCCTGCTACCCCTACTTCAGCCCCTACACAGCTGAAAGCCGGAAACTGAAACATTTTCGACTGGAGCAGACAGGTGGAAGATGCTGCCAAACCATGTGGACTTACATTGGTATAGACTGGAATTTTTGTAAGAAAAATTCATGTTTTTAGCATCTTTACTATATTTGACTTACCTGGGTTAAGCAATTGCATATTTTCATGGGGAGAGGCCCAAGGCCTAGTGGCTTAATGGGCAAATCACAAGGCTGGGGCTCCAGAGGAAATCCTAGCCTCTGAGAAGTGGCAGCTGTGTAAAAACTCAACATGGGAAGGACAAACTGTGTTTTCTCCTTTTCACCATTGTCCTCTGTCTTCCTCTTCTTCATCTCTCAGCCTATGTGAAAAAATCAGATCCAGGCTGGGCGCAGTGGCTCACGCCTATAATCCCAGCACTTTGGGAGGCCAAGGCAGGCGGATCACGAGGTCAGGAGTTAGAGACCAGCCTGGCCAATATAGTGAAACCCTGTCTCTACTAAAAATACAAAACAACAACAACAACAACAACAACAAAAAAACCAACCCGGCTGTGGTGGTGTGTGCCTGTAGTCCCAGCTACTGGGGAGGCTGAGGCAGAAGAATTGCTTGAACCTGGGAGGTGGAGAGGCGGAGGTTGCAGTGAGCCAAGATCATGCCACTGCACTCCAGCCTGGGCGACAGAGTGAGAGTCCCTCTCAAAAAAAAAATCAGATCCATTTTCCTAAAGCAACGATCTTATCCCTAAGTTAATTTCAAACCTACATGTCATCTTCCAGACCATATTTAACACTGACAATTTTATACTGACTTGATAAAATTGGTGACAAAGATTATTTCACATTTTTGGTTCAAATATAATATGGTCAATGTCTAGTCAGTGTCAAGACAGTTTTCACCCAAATTCTGAAGGCTAAGAGAAGCATTTGCTTCAGGCAGGAATGTCCCTTCTGCTTTGTGGTCATTTCTAGATATCTTAGTGACTTTCAGAATTCACACCTGAAGGACAAGTGAGGGCAACTTGGGCTTCTTTATTTCAATTTTACTGAATTTTGATCATTAATCAGATTATATCTTTAAATTTATGGCATACACTACATATGCATGCACTCATATTTACCTATAGGAATAATTGCAATAAATATATTTCTTCTCAAAGTAACAAAATTTTAACTAAAAAAAAAATCCAACAAGCAACTAAATTAGGACTGATCATTCATATACAAAATGTTCCTTTTGTTTTTGTTTTTTGGCTTTAGAGAGAAACCAAATCAACAATCTGTCAGACTCCTACCGTACATTAGAAGTAAGTCACGCGTAATACAATGATCTAATATTAGATAGCAATGGATCTTATATAAGAACTGAAAAAAAGTTAGAATTGAAACAATGTCATGTGAACATGAGGGGGTTGGAAATATTTTTAAACGAATGTTTCTCATTGTTGCATGGGTAGTGAGAGTAACTGCCAAAATGTGGGCAAAACTGGAGAATTATGCAATGGGAGGAAAGAAATCAAAACCTGCAACATAATTTTGACTCTATTGTTATCAGAATTTTTTTTGAATTAATAATAAAATGTAGCAGGTGGAATGAGTCAGTTGATGACTCAGGAAGGCCCATAGGAAACTTAAAACTGTTAAGCAGAACACTTCTTCCTCACCACGAATTTCAGTTTTCTCCAAATGGCCTTTCAACAGAAAATTGCATCTGTAAGATCTCCATCCCCCACCCCTACAACCCACATTTGACTTGAAGCCTTTATGAAAATGATAGACTGCCAGTACAGATTGTTCACGTCTTTTTTTTTGTTTTCAATTTTAGGAAGACAAATGAAGCAAATGTTTTGAAGATGTCTCCAGAGGTGCCCAGTAGAAGGGGGTGGGAATGGAGATGTAGGCGAGGAAATGGTCTGTTTCGTACCTTGAAATAAGCAGAGTACTCTGAGTTCTGGCCTTGACTCCCACCCATATCCTTGAAATGGTTTTCTAACTTGTCTCCCTGGTAGAATCTCTCCAATGTTTCCATGACACTGCTAGAGGAGTGATCTTTGTGAATCACAGTGGTGATCATGATGACCTTCTGATGAGAATTAGGCAGTATCTCCCCCTGCGGCCGCCCCACGTCCTTCTACTGTAGCTTCTTTCATCTACTTTTAGGCTCTGTGAAACCCCTGCACCCTGGTACACATTTGTCTCTCTCATAAGGATGTCGACTCCATGTGGATGCTGACTTTGTTTTTCACTTATCTCTGCGTTTTTTTTTTTTTGTTTTTTGTTTTGAGATGGAGTCTCCATTGCCCAGGCTGGAGTGCAGTGGCGTTATCTCAGCTCACTGTAAGCTCCACCTACCGTGTTCATGCCATTCTCCTGCCTCAGCCTTCCGAGTAGCTGGGACTACAGGCGCCCACCACCACGCCCGGCTAATTTTTTGTATTTTTAGTAGAGATGGGGTTTCATCGTGTTAGCCAGGATGGTCTCAATCTCCTGACCTCGTAATCTGCCCGCCTTGGCCTCCCAAAGTGCTGGGCACTTATCTCTGCTTTCAAATGTTGCCTCCTCCTGGAGGCCTCCCCCATCTCGTGCCTTGCAAGTTGTCCATTGTACCTTCTCAGAGGATTTGGTCTCTGCCTCACTTAGCACTTCATAGTGCTCTGTCATGATTCACATGTTTTCTCTACTGTGTGTTCCCATCATATTTGACTGAAACCTTCATATTTGGTGACCTTAGTAGTCCCTTACAAAGTCATATTCCTTACTAGGTTTCAGAGGAGAGCATGCTAACAGCATGAACATACATTTTTCTGGTTGACTTTTGTATTCCTGACTGAGTCTTACCCTGATATTTCTTGGACCTGTCGCAATGCCTTCTTTTTGAGGAAGTCCCCTCATCACCCAGTCTTCCTGCCGATACTCTCATGGAGACAGTACCATTGCTGAGGGTGCTGTATCCTGGGGCTTCCGATCTTCAAGGTCCTCACATGTTTACACTATCCTGAGTTACATGTGCCAGAAGGTCCCTGTATTCTGTGTAGCTATAAGTACAATGCCTTTTTCTTCTCAGGATTCACCCTTGGTCCCCAGGGAGGGACAGGCCGAGAAGCAGGTAGGCAAGAGACTGAGGCAGATCACCATCAACTGGTTTTTCAAATTCAGCCATGGTATATATCCAGTCTCGATCTCAGCTGCAACACCCTGGTACCTTTCTCTTTCCTTTCATCACTTAGGCAATCACGAACATTTAGTAGGTGATTTCTGAAACTTCAGAATGCTCTGGGACTCTCTGAAGAAGGCCTTTGTGTTCCTGCAAACCTCCTTCTTGTCCCTGACTAGTTTGTTCACTGTTGTTTGGTACCCAACCCTGCTCTATTTTTCTTTATGCTGGTGAGGCTCTGATGCCTTGTAACTGAATTCCCAGGCTGAGCCACACTTCTGGTACACTTATCTGAAAGCCTGGAGAGAACCTCCACGACATATTACAAAGCAGGGAACAAAAATCTTAAAGCTGGACACTGAAAATGGACGCCTTATAGAGGCCTCTCAGAATTTCAAATTCAATTGCCTCTGAAGCCCCCAGACAATACAATATTCTACTCTAAATAAAAACCACATACGTCATGGTGCCTTTTTTTTTTTTTTTTCCTTTTGAGATGGAATCTCTCTCTGTTGCCCAGGCTGGAGTGCAGTGGTGTGATCTCAGCTCATTGCAACCTCCGCCTCCTGGACTCAAGTGATTCTCCTGCCTCAGCCTCCCAAGTAGCTGGGATTACAGGTGCCCACCACCATGCCTGACTAAATTTTTTTATTTTTAGCAGAGATAGGGCTTCACCATGTTGGCCAGGCTGGTCTTGAACTCCTGACCTCAGGTGATCCACCCACCTCGGCCTCCCAAAGTGCTGGGATTACAGGTGTGAGCCACCGCACCCAGCCTATGGTGTCTTTTATTAACATTATTAAAATATAGCTCTTCATTGACATCTCAGCTCTCTATTCTGGGAAAGAATGTCTACTTTATTTTGGTAAAACTGAAGGAATACCTAAAATATTCCCACCTGGAACACAAGGCTATTGTGTTTTCAAATCTCAATCTCCTTTTAAGAAGATATACTTTCAATTATCAAATTTTTCTTACTACTGTGGGATTTATACTCAAATTACCAGTGGCACACCCTACTGCCTGATTGCAATGATTTTCAGTGTGTGATGGACACTGTATTTGAGAGGTGTTGATCTGAAAGGAAGTTAGAGATGTCATACCTATTACCACTATGCATAATTTGAAAGTGGAGTGGAAAGATCTAGAATAGTAGAATAACAGATAACCTTAGTAATAATCTTATCCTTAGATACTGCTAGACTTCTATGAAAATTTGTCAGTACCATTCCACTCTCACTTTTCTGAAAAACTGAGTGTTTCAGAGTTCAGCATTTTTCTGATTTTATAATTTATGTCACATTTCTAGTACAGTGTGGCAGCATTCCCTAGTAAACCCCTTAATTGTGATATTTCACAATTGCCAATCAGGGATCATGGCCAATGGCAGGAAAGCAAAAGTATCCACAGCAGGTTTTGAAAAACAGTCATGAGAGGCAGCTGGCATGCACTTTTGCTCTCTTCCTCTCCATCACTGTCTCTGACTTGCTGCCTGGAAGATGAATTTAGGCATCTTGGATTCTGAGGATGAGGCATGAGGAAGGTGAGCTGGAAAGACCCTGGGTGCTAAATAAGCCCAGACAGCTCACCTCTGGGCCTCATTCGCATGACAGAGAAAAAAACTTTCTATCTTGTTTAAGCCACTGTTTTTAAGCTATATTTTTTCCCTCTGTCACATACAGCCAAACCAAACCCTAAATGATTCAGGTATTACGGAGAATGAAGATCCTAGATTTGGTAAGGTTTTTAATTACTGCTCTGACCTAGTCAGTCGATGTCTCAATTTGTGTATGAGAAAGCCACATATAAATGTATAATATTTTAGTGTGCCCTATGCAGCTGATTAGATTTTCTGCATGAAAATATGAAAGTACTACAATAGAATTCAAAATAAAGTAGAATTTATGGACTTGGGGTGGGTCCTCTTAACTTTCCTCCTTTATCTTTGGAATAATTTTTTTTTTTTTTTTTTTTTTTTGAGACGGAGTCTCGCTCTGTCACCCAGGCTAGAGTGCTGTGGCCGGATCTCAGCTCACTGCAAGCTCCGCCTCCCGGGTTCACGCCATTCTCCTGCCTCAGCCTCCCGGGTAGCTGGGACTACAGGCGCCGCCACCTCGCCCGGCTAGTTTTTGTATTTTTTTTAGTAGAGATGGGGTTTCACCGTGTTAGCCAGGATGGTCTCGATCTCCTGACCTCGTGATCCACCCGTCTCGGCCTCCCAAAGTGCTGGAATTACAGGCTTGAGCCACCGCGCCCGGCCGGAATAATTTTTTTTTAAGTTTACACAAAATTAACGCATCATGGGAGAGGAAACTTCTTCCTCATCCTAACGATAAGTTTAACAAGTACCGTAGTTTGTTTTTGCCTCAATACTTCTGATTCACATAGCATAGTGTTTAATATTGACCAAAAGATGCCTTCAGCTCACATCAGGCAGAGGAAGTGGTTACCTCATGCTGTGGTCTGTAAGTCTGTTTCTCCCCTGGATTCATACATTGAAACCTAATCTCCAATATGGTGATATTAGGAGGCGAGGCCTTTTGGAGGTGGTTAGGTCTTGAGGGCAGAGCTCTCATAGATGGAATTGGTGTCCTTATAAAGGAGGCTCCAGAGAGCTCCCTCACCCCTTCCACCATGTGAGAATATATCGGGAAGACATCATCTATGAAGCAGAAAGGGGGTCCTCACCAGACGCCAAATCTGCTGGCACCTTGATTTTGGACTCCTCAGCCTCCAAAACTGTGAGAAATAAATTTCTGTTGCTTATAAGCCACTCAGTCTATAATATTTTTTTATAGCAGCTGCAGTAAACGAAGATGCCTGACTACATTGATTAAAGAGAAGATAAAACCTAATTTTAGAAAAGTTTCTTCTCATTTATTTAGGGCTTGATTCTTCCTGTACCTGGGCTGTATTCCAATGGCAAATCAGAACTTCTTTGTGTATCTAAACACTGGCTTCCTGAAGAGCTGGGATTGGTCCCTCAGAACAATTATTTCCACACTGACTTGTGGAAATCTCTTTGAATGTTTTGAAAGTTCAAGGGTTGGCAGAGTCTGGGATGGCAGGACTCTAAAGAGCTCTGAGTCAGGATATGCCTGTGCTGGTAGTTGGTCATTCCAGCTATGGATGGGTTTTATAACTATTTATGTTATTAGCAAAATATTTTCTCTCCAGCAAAGGCCCAAATTACATTGCAACCTTATTTATTTTATTTTATTTTTAAAATGTTATCTTTTGGAGAGAGAGTCTCACTCTGTTGCCCAGGCTAGAGTGCAGTGGCATGATCTTGGCTCACTGCAACCTCTGGCCTCTAAGGTTCAAGTGATTCTCCTGCCTCAGGCTCCTGAGTAGCTGGGATAACAGGTGCCTGCCACTACATCCAGCTAATTTTTGTATTTTTTTTTTTTTTTAAGTAGAGATGGGGTTTTACCAGGCTGGTCTTGAACTCCTGACCTTGTGATCTGCCCTCCTCGACCTCCCAAAGTGCTGGGATTATAGGTATGAACCACCGGCACCCCGCCTGCAGCCTTATTTTGTAACTAACATATATGCTCTTTTTACAGGTTTCCTTGACTAGGGACTAAGATGGTTAATTTGTGGCTCTCATGAGATACAGGCAGTGTATAATAATTATTTTTTTCCATGGGACTGCTCCCCTAAGTTTGCTCATCTCCAGTGCAGATATTTGCCTGTTTCACTGTGAAGTGGACAAATGAGTATGAAGGCATTTGTGCAGAGGTTTTCAAACTATGTTCTTAGATCCCGTAGGATCCCACAGAGGTGTCTCATGCTTTGGAGAAGAGAGTAAGATGGTTCTTGAACTTTTACCTGCCTGCTTTACTGACACACAGGTGGAGACTGGTGAGATGGGAGGAGGCAAAATTTAAGGACATTCAATCAGACTATCATTTTCCTATACAACCATTAGGTGCCTACACATCTGTTATTTTTATTTTTGTTTTTTTTGAGACAGAGTTTTGCCCTGTCTCCCAAGCTGGAGTGAAATGGCACAATCTCAGCTCACTGCACCCTCCACCTCCTGGGTTCAAGCAGTTCTCCTGCCTCAGTCTCCTGAGTTGCTGGGATTACAGGTATGCACCACCAGGCCTGGCTAATTTTTTGTACCTTTAGTAGAGACGGCGTTTCACCATGTTGGCCAGGCTGGTCTCGAACTCCTGACCTCGTGATCCATCCTCCTCAGCCTTCCAAAGTGGTGGCATTACAGGCATGAGCCACTGCATCTGGCCAGTTGATTCTTTTAACCTCAAAATGCATGGGCAAAAGTGAAGGAAATAAGAGTAATGACATCAACAGGTGAGAAAAGTGAGGGTGAGTGGATTTTAGATCACCTCACCAGTTAATGGTGTCTCTTGGGTCTGAGTCTTAAGACTTTTCCACTAAGTTGAATGAGGACAGAGCTACTTCATGATTGTCTATGTAGACATCGCCACTACAATAACACCTTGTGAGAGAGCTAGTCAAGGCAACTTGCTTTTAGCCCTGTTCAATTCTAGGCTGTGTTACCCTTTACTATAAAGCACATTGACCCACCATGAACGGTGGTCTTAAGATTTACCTCCCTTCATTCCACCCTTCAGTATTGATGGAGCTCCTGAGTTAACACAGTCCAATGGCAAAAACAGACAAACAATTAAGATGAAATGTCAAAAGTGCCACAGGAAGATGTGAGGCGTATGCAAGAAAGCAAGTGGGGGGAACACGTAACAGCTCCAGTTTGGGAATCTGAGAAGGTTTTGTGGAGAAGACAGCATTGCAGTGGGCTTGGTGGAGATGGGCAGGAGTTTATTGGGCACAGAAAAGAGCAAATGGCAACCAGGCAGGCTCTTTACATACAAAAGCGTGTTCATGGGAAGGCACGTGGCACGTTTGGAATCAGCAGGAATCCATCACGGGTAGAGCCAAGGTAAGTTGAGAGAAGAGGGAGACAAGACTTAAGCAAGTCACTTGAGAGACGTGGCACATATGCAGTGTCATATATTTAAGATTGTAACATCTGGGAGAGGACTCTAAGTGAAAATGTCACCTCTGGGTATGAAATTAGGTCCATTTATTTATTCCTTTATTTAGACAAGAGTCTCACTCTGTTGCCCAGGCTGGAGTGCAGTACTGAGATCTCAGCTCACTGCAACCTCCACCTCTCTGCCTCCTGGGTTCAAGCCACTCTTATGCTTCAGCCTTCCAAGTAGCTGGGATTGCAGGAACGCACCACCATACCTGTCTAATTTTTGTAATTTTTTTTTTTTTTTTAGTAGTGATGGGGTTTTGCCATGTTGGCCAGGTTAGTCTCGAACTCCAGACCTCAGGTGATCCACCTGCCTTGGCCTTCCAAAGTGCTGGGATTACTGGTGTGAGCCACCATGCCCAGCCTTGAGTCCTTTAGTATCTTTTTCTGTCTCTTGGGTTTTTGAGTGAACCCGCAGCACCTCTTCATCCCCGGGCCCCTTCCTTTGCTCCCACAACCTCCCATCCCTCTCTTTTGCACACTGCAGGTGCATGTATATGTTGCCTCCTCTTTTCCTTCTCCCTGCTTTTCTGATGAAAGTTCTGGTCCTTCTGTTGAGAGCTGGCTCCTTGGATATAGCACAGATACCCACTTATTCGTGTTTCAGTTCTCTTGCCTGCCAAAATCTCAGATGGAGCTTTAGGACCCACGGAAGACCTTCCTCAAGGGGGACTTGTAGTGCTCTGAGAAAAATATTCGAGTGTGACCCTTTCCAGGGGGCAGCATGAGGGTGGCCAAACCCACTACTCTCCCTGGGGCTGGGTAAGGAGATCCGGCTGCAAGTTTCTCAAAAAATAAAAAAAAGGCTGTTAGTTTCTGAAACTAGAAAATATACTTGACTCCTGGACCCAGAAAATACTCTTCCAAGTTGCAAAAAAACAATCGTTCTTTTTAAATGGGGTAACATTTCTGGAATACATCGTTCCCAAAATAAGATCCTCCAATTTGGAAAAATCTAGCTGAAATAAATGAAAATAACAGATGGAAGAGAAATAACAGAAGTTATCCAAAGAACAGCAAGAGATATGAAGTGGGGAATCATCTGTCTAGAAAATGGTACTCAGTTGTACTTTTGAAATTAAAGGTACATTGGCTTCTGAAGAGATTGCAATTTTTCTCTTGACAGTTCCCCTTTACACATTATGTCCTTTCTGGGCCAAGGTTAGCACATAAGAGGTATAGTTTTCTTTTCTATTCCTGCTTCTCCCATTTGTGCAGTTTCCATCTGTTCAAAGGTGTTAAGATCAACTGTTCTGGTCTCCTGGATAAAGGTTTGGGCTCTTGGCAGAGTGCTGGATAAATACACAGTCATGCTATTAGCATAGGGATGTTTAATAACGGATTGTTTATGTTCTCTTAGGCTTGTCTGAGAGCAACTGTGGGCAACCTGGGCCCGTTGGCAGTCTGCTGAGTGCACCTGACAGCAGGGCTGAGCCTGGTGCTGCTCACCTGCTGCCATGGGAGCCCCCCTGCAGCCAGCCACCGCCCCGCCTTCCTGCAGAGTGCCTCCCACAGTCCTCGTTTGGAAGAACAGAGTTTTAGTACTTCATTGACAATAGAAACCATTTGGGTTACATAATTCATTATTCAATTTCTGTGCAGCTTTTTTGTTAAGCATCAGAGCTTGGTACTTTGCTGACTTTCTGTGCTTCCTTCATCCTTCCTGACATCCCTTCTTACTGGTTCTATGGCTCTTCTTCAGGAGTCCACCCTCTGCAAGACAGTAGCTTAGGGTTTTTGTTCCTGGCTGTATCAGCACCTGTGTAGCTGCTTATCCCTTCCTCGGGTTGTCGAGAGGTGTTTCTTCAAAGAGATGGACGTTTCGGCCAGACCATTTAATTTTTCGCATTGGGTTTCTTTCTGTCTCCAATCCCCACCCTATTTCACTAGTCTAGTGAACTGAACTCTCACCTTGCAGAACTGAGCATGAGCCACTGGCATTTTCCTCTCCTCTACAGTGACCCGGTTCACCCTCCTCTTCCCCAGCTCTCCATATCCCTCCAGAGCTAAAGGCACAAGTCAGGCAGAAGGTATTCCTGCCCTACATCTTATCAAATGTATCTGCCGAACTTAGGCAGAAGGCATTCCTGGCCCTGACATCAAATGTCTCTGCAGAAGGAAAAGAGGAGAGAGAGAAGGCAGAGAAAAGAGGAAAAAAGAGGACAGAATGGATCACCTCACCAACCCAGAATTTCCTTTGGGAACTTACCCTTTGATGATTCCTAGATTTAGCATGTCCTACAAAAAGTCCTGTCACACTTGTCAGTTCTGGAGGAGAAGAATTTGCATGTAAGCTCCACTGTGTCCTGGATAAAGGTCCTGGGAAGACGGACTGAGAGTAGCCAGGATGAGGCTGACCTTGACATTTCCTCATTTTCCATTTCCTTGCAGTTTTTAAAAATGAGCGTTAAGTAACCTCAGTGATATTTATAAACAGGCCACTGTAGTATCTCCCTAAGAGTGTCAGTCAGTGTAATCAATGGCAGAGTGAGAGTCAGGGAGGGCCCGAAAACCCAGACTGCAGACCTTCTCATTTTTTTCCAAGCCCCCCTTTCACATTTTTATAAAGTCTTAGAGCACAAGGTACTTAGGGGAACATTCTAGCTTCCCAGTGTCAAAGGAGGAGCCTGCGGTCTGCATTTACCAGCTAATGGCTGAGGCAGTAAGAGATGCTGGTTTCTCAGCTCTCGGCAAGACTCCTTCTCTTCCTGCTGTGCTCCTCGCTGTCATATGGAAGCAGGTGGTGGCTGTGGGATGAGAAGGGCAAGAAGGAGGCGCTGATAATAAAACCAACTGGGGAGTGAAGTGGAGTGGAGCGAAGAAGAACGAGAGGCACAGTTAACTTCCCACTGGAAACTCCCAAGCAAGGAGGCTGTAGGTTGTAGCATGAGTTTGGCTGCAAGTGGAAACGCGAGGCCAAAGTGGTACATCTGCTTTCCATGAGAGTTTCCCAGCTCATTGCTTTGCTTTTTTCCCCTTCCCACTGCTAGGAAAGAGAGTGTTCTTTCTTCATAGTCTGCATCTTTGGAATGTAATACCATTCCTTGTCTTCTGCGGGAACATAAAATTGACAAAGGGAGGGGAATAAGTCTTTTTATGAAGTGAGATAAAAGAGATAAAAGATTTTTGAAGGAAAGAACATCTGTATCACCCTGTATGAGGAAAACCTTTTGCTTGAATCCATCATTTCTTGTTTTCCACATAATTTTTTGGGGGGGTGTCTTAACTAGCTAGAACATCTGACACCATTGGACAATCATTTCCCTCAAATTGTTAGTAAATCTACCAAGTAGAAGTCATGCTCTTCTCAGATTGTACTGTATAATCTAGGTCATGACTCCTAGACTTTTTCAAGAGAGGTACGTGCACTGTGCCCCTTGCTCCCAGTCTCAGCCTCTTGATTCTTGTATTAGTCTGCTCTCATGCTGCTAATAAATACATGCCCAAGACTGGGTAATTTATAAAGGAAAGTAGTTTAATTGACTCACAGTTCTGCAGGGCTGGGGAAGCCTGAGGAAACTTACAATCATGGTGGAAGGGGAAGCAAACACGTCCTTCTTCACATGGTGGCAGGAAGGAGAAGTGCTGAGCCAAAGTGGAAAAGCCTCTTATAAAACCATCAGATCTTGTGAAAACTCACTCACCATCACAAGAAGAGTATGAGGGTAACTGCTCCCATGATTAAATTACCTCCTGCCGGGCCCCTCCCACAACACGTGGAGATTATGGGAACTACAATTCAAGATGAGATTTGGGTGGGGACACAGCCAAACCATATTAATCCTTCACCCTTGTATCCCTGCTTCTGCCATCACAACTGTTCCTGCAGCAGTCATCACTAGTCTCTCAGTTGCAAACTGTCTCAGTGCTTACCCTCCTAGTCTCCCTACAGCACTGTCACAAAACCTTAAAACTGTCTGTTCCCTTGTCTTCTGAGACCTTGTTCAGAATTGATACTGTTTCTACCTCTTTTTCAAAGCATCTCTCTCTTCTCTACCTCCTGTCCTGGAAAGTCAGATATCTCCCATGGTTTTCTCTTTTTTTCCCCTTCACCCCCTCCCTGGAAATTCTGTGCATCCTCAATATCATCACTTGCCTCTCCATTTCCAGAGCTGGCTCCTCTCCTGTGCTGTTGAGCCCTTCCATCCTACCTGCCTGATGAGCGTCTCTAACAGATTGTCTTACAAGCAACTCAAATTCAATATTTTTGGCTATACTTGCCTACTTTTCTCCCCAATCTGTCACCCCTCTGCGTTTCCTATTTCCAAGGCACTCAGGACCATCATTGATTTCACCTTTAATCAATCTTCTTTCCATTCCATTTCTACTTTAATTGCCTTAGCTAAAATCGCTAACTCTTGTCCAGATCATTGTATCAATCTAGCTGACATTCTTTCATCCGTGTTCTTCCCTAGTCAAGCATCATCGTAATTCACATTACAGATGGGTCTTCCAAAATTATAGCTCCTATGGTGCCACTCTTCCTATTTACCACTTTCTTTTGTGGCTTTTTGATAATTACCAAATTAATTTTTTTTTTTGCCTTGGCTTTTAACACTCTCAATGATCTGTCCTAGTCCACATTTTCAGCTTTATCTCCTACCACTCAGTAGAAAATGGAATTTTGTGATATTTCCTTTTATATTTTTCTGCTAACTTCATTCTTTTCATTCTATTACCTTTGCATTTACCCAAAACATTGTATTCTCCAATCCCCACTCTTCTTTAAGGGTTCTAACTCTTTCATGATTAACTCATCCACCCTTTTATTGTGGAACATCCATTGTGGTTTATACTGATCACCTTTTGGCATTATAACACTTTAACTTCCTTTAAAACCATGGTGTACAAGTTGTTTCTCCTACCAAATCCTAAGAAATAGGAAAACTTGTCTTATGCATTTAAAACTTTTCTTCCAGCATGTAACAAGAAGCCTGCCTTGCATGGTGGGTGCTTTGTTTGTCAGAGAGATAGAATTCATCTTGATGTATCTTATCATACTTGGTTAACAATCAGAAGTACCTTTATTTCCCTCTCTTTCACTCCTCCTCCTTCCCCTACCCCATTTATATATAAAACGCAGACTGCTACCATATGGTGTCTTTCTAATCACATTCTTGTAGGAGAAGAAGAGATATATTATTACAGACTACCGATCCTTTAGCTGTATAAAATGACAATTCTAACTTAAGAGTAGATAGTTGATTTAAAGTTTTATAGTTTCCATGTTATTCTGTTCGGCTTTTAAATCTCCTTTACTGGTAAACTGAATGATGAACACATGCCATAATGATGACATTAACTTTACAAAGTTTTTAATATGTGACACCCTTTAACAAACTGAAAAATAAAAATCCACAGTGGGCAGGTAAGTATTGTTGTTGAAGAAGCATTACTTTATGCTCACTTCGGTAGAATCAATGTTATTGTGGTAGGGAAAAATTGTCATTTAGTTAATGAATAAATAATAAAAATGAGAGAAGCCAAGAGACAAATTATTCTAAATAATGAGTATATGACAGATTTGTGGGTGGCTAAGGTAGAGCAAGCCAACTATTTCTTATCTAACCCATTGGTTAAAACTCAAACCTCCAGAAAGAATACATAAGGCAACTATTTGAAGACTTAAAAATTAAACAATAAGAGGTAAATACAGACAGGAAGTCAAAGCTTGGACAACCATGCCTTAGTCAGTTTGGGTTGCTGTAATGGAATAGCATAGATGGGGTGGCTAAACCACAAATTTATTTCTCACAGTTCTGGAGACTGGGAAGTCCAAGATCAAGGCACCAGCAGATCGATGTCTGGGGAGGGCACACTTACTGCTTTGCAGATGGCTACCTTCTTGTTATATGCTCATATGAGAGGAGATAGAAAAAAAGAGGGCAGGGGCAGAGAGAGAGAGAGAGGTGGGAAAAGGAAGTTGTCATGTCTTCTCTTATAAGGACTCTAATCCTGTTCTAGAAGGCCCCACCTCCATGACCTAATTACCTTTCAAAGACTCCACCTCTGAATACCGTTGCATTGGGGGGTTAAGATTTCAAAATATGAATTTTTGAGGAGCACAAACACTGAGTTCATAATAAGCCAGTACTGGTAAGTTTTCTGTTAATTCTCCTCCTCTATGTCTCAGCTTTGATTCATGGAAAACCAACAACAGTCTGAGAGGTGAAACTGTGCCACAGGTGTGGAGAGCAAAACCCAAAAGAAAGCCATCTTTCCAATCAGATGACCAGTAAAAATAAGTCACTGAAAGAGAATGTAAAATGAAATCCCTGTTTTGTTTTGTTTTCTGTTTGTTTCTCTTTTTCCTTTCTTGGCATTGCCTGAGGCCAGCCCCAGTCATGGTGATGTATTGACTAGATATGGTTGTGGTGGCGGGGTATACAAATCCCAAGAGCTAATCCATATCCCTGGTCAGAGGAATGGTAAAAGGGACCCCAGTAGTCTGAATAGCATGCAGGAGTCTTTTATTAATTCTGTTATATTTTTACCCCTTTATCCCAAGTGTGGCCCCCATTGCACAGAACAGTGCAAGAGCACTGGGCCTAAAATCCAAAAAGAAGTTCATCTTTCTGGCCAGAAGAACTGGTAAAATAGTCTCTAATAGCCAAAGAGTGGCAGAATCCTTTAGAAGAGATAGCTGGGAAAGGGTATACTCTAATTATGGTACACAGACCAACACAAGTCCTGAGATCCCACCTGAGCTAAATGTGTAGAGCATACTCAAAGAAAAATAGCACTTTACAAAAATAGCTTTGTTTTATAAATTGACTGCCAAACAAGCCAATCAAAAATGAACATTCTTTGGAGGATTTTAACAGGATACAGAGTCCCACTACATTATATTCAATATGTCTCACATTTTATTTCATACATCTATAATATAATTCAAAAATCACTCAACATACATAGAACCAAAAAAGTTGAGCAATTCTGAAGAAAAAGGACAATCAATGACCCCGAAGCCAAGAAGACCTAGGTGCTGGAATAATCAAATAAAGATTTAAAAACAGCTTTTATGACCATGTGCCATGAAGTAAAGGCAAGCACTCTTGAAATGAATGGAAAGATAGAAACTCTCAGCAGAAAAAGAGGAACAATTAAAAAATAACTAAATGGAACTTCAGAATAAAAGTATATAATATCATAAGTAAAAAAGTATTATCTGGCCTTAATGGAATGATAGAGATATTTAAAAAAAATAAACAAACATAATGATAGAGTCAAATGATCTAATCTGAAGTACAGAGAGAAAAACACAGAAAAGAAACCAAACACAGGCTCAGGTACATGTGGGAAAATATCAGAACCTCTAACATTTAAATTATTGAAGCACCTAAAGGAAAGTGAAAGAGTGCAAAAAAAAAGTGCCAGAAACAATATTTGAAAAAATCGTAATAGGAAATTTCCAAATTAGTTAAGGATACAAATTTACAGATTCAAGAAGCTCAATACACACCAATGAAGTAGAGGCCCAGACACATAATCAAACTGTGGAATACCAAAGATTAAAAAATTAATTTAGAAAGTAGCCAGAGGAATAAAAGACACGTTACTTACAGGAGAAAACTGCATATCTGTCATCAGAAAATATGGAAGTCAGGCTGGGTGCAGTGGCTCATGCCTGTAATCCAGTACTTTGGGAAGCTGAAGTGGGCAGATCAATTGAGGTCAGGAGTTCAAGACCAGCCTGGCCAACATGGTGAAACCCTGTCTCTACTAAAAATACAAAAATTAGCTGGGTATGGTGGTGCACACCTGTAATCTCAGCTACTTAGAAGGCTGAGGCATAAGAATTGCTTCAACTCAGGAGGTGGAAGTTGCAGTGAGTTGAGATCACCCATACTCCAGCCTGGGTGACAGAGTGGGACTGTCTCAAAAATAAATAAGAAATGATATAATAAAGTCCTTTAAGCCTATGAAAAGAAGCTCAAATTTATTAGTAACCAAGGAAAGGCAAATTACAACCATGAGATAAAATTCAC
>NW_012116821.1:1487240-1591287 GCF_000951035.1 Colobus angolensis palliatus | reverse complement strand
ATGGTGGTGCACACCTGTAGTCCCAGCTACTTGGGAGGCTGAGGCAGGAGAATTGGTTGAACCCAGGAGGTGGCGGTTGCACAGGATCATGTCACTACACTCCAACCTGGAAGACAGAGCAAGAGTTT
The DNA here is from genome assembly GCF_000951035.1 of Colobus angolensis palliatus. Classification (NCBI taxonomy): domain Eukaryota; kingdom Metazoa; phylum Chordata; class Mammalia; order Primates; family Cercopithecidae; genus Colobus; species Colobus angolensis. Next base: position 1,591,159 of record NW_012116821.1, on the reverse strand, counting down.
ATCTCAAGGAAAAAGAAAAAAAAAAAAGAAAGAAAGAAAGAAAGAAAACATGGAACTCAGAAGACAATGGAACACCACCTTTGAAGTAGAAACACAATGAACTTTCAACCCAGAATTTTATATTCAGGAAAACTCTTTAATAAATGAAGGTGAAATAAAGACATTATCAGCAACTAAAGGAATTTCTTCATGGTGAAAAGTAAATAATATTAGAGGGAAAAAGGAACATCAGGAGTGAAGAAAAGACAGCAACAGAATTGGTAAGTATCTGGGTAAATAAAATAGAGTATTTTTTTGACTTAAAATATATGTGAATATTTAGAACAAAACCTATAATATTTATGTTGTGGTTTTAAATGCCTGTAACAGTAATAAATATGACAAGTATAGCACAAAGGGAAGAAGAAAAAGGGACCTATATGGCTGTGCATGGTAAACTATTAACTCTAAGTTAACTGTGAAAGAGAAACAACTAAAGAAATAGCACAAAAAAGTAGATCACCAAATCCACTAGATAAGAGAAAAAACTAAAAAATTCAAATAACCCAAAAGAAGACAGAAGAAAAGGTGAGTCAGCCAACAAAACCAAAGTATACTAAAGAAAAACAAAACATAAAATATTGATTTAAGTTCAAACATACCAATAATGTCAATAAATATTGTTTAAACCAAATTAAAAAACATCAATTGTTCAATTAGAGAAAAATTGCAGATTCAGGTATGTAAAATTTTCAGCATACCCACAATAGGCCAGGCACCGTGGTTCATGCCTGTAATCCTAGCACTTTGGGAGGCTGAAGCAGTTGGATTGCTTGAGCTCAGGAGTTTAAGACCAGCCTGGGCAATATGGCGAAACCCCATCACTACAAAAAATACAAAAAGTAGCCAGGTGTGGTAGCATACACCTGTCCTAGATACTTGTGGGGGCTGAGGCAGGAGGATCACTTTAACCCAGCAGATGGAGATTGCAGTTAGCCAAGATCATGCCGCTGCACACTAGCCTGGGGAACAGAGTGAGACCCTGCCTCAAACAAACAAACAAAAACCCCCCATAAAAACCGAAATCAACATAACTATAAAAATACAATTTTATAGACAAGAAAAAAGATGGAAAATGTTATGTCTTGAAAAAACTAATCAAAAGAAAGGAAGAGGTGCTATATTAATATCAGATTAAGAAAACTTCAAATAAAAAAATTCCTGGAATAAAGAAGGGCATTACATACTAAAAGAGTCAATTTATGACAAAGTTTCCAAGAATATGTAATGAAGAAAAGATAGTTTCTTTAACAACTGGCATTGAAGAAAGTGAATATCAACATGTAAAAGTAAAGAAAAGAACAACAGCAGAAACAGGCAAAAGAAATTGTATACCTACCTTATACCATAAAATTAGCTGGATGTGGTGGCGCACACCTGTCCCAGCTCTTGTGGGGGTTGAGGCAGGAGGATTTTATATACTTGAATCTGGAATTTTTCTCTGAACAAAATCAGCTCAAAATGAATCAAGGTCTTAAATGTAAGACCTGAAACTATAAAACTCCTACCAAAAAACAGGGGAAAACCTTCTTGGCCTTGGTCTTGGCAATGATTTCTTGACACTAAAAGCATAGGCAACAATAGGAAAAATAGACAAGTGGGATTACAACAAACTGAAAAGTTTGTGCACAGTAAAGGAAACAACCATCAGATTGGAAAGACAACCTACAGAATGGGAGAAAATATGTGCAAACCATATATATGAGATGAAGTTAATTTCCAGAATTTAGAAGACACTCATACAAGTTGTTAATAATAGCATAATACCCAAATAACCCATTTTAAAAATGGACAAAGGCCTTGAACAGACATTTCTCCAAAGAAGACATATTAATGACCAACAGATATATGAAAAGGTGCTCAACATCACTATCAGGGAAATGCAAATTAGAACTACAATGAGATATCACCTTACATTTGTTAGGATGCTATTATTTAAAAAAAGATGTGTTGGCAAGGATATAGAGAAATTGGAACTCTGGTACACTGTTGGCAGAAATGTTAAATGGTAAAGCAGCTATGGAAAACAGTATGAATCTTCTTGAAAAATATTAAAAATAGAACTACCATATGATCCAGCAATCCCACTTATTGGTATAGATACAAAAGCATTTACTGTTATGAATTTCCGTCTAAGCACTACTTCAGCTGCATCCCACAAATTTTTGATTTGAGAGTGCAAATGTATATACATTATACACATTATACATTTTCATTTTCATTTGGTTCAAGACATTTCCTAATTTTCCTTAAGACTCTCTCTTGGACGTATGAGTCACTTACAAGTGTTCTGTATGCTTATATTAGAAAAAATATCTGAAATAAATAATCTAACTTCTACTTTAGACACTAAAACAAAGCAAGTTAAACCATCATAAAGCATAATAAAAAATAATAGATTTTAAAAAAATAAATCAATGAAATTGAAAACATAAATAATAGAGAAACTGAAAGAAACGTTGTAAAAAAAGTGATAAACTCCTAGCCATACTGACACAGGGAAAAAAAGAGAATATCCAATTATCACAATCAGAAACAAAAGTGAAAACATTAAAAGAATAATAAGTTAACAATAGTGATGGTTAATTTTAGTGTGTCAATTTGACTGGGCTAAGGGATGCCCAGATGACTGGCAAAATATTCTTTCTGGGTATCTGTGAGGGTATTTCCAAAAGGCATTAGCATTAGAAACAACTTAGTAAAGAAGATTGTCCTCACCAATGTGGATGGACAGCATGTAATCTATTGAGGGCCTAAAGAGAACAAAAATGTGAAGAAAGGGCAAGTTTGTTCTCTGCTAATCTGGGACATCCACCTTTTCCTGTCCCCAGACACTGGCATTCCTGGCTCTCAGGCCTTTGGACTTGGACCAGGTCTTTCACCATTGACTCTGCCCCTGACTGGTTTCACTAGTGAACCCTGTAAACACTTAAGGGGAATAATACCAATTATATGAAGTATCTTCCATGAAAAAGATGAGAGCAATTCTCAACTCACTTACAAGATCAACATTACACTAATACTAAAACCAGAGAAAGACTTCACAAGTGAAGAGAATTACAGAACAATATCTCTCATGAATAAAAACTTAAAATTGCTTAAGAAAATATGAGCAAATTGAATTCTACATATGTAGAACACATTCTACATCCCAAATAATGAGAGTTTGCTGCTAGTAAAATGCTTGTTTAATATTCTAAAATCGATCAATGTAATTTGCCATATTAACAGATTAAAGAAGAAAAACTTTATATACTTTGCATCTCAATAGATGCAAAAAAGTATATGACAAAAGTCCACATTAGTTTATGACAAAAGCTTTCAGAGAAGTAGGAATAGAGGGAACTTCATTAACCTAATAAAGAGCATCCACAAAAAGCTATAGCTAGTATCATTCTAATTTGTGAAAGACTGAATGCTTTTCTGCTAACATCAGGAACAAGGCAAGGATTTCTGCTCTTACAAATTCTATTCATCATCCTACTAGCAGTCTTAGCCAACACAATAACACAGGATAAATAAATAAAAGGCACAAATGTTGGTAAGAAAATAAAACTATTTTTGTAGACAACATGTTTGTCTACATGGGAAATCTCAAAGAACCTATAAAACATCCTAGAACTAGTAAACGATTTTAGCAAGTATACAGGATACAAACATAAAGATCAGTAGTATTTCTATATACTAGCAATGAACAATGGAAAAATCAAAATTTATAAAACATGCCATTTTCAATAGCTCCAAGAAATTATGAAATAGATATTAATCTAACAAAATATATGCAGGATCTATACTCAGAAAGCTGTAAAATACTGATGAAAGTAATCAAATAAGACCTGAATAAATGGCAGTGTATATTGTGTTCATAGATTGAAAAATTCAATATTGTTAAAATGTCACTTCACTCAAAATTGATATATAGATTCAACATAATCTCAATAAAAATGTCAGCAGTACAATTTTAGAGTGTATGTGGGTTAAAAAAATTACCTATCAGGTACAATGCTCACTATTTGGCTAATAGGTACACTAGAAGCCCAATCCCCACCAGTATGTAATGCACCCACGCAGCGAACAAGCACATGTGCCCTCCGAATCTAAAATAAAAAATATTTTAAAGTGTACATGGAAATCACAGGAACTAGAACACACAAAATAATGTTGGAAAAGAAGAATAAATATTGTAGGAGTTACACTATCTAGTTTGAAGACTTATTAAAAAGTAACACAGATTACTGGAATAGTGAGTCTACATGTAAATTTACACAAATGTGTTCAATTGATTTTTGACAAAGGACAAAGGGAATTCAATGAAGAAACCATAATGTTTTCAATAAATGATGCTAGACTAATTAGATAACCACATGCATAAAAGTAAACTAGAATTTATATCTCATACATTATACAAAGTAAGTCAAAATGTATCACAGAACTAAATGTAATTATAAAATGTAAATGAAATTTTAAAACTCTAGAGTAAAACATAGAAGAATATCTTTGTGATCTTAGATCCAACAAATAGTCCTTTTATATGATGCCAAAAATCTGGTTCGTAAAAGAAAAAATGATAAATTGGACTTTATCAAAATTAAAAATTTTGCTTTTAAAAAGACACTAATAAAAGACTAGATAAAGATTAGGAGAACATATCTGTAAAATATATATCTGATAAAGCACATGTAGTAATATACAATAATTTCTAAAAGCTCAGCAATAAGAAAGCCAACAATTTAATTAAAAATGGGCAAAGTATTTGCACAGACGTTTAACCAAAGAAAATATACGGATGGCATTTAAGGACCTGAAAAAATGTTCTACATCATTAGTGATACGGTTTGGCTCCGTGTCCCCACCCAAGTCTCACCTTGAATTGCAATAATCCTCATGGGTCAAGGGTGCGGCCAGGTGGAGATAATTGAATTGTGGGCACTTTCCCCCACACTGTTCTTGTGATAGTAAGTGAGTTCTCACAAGATCTGATGGTTTTATAAGCGTCTGGCGTTTGCCCTGCTGGTAACTCATTCACTCTTGCCCGATGCTATGTAAGATGTGACTTTGCTCCTCCTTCGTCTTCCACCGTGATTGTGAGGCCTCCCCAGCCATGTGGGACTGTGAGTCTGTTAAACCTCTTTTTCTTTATAAGTTACGAAGTCTCAGGTATGTCTTTTTTAGCAGTGTAAAAATGGACTAATACCATTAGTCATTAAGGTAATATAAATTAAACCACAATGAGATACCACTGCACAACTATGAGAATGGCTAAAATTTTAAAAAAATAAAGAAAGAATCTGATAAAAACAAGTACTAGTGAGGATGAAGGGCAGCTCAAATTCTTATTCATTGCTAGAAGTGCAAAATGGTAGAGCTGCTTTGGTGAAGAGCATGACAATTTTTAAAATAAACTTAAACATGTATTTAACATACAGTCTAGCAATCTCGCTCCTGTTTTACTCTAGAGAAATGAAAACCTATAGTCACACAAAAACCAGGACATGAATTTTTATCACAACTTTATTCATAATTTATTCCCCAAATTATAAATAACCCAAATACCCTTCATTTGGCTTTATTAGTTTCCTAGGGCTGCTCTAAAAAAAAAAAAAAAATCACAAATTTGGAGGTTTAAAACAGCAGAAATTAATTTTCTCACAGTTCTGGAAGCTAGAAATCCAAAGTAAAGTGTTGGCAGAGGCATGCTTCCTTTAAAGGTGCTAGGGAAAAATCCTTAGTTGCCTCTTCCTCCCTTCTAATGGCTTCCCACAATCCCTACTGTTGCTTGGCTTGCAGATGCCTCACTTCAATCTCTATCTCCATCCGCACATGGCTTTCTTCCCTGTGTCTCTTCCGTGTCTCTGTATCTAAATCTCTTTCTCCTTTCTCTCATAAAGATATCAGCCATTGGATTTAGGGCCCCCTCTAATCCAGCATAGTCTCATTTGAACTTGATTACATCTGCCAATATGCTGTTTTAAAATAAGGAAACATTTACAGATAAAGGGGAGTAAGACTTGGATACGTCTTTTTGGAGACATAATTTCACTCATTACACTGGCCAATGAATAAACACACTGTGGTGTGTCCGAGCAATGAAATATTACTCAGAAACAAAAAGGAACAAACTATAGATACATGCAACAACTTGGATGAATCTGAAATGTATTATGCCAATGAAAAAAGCCAGATTCAAACAGCTATATAGTGTGTGATTCCAAAATGACAGAGAGGGAGGGAAAAAAAGCAAAATGCAAAAAACAAAATGATGGAAATAACCAATCAGTGGCTGCCAGGGGTTGGGGAAGAGAGGGTTGGATTACAAAGGAGCAAGCATGAGGAACCTTTGGGATGATGTTTCCTGTATCCTGTTTGGGGTGAGGGGTTGCACAATTCTATGCATTTGGCAAAATACACACACTGTATGCCAAAAAAGAGAAAATTAAAGGCAAAATTAAAAATAAAAAGTAAATGGACAGATTTCAGAGACTGTGGGAGAGAGCAACAGAAGGCCAAATGTTCAAGGAGGGCCAAAGATGCAGCAAGAGAGGTGACATGGTACCTGCCATAAAGCATGAAACTTTAAGGAAAGAGTGAGTGCAATGGAGAAATACATTTGTAGAAGTCTTTTTAAGCGGTGTGCAGTGTGGCTCCTGCCTTCATATTATAAGTTCAGTTAAGATCTGTGCTGTTTTGTCAATGCTTTCAGAATTGTTTTTTGTTTTGTTTGGAAATTCAAAAATTGTTGGCTCTGGATTTCAGAGAAGAACAAGTTACTTTTTGGTTATAAAGTGATCAGTAGCCTAAGTGAGTTCATTTATTTGTATTTATTTTATTTATTTTTTAACTTTTAGGTTAGGAGGTACATTTACAGGCTTTTCGTCCAGGCTTTTTATACAGGTAAATTTGTGTCATGGAGGTTTGTTGTACAGATTATTTCCTCTCCCAGGTACTAAGCCTAGTACCCAATAGCAATTTTTTCAACTCCTCTTTCTTCTCTCCCCCTCCCCCCTCAAGGAGGCCCCTGTTTTTCTCTTCTTTGTGTTCATGAGTTCTCATCATGTGGCTCCCACTTATAAGTGAGAACACATGGTATTTGGTTTCCTTTTCATGCATTAGTTTGCTAAGGATAATGGCTTCCAGCTCCATGCATGTTCCCTCGAAAGACATGATTATCGTTCTTTTTTATGGCTTTATAGTATTCCATGGTGTCTATGTACCACATTTTCTTTATCTGTTCTACTACTGATGGGCATTTATGGTGATTCCATGTCTTTGCTATTGTGACTAGTGCTGCAATGAACATTCGTGTGCATGTATCTTTATAGTCTTTATAGTAAAATGATTTATATTCCTCTGGGTATATATTTAGTAATGGGATTGCTGGGTGAAATGGTAGTTCTGTTTTCAGCTTTTTGAGGAATCACCATATTGCTTTCCACAATGGTTGAACTAATTTACACTCCCACCAAGAGTGTATAAGTGTTTCTTTTTCTCCACAACCTTGCCAGCATCTGTTATTTTTGATTTTTTAATGATAGCCATTTTTGACTGGTGTTCAATGGTATCTCATTGTGGTTTTGACTTGCATTTCTCTAATGATCAGTGATACTGAACTTTTTAAATATATGTTTGTTGGCCTGCATGTATGTCTTCTTTTGAAAAGTGTCTGTTCATGTCCTTTGCCCACTTTTTAATGCTTTTTGTAATGGCAACTATTTTCAAATGTTACCCAGAAGTTACGCTCTGGATTGTTGAATTAGGAAGAGAATTTCTAATATGCAAGAGCCCAGAATACATACCACTTAGCATACCACTTAGCACATATTTTCCAAAATCTCTGGAACACATACTTTAGAAAATTGTAAAAAAAAGCAAAAACAAACAAACAAAACTCAAAATTCAAAGTGTAAAAAAGACAATTTTATGATATATAAGAATCTGAAGTAAACAGAGAAAATAATTATAAATTTAAGTAATAAATTTAATGCTCAGGTACGTTTTAAAAGCTGAATGTGATTTTGAAACTTTCAAAAGAAACATCCTATAATCTAAAACCATAATTTAGTAAGAAAATGTATTTAAATGTGTTTAAATTCACAAATACACAGTTAAAATGCAGTTGTGCAGGAGTGGGGTTGGGAGAGCAGAAGCTGCAGACAGACAAAACAGTTTTGCTCTTATCTTTGACAATCTTTGAAATAATGGCAAGCGTTTCTAATTGTTTGACAAAATATATTCTTTCTTACTAACCAAAACTCAGTCTTGTTCAGGATGGCAAACTACTCAGTACAAATTATCTATTTCTCAGCTTTCTTGCAGCTAGAGATGGCCATGTGACATGATTGTTTAGGGAGGAAGCTGGCTGGGGGTTCCAGGGAAGTTTCACTACCCAGATCCAGATCATCGCCTCTTCCCTCCTGTTGTGCACTCTCGCCCCCTTCCACCCTCCTCTTCACCTTTCTTCCTGTTTGGAATGTAGATGGAGGCCCAAGATGCAGCCCTCTGTCTTTTGGGACTCTGAGGCTCCATGAGATGCAAGTTTTATTCTTAGGATGACAAAGCAGAGAAAGAAAAGGAGCTTGGGCCACGGGATGACCCTTTGGGAGCAGCTGCGACCCTGCGTTCATCTGTCCCCACTTCCTCTTATGTGAGAATAGTCAGTGCCCATCTCTGTCACTGAACCGTATCTCTAACAAAGTTTGTGAAACCACAAATGTAACTATTAATAGAATCATAAATAAGATACATACTTGCCAAACTACTTCAGAAGGAAAAGCCAGAAAAATGTCTAACAGCAGACAACAAAAGAAATATCTGTTGATGATAACAATAAAATGATAATAAGTCCACATGTGTCATGTATGACAATAAGTAGAGGACAAAGATTTTTTAAAAGTAAATCAAGTCTCTCTATCACCCGGTTCCAAGTCACTCCTCAATAAAGAACCAACAACAAAAAAAAGTTTACAATTAAATGTTTGCCAAATATATTTCAGGGAAACAATGAAGGAAAGCAATATGTGGCCGCAGAATTAACATCAGACAAAATAGAAATTAAGGCACCATCATTAAACCAAAGAGGAGTCTTTACAATGAATAAGGAACATGTTCTTTTGAGAGTCATCGACCTAAACTAAATACATCAACCAAAGTTCTTACCACAAAGATAAATTGGTTGCAAGACTGCTGTGTGAGCCTTTAACACAATTTTCCAAGCCTTCGAAGATCATGGAGATTAAAAAAGTAATAATGGCGTCAAAAATTTGTAAGATATATGTAATGAGACTGAAATAATGATTAGAAATTAAGCTGAGAATACATATTCTTTTTGAAGGTTGATGGGTACCTTTTCCAAACTAAGTTACAAAAAATTACAAAATGCGTAGGTTATATACTCTGACCTTTATTCGTGGGGAAAACTGCACAACATTAGAGCTGTGTGGTCACTGCAAATCATGGAAAAGTGTCCATGATATCATGTTATGTAAAAAAGCATTGTGCAAAGTTATATATTTTATTCAAATTTCTAAAAATTCGTAGAATGAAATACTTCATTTTCACAGTGGTTACCACTGGATGGTGAAATTAGAGAAGAGATACCTTTCCTACTTCTGTGTTTTATGAATTTTCCACAGTGAGTATGTATTGTATTCAGACTACATGAAGAACAATAATTGGTAATAAAATAAAGGCAGAAGATCAAACTGAAGGCACACTATGAATCAATTTTCTAAGTATATGAGTGTGTGTATTTGTGCATATACATTTATAGAGCCAAAGGTTTAAAAGAAATGCACTAAAATATTAACAGTGGTTATTTCAGAGTTACAATTTTCAGCTTCTCACATTCTCCACATTGAATATCCATCATCCTTGTAAGTGGAAAAAATAAATATCAATATAAAATTAAGCCTTCAGGGAAGTCTTCCTCTCAAGATGGCATCGGGGTACATGCTCCAGAGTATCCCTTCCTTCCCAATACCCAGCAATGCACATTAAAGCATTAAAAAAAGAAACATAGAAAATAAATAGCTGTGCTCAGAATATAATAGCAATTTAAGGTGCAGAGTGGGGTTGGCCTACCGGTCTGGAAGTCAGCAGTGGGAACTGGTGGCTGAGGGTTTAAACTTCTGTGGGAAATGACATGTAAACATGCTCCTTGAGAGACAAGTCACATGAACCAGACCCATAAATTAAAACTTAGGGCTTGCGCCTGTAATCCCAGCACCTTGGGAGGCTGAGGCAGGAGGATTGCTTGAGCCCAGAAGTTCCAGACCAGCCTGGAAACATACACCCACCTCTACGAAAATGTAAAAAGTAGCCGGGCTTGGTAGTGGTTCCAGCTACTCAGGAGGCTGAGATAAGAGGATCACTTGATCCCAGGAGTTTGAAGCTGCAGTGAGCTATGATCACACTACTGCACTCCAGCCTGGGTGAGAGAGCAAGACCGTGTCTCAAGTACTACACCCTTGCAAAACAAAACTGAAACCAAAAACAAAACCAAAACGAAAACTTAGGGCTGGGTGGATCTGGTGCCACCATTTGCTCCCATTCCCATGCCCAAGAGATGACTCTGGACAAAATGGTACCTGCCTAAACTAATATCTGGTGCCTGGCCCTGTAGCACTAAGCAGCAGACTGCAGCAGGACCAGAGAGTGACCTTATGGCCAAGGAAAGAGTTGGGTGGTTGGCTGGACTGGAGGCTGGATCTGGGATAGCCCCTGCATCACCCCAAAATTTCAAAAGAACTATCGTGAGATGGCAGGTGGGGTGAGAGGAAGATGAGGAGAAGTGACCAGAAAAGTTTCAGATGGGGAGTGGAGGGATGGGTAATAAAAAAGAAGAGAGGAGAAAAGAGAGAGAGGGAGAAAGAGAGGGGGGGCAGAGAGAGAGAGAGAGAGAGAGAAAGTGGGGGGGGGGAGAGAGACTAACAGGTAACTTCCACATAAAATTCCTAAGCACATGAGGAAATTCCATGCGAAGAAAGAGACCCAGTGAAAACAGCAACTAGAATGGGAAATTACTCGTAATGGTTTCTTGCAATGGAAGTAGAGAATTCTAACCAGCAGCTCAAGATCGGTCCTTTTCATTACTCATTAGAACTTCTTTAGAGAGTGATCAGCGTATATAACAGGGCGTGGAGCCCAGACCAGACAATCTAGTATCTAATGGCTGGTCTGGTGAAGTGTTTGGTGCTGAAACTACATATATATGTGGTTTTTATTTTTATAAGCTCTCTCTCCTGTTAGGGGTTATACTCAATGGTAATTAACAAAGGAAACGTGAACTCTACAGGTTTACCGATCATATGCCTCAAAAAGACATTCAAGTTCTTGTAAGATGCTTGGTGGCTTAATTTTGTAAAACTCAGAGGTCCCACTATGATACTGGAGTTTGCTCCAGGGTTCCACTAGGGTACCGCCTCTGCTCCATGGAACCTGCATAACGGGGGTCCTTGTGGGTGTGGACTCCACAGATAAGAAAGCTGGGACGTTTCCAAGTGCTTCTAAGAGAGCTAGTTGAATAGTCCTGGACAATAATCTCAGTGAGCTGTGGTGCTATTGGGCCCTCCGTGGCTTCCTTCTACCTGCGTACCTTACTTCCCACCTCCCCTCCACCTTCGCCTTCTCCACCCCCATCCCTGCCACCTCTATCAGCTATTCTGCTTGCTGCAGCTGTTGCGCCCCTGAACTGAGGCCTTCCATTAACAGCTCCTTTCAGAAGTACCAGAGCCCGGCTAGGGACGCTTTTAAAGGCTCTCCCTGAGCTGCCCTCCTAAACCTTATGTGTAACACTGACCCTTGCCTTTCTCATACCACCAACGCCAGAGACCCTTCGCAGGAGTCAGTTAGGATGGACTTTTCCCTCTCCTTTATGGGACCTTAATCTAATCTAGAAGGACCTAATCACCAGTCCAGAGGATTGTTGGTAGAATCCCTCAACAGAGCTCGGAGCCCTTAGGAATAGAAGAACCCTTGTCAGGGACCTGACTTCATATCCCAAGGCTCAAAGGAAGACCTTTGCCACATGGCTCAGAAAAGCGTGTGCAGGTGTTTCCCCCTCCAGTGAGGACAGAACTTAGAAAGAAAGGGGCTAGCCTGCAGCCCAAAGAATTCCAGTTAGACTGTAAGCAACACTTTGCTGCTACTACTGAAGATGGATAATCGTTCGAATGCCAGTGAGGGACAGTGCTTTGTTGTTGTTGTTGATGTTAGAGACAGAGTCTCGCTCTGTAGCCCAGGCTGGAGTGCAGTGGTGCAATCTCGGCTCACTGCAACTTCCGCCTCCCCGGTCCTGGTTCAAGCAATTCTCCTGCCTCAGCCTCCCAAGTAGCTGGGATTACAGGCCCGTGCCACCACACCCAGCTAATTTTTTTATTTTTAGTAGAGACGAGGTTTCACCATGTTGGCCAGGCTGGTCTTGAACTAGTGACCTCGTGATCCACCTGCCTCGGCCTCCCAAAGTGCAGGGATTGCAGGCGTGAGCCACCGTGCCTGGCCAGAGGGAGAGTTTTTTAAAGTTCCATAGGCTCATCAACAAACAATGATCATGCGCCAGGCAGTCTCCTAGAAGTTGGGGACACGGAGAAATCAGAGAAAATCGATGAACTTATGTGGTGGCTGGGTCATGCTTCGTCTACAGTACGTTTCTCTTCGCTACTGACCTTGCGACCAGAGGATTTTTTGTTATGGGGGCAGTCCCATACACGTCGGGGTGTTAAGCAGTATCCCTGCGCTTCTACTTACTGCATGACGGTAGCAACCCCTCCCCCAAGTTGTGACAACTGAAAATGTGTCCAGACATCGCTAAGTGTCCCCTAGGGGCAAGAGTGGGGGGTAAAATTGTCCAAGGTTCAGAACCAACAGTCAAGGATGAATTAAGACCAATGAACCCCATTTTTTATTTGAGGCAATGTTATGGCAGAAATAATTCTCTTCCTAATGGTTTTATATTGAACTGATCAACTAAATGGAGAGAAGAAAATGGAGCGGAGGCGGTACCCTAGTGGAACCCTGTAGTTAGAATCCCGTCAGACAGGTTTAGTCGGCCCCTCCATTAAGAAGATGGAACGAGGGCTACAATCACTCACTGGGGATAGAAAAGGAGCCTGTGAAGATCAATGGCATCCAATGTAGCATTAAGGCCCAAGAAGGCAAGCCGTGAAAACAAGTCCTAACTGGCATAAAATAAAAGGTTTTTAACCACATGGAGCAAATCAGTCCCTGGGCTGTGCCAAGAAGGAATCTGGAAGGGACACAATTATGGAGATTACGACTAGAGAGATGATTAGAGACTCGGGGAATTCTTTTTTCGAGGACTTGCTAAGGAAATGGGACTGTAATTAGAAAGGGAAGCAGGCTTTCTCTCTGCCTCTCTCTCTCTCTTAGGTGAACTAAAAAGCTTGAGTAAATACATAACAAGAATCTACGAATCTTCCAAATCAGTGGGAAAATGTTCTAACTTCAAAAATCACTAATGAATACGTCCTACAGCAAAGTAAAACTGCATTTGAAAATCAGTCTCCTAGTTACCTGTCAAGTCGGGAGCGTCAGGATTTTTAGGTATGTCCTGAAGCAGCAGATGACAAGCTATTGAAATAAAAATTCTGAATAAAATTAGGGCAGCCTATTAGCCCAAACAGGGGGACACACAGTAAAAGACTTACTGGATTTGTGAACTGAGAATTTTGTGTGTGTGTGTGTGACTGAGATTTTTACTTTGAAAGTGTAGAAAGTAATTTTTTTGCCTTTTTGGCGAGCGGGATAAAAACCCAAACTGAGATCTGAGGTTTTTATAGTTTGGCAAATTTCAGAGATATGAAAGCAAAATTTTTGGCACTCAGGGACTGAGAGGCAAATGACATCATATGGCTTAAGGGAAATAGAGAGCTAAAAAAGTACATTTGGAAAATTTCAGAAGCTGCCTGCCACTGAAATCATTTTGAATTTTTTTTCCCAGTGAATTTAGTTGTCACAAAAGGCACCGGATTAATGACCCTGCAAAAGAAAACTGGCAAGTCTCAGCTCCCTCTTAAGGGCCCCCAGGTTTGGAGGGCAAGGAGTTGTGTTGTCAGAGTTGGCTTTCAGGAAGTGACTCCCTGAATTGGTGGCACATTGGGGGTGAGTTAAAGGATTCAGCTATGGTCCTATTGGCTTGTAGAGAGGAAGGAGAGCTAGCTGTCACTCCATAGTCCCAGTTTCTTGATCCTGGTGGCATCCTGAGTATGATTTGAGGGATTATATATTTGGAAGCTCAAGGTAGTCATCCCAGAGCTTCTATTTGGGATGTATCCTGCATCCCCCTAACAGGAGTTTATGGAAATAACATCATATTCAGTAAATGGCAGACAAATTCAAAGATGGAATTAGATGGAGAAGAGATGAGTGGGAAAAACATTTTCCCTTCAAACCATTACTGATCAGATTCATCACCCCTAGGGTGACTTAGAGGAAATGAATGGGCAAAGGAGATGTATCAGGAGTTACCGTGGAACAAGGATGGGAGGACTGCACTGAGTGGAACTGTTCCTGGCTCTCCTTTTCTCTGTTCTCCCCAAGCCTGTTTATATTCAGCAGCTGTCCTAGAGTTCATGGCTTTGCAGAGAGATGGCAAATAAGGAGTTATATAAAAAACATTTTAAAATGGAAAAAATATTAAAATGAGATAAAAAGAAAAAGATAGAAAGTATACTTAGTGCTGCAAATACACACTCAGAAATAGGAAAACAAAAATGAAAGGCACTAAATTAAAGCTCAGGACAAGTGACATTTAGTGATGTTGCATAAAGTCTTTTCCATGTTCTGATGTTATTGTATTCAATTCTCCAAGCCCAACCTTGTCCTGCTCAGTAAATTAATATGAGTGTCAGTCGTGGACTTGCAAAACTAGGACTAAGTCATATGGTATACTCATCAATATAAGATATTCATGTCCATCAATTTCCTACTTGTTTTCAAATCTTGACTCAAAACTTTCACTTTTCCTCCCCAACTGGCTGTTATAGTGCTGGGTTTCCCACAGCGTTAGAGAAAGCCTTTGTGTTTGCCATGACTACATGGGGAAATATGGTAAACCTCTGAAATAATCTACTCAGAAATCTTGCTTTCTGATTGTGGGCCCCACAGGGCCTTCCCTCCAATGTTCTCCTCCCACCCACTGGTTCCGGGGTCTTACTCAAACTGGGAGAACAGAGGTCTGAGCAATGGAACCCACTAGCTCTCTTCTTGTTTTCTTTCTCTGCTACCATGAAACTCCACGGGTAAAGAATTCTGCCTACTTCCTGGCCACTGATTTACCAGCTTGGCTTTTGTTTTGTTTAGTTTTGTCTCCTTCCCATCCTTCACTCTTTTGCAGGCTCATCCTGCATTTGTGAACTCTCAATCCTATCTCCTTTTGTTTCCCCAAAGTCTCTGCTACATCAATTATTCCCTCTTTTTCTTAAATCTTCAATTACCCTTTGTGTAGACTGGCTCCTTCCCCCTCTGGCTACAAACACACTTAGATCTCCTTCATCTTAGGAGAAAAACCTATCCTACAAAACCTTCTGTGTCTCCCTCAACTATTATCCCTTTTCAAACTCCCTCTGAAATAAATGCCTCTATTTCTTAACCTACACTTGACTCATCAACACGATTGGATTCTGCCACTGCCATGCCCCCACCCCACCTCTTTTCATAGAAATTGTTCTTGGAAAAGGCCAACAAAGATCAGCCCTTAATTGTTACATCAAATCACTTGCTTTCAGCTTCTTCGGACCTGGCCTCCCCGTGGTCTGACACCAGTATTAACTTTTCCTCCTTGACACCCTGGTTTTCTGCTGGCTTACATTTGACTTCTTTGATACTCATTTTATCTTCACTGGCTCTTTTCCCTTTATCCTCTACTTAAATGTGGACACTCCCTTTGGAGGCCCCCACCCTGCTTCTCTCTCCATTCTATAGGCTTTCTCTGGACAGTTTTGCCTATGCTCATGACTTCAGCCATGTCTTCTCCACGGATGACTTTCAAGCCATATTTCCAGTCCTGATCTCATGCCTGAACTCTTCTCTAGTATTTTCAGTTGTGTTCTGGTATTTCACATTCAAGCTGTCAAAAACTAAACTTGTTATCCCCAAAATCTGGCATGGTGCGTGGCACAGACAGCCCTGCTGAAGCAGAAGAAGAGAGTTTCAGGCAGGTCAGAACATAGAGTTTTCAGACCAGGTCACATCTGCCTTCTCCCCTTTCCCATGGAGACCTCAAAGTCTGGCAGACGCAAACTGGTAATTCCCATCCTGACTTATCTTCAAAACTTCTGCCCATTCTGTAATTACAGAAAACAGAGAAGATATGAATTCAAATTCGCGTATTTAACAGGTGTATTGGCTGGCTTTGCAGTAGGACCAGAAGACCTTGAACAGCCTGACTTTTGGGCCAGCACAGAATTACTCGATGTTTCAGTATTAACTCTAGCTAGGTGCCTTAATCTTAACCTGTGTCTTCCCTGCAAAGAGATAATACACACATCCTGGAAATTTTCCTCTGCAATTCTGCTATGGATGTAGTGCAGATAGGTAGAACTGTGTGTTGAGGCTTGGCTCTGCTAATCTCTTGGTACAACATTTATTTTTCAAGTAATTTCGTGCAGGTTCATCACTCCTTCCAGTAGAGACTGACAATTCGCCCATTACCCACGAGTTTGGGAGGCAGACAGGGTACTGTCAACAGATGGTATTATCTGTCTCAACAGATGAGAGCCCAGAGAGAAAAGTGGTAGAAAGGTGTCTTGGGGGTAAAGGCCATGGGGGGTCTCCCCAGTCTCTTCTAAAATGCCAGTATGCCCATCATGGAGCTATCATCGCAGCTTGAGCTCATCCTCACATCTGGAGCTATTACCTACGTCTGTTACAAGTTAGCATTGGCAGTGGTTAGCTGATGTCATGTGAAGCATTTCATAGCTTCTTTGGTGGTAGAATGATACCTAAAAGAGACAGGGAGTCGTGGACCAGTGAAAAGAAAATGAAGAATAGGAGGCATCGAGGGACCCAAAGAAAAACAAACCCTACTGCGCCACATTTCTTAGGGTCAGCAGAATCACCCCCTGATTCCTGACTCCTGCTTGTTGTGGTGACATAGATAGCCAAGGGAGCACCAGGAGATCTGAGTGTCATTGTTCACCTCGGGGGCAACATGCTCTTTCATTTGATAAGAATGGTGCTTCAAATAATGGAAAATTTGAAAAATTCACCCTCTTTTTGGTTTTGCATAGCATCAGGTCTGATAATGATTGAAGTACATGTGGGTCATGTTGACATTAGGCATTCTCATGGTTTTGCATTGGAAGCTGGTGTCCACATGGGTATGGTTCACCTAGGGAAGGAGGTGGGTATTGGAGTTGTTCTAAGAATGCAGAGCCCTCTCTGTCCTGATAGGAAAACAATTCAAATGAGGATAAACTATAGGATGATGGCCAACATAATTTCTTTCTGTCTTTAGTATTTTTATCTGGGCCCAAATTTGAAGGCGTGTTTAAGGACACCCATGGAAAGCAGATGTCCCACACAGGGGCATATGCATGCTGCTCTGCAGGGGCTGAGCTGAGACTGGAGGGGAGGCAAGCTCTACTCACGCACTGGAGGACTCCTCCTGTTGGGACGCAGGGAGCTGCATGCAGTTCTCCTGCAGTGTGCCAGTCTGGAAGCTTTCAGGTCTTTTGGACTCAATGATTTATCTTACACTGACTCAGTCAATGCAGATGAGAAAGTCCCATGAGACAATAATGTCACCAAAATCTCTGTCCTCAGCTCTTATTGCTCTAATTGTATCTGCTCTGTAAGGCCTTGGAATTGACACTGCCCAATCAATAACACTACTCGCAAGTGAGGAACCGTTCTTGGTGACACTGCTGCAGTATTTCAGATTTACAGATATTTTCTCATCCAATTAAGAAGATGGAGAGCATTCAACCACTGCTGGTCAGAGACCTAGAATTCCTGTAACAAACTTCTGCCCTACCCAATTTGGCTGCAGAATTACTTTATAAGAAGAAATTTGGGCCTTGTCCCCTGACTTGAAGCCCAGTGTTTGAAATATGCAAAGGAACTGTAAGTAATACAGAACAGAGTGTCCTTCCTCCTTGCTGGGAAGAGGTTCTCCCTGTCCAAGTTCTCCTAACAATGTTGCTTCTATCAGGGAAACAGTTGTTCATTGATGCTGTCTGTTAATATCATAGAGCTTCTATCTACAACCAGGGAGAGGTGATTATCAAAGGTGTGCCATCCCTTAGCACAGCCTAAAAGTTTTAGTGCATATATAGAAAACAATGCAGATTCCTGGATACAAACTCTCACAGCCCACTGCGGACAGAGCAACCCCACGTCCTAGGTCAGGCATTGGGCTGTAGGTAGAGACTCCAACAGGCAGAGGGCAGGGGCAACTCACATACCCAGGGCTCAAAGGCAGTAATCATGAAAAATTGATTCTGCTAAGGAATAATCTGTATACAATTAAGTGCATAAATATTAAGTGTATAGCTTGATGAATTTCCTCCCTACACACACAAATCAAGTTATAAAATCCCACCTCCTTCCAGTAGACACCTCCTAAAGCTTACCCTTATTTTGACTCTTATTATCATAGATTAGTTTTGCCTGTTTTTAAATTTTTTTATATTTTGGCTTATTTTTTGGCTCAACATTATAAGATTCATTCATGATCCTGTGTATTGTATAAGCTTGTTCTTTATTGTCGCTGTTTAGTTATTCCTTTGTATAAATACAGCAGATTATATTTACCTATTTTACTGTTGATGGGTGGTTTAATTATTTTCAATCATGGCTTTCATGAAGAAACTGCTATGAATATTCTTATACCAGTTTTGTACACTGCCAAAACGTTTTCCAGTGTGTGTAATAATTTACATTTCTACCACCAATGGAGAAGAGATCCAGATGTTCTGCATTTTCACCATTACTTAGTATGTTCAGTCTTTTAAGTTTGGGCCATTCTGGCAAGTGTGTAGAGGTATCTCATTGTGGTTTTAATTTGCATTTTCCTGATGAATATACACATCTTCCATTAAGCATCTTTTCATGTGCTTATTGGCCATTTGGATAGCTTTTCTATGAAGTACTTAAAGTATTTTGCTCATTTGGAAAAATCAGTTGCCTCAAAAGTGTTGTCTTTTCTAGATTCTCTCTTGTGGACACTGATGGTTATGCCTAATTGTAACTGTCCAGTATTGAGGTCCAAAGGAGGCAAGGAGAGGCCAAGGGGAAATGGAGATTCCTAACATCAGATCTATCTGATGGGAAGGTACATTTTCCATGAAGCCTTCCCTAAACCCTCATACTTCATGTTCCTTTAAGTCTTAAGGTGCCTTGTATTCACTTCTATTTGTCCCCGATCACATTATATTGCAGTTGGTGTCATGCCAGTCTCTTCACTAGACCATGAACTTCTTGAGAACAAGAGTCTTCTCATCTAGGTGTCCTCAACAACCAACTCAGACCCTGGCACTGAGTTGGTGGATCAACTCATGGTCCACTTAGTCATGGCTCAAGAAATATGTACTAAGAAAATAAATGGATGGATGGATTTTAAGCATATATATGATATGACCAGACTTGCATTTTAAGAAGGTAACTCTGGCAGAAAGTAGAGAGAGAAGCTGGAGACCACAAATCTTAAGTGGCAATTTCTACTACACTGGTTTAGACAGAAAATCCAGAGAAAATATGCTGAACAATCACAGAAAAGTTCTGCATTTGTCTTTCTTCTATAGCCAAGGGATGCACAATCAAGCCCAAGGCAATGATGGTGTCAAATTTTGTTAGTGAATTTACTGAATCTGATTCAGTGATAGATGACAATACAAGACAACAAAAAAATATGTCACACAGCCCTAGATGCCAATTGAATAGTACTGATAGTAAGTGCTAAGAGTTTAGAGGAGGTAGCGATTACTGTGAGGCACATTGATCAGGATTTTACTAGTAAGATTTTCCCCCAATATTAAGATGTTAACTGACATGCTTTTGATTTTTATTTATTTATTAAAAAAAGTTTTTTTGAGATGGAGTCTTGCTCTGTTGCCCAGGCTGGAGTGCAGTGGCACGATCTCAGCTCACTGCAACCTCTGCTTCCTGGGTTCAAGTGATTCTCCTGCCTCAGTCTCCCGAGTAGCTGGGATTACAGGCGAGCGTAACCACCCATGGCTAATTTTTGTACTTTTAGTAGAAACGGAGTTTCACCATGTAGCCCAGGCTGATCTTGAACTCCTGACCTCAGGTGATCCACCCACTTTGGCCTCCCAGAGTGCTGGGATTACAGGCATGAGCCACCGCACCTGGTCTTGAAATACTTAAAAAAAATTATGATGATGGAAATATTATTGCAAATGTGCAATTAGGGTAAATTGAATGAGAAAATATAAAAATAATGAAACTTACCGTTTGGAATCTCTCAGGCCCAGAATCAGTACTGAGGAGGCAGACATAAGTGAAGGTATTGAAAGCTACAAGGGTCAGCCCCACTGAGCTCAGAATAGTGGCATCTCCATAGGCCACCGCAAATTGCAGGCTCTTGGACAAGGATGAAGCCACCAATCCTTCATAGCAGGCCCTGCCTCTGCACTCGTGCTGTGCTCTGCTCCAGCCAAGAAGATGCACTGCAGGCCTCTAACAAAACCGACGTCGGGCTTTCTGGGGATTTTATAGATGGGGCAATATATGGCTTAGAAATCCCTAGGTTAAATCTTTAGTTCAGAATTGACAAGAATCAACTCCACAAAGTCTTTTTTCAAAGGTAATTTTTAAAATTGCAGTGAGATATACATAACATAAAGTCAACCATTTTAACCACCTTTACAGGTCAGTGGCATTAAGTCCATTCACATTGTTGTGCAACCATCACCACCATCCATTCCCAGAACTTCTTCATCTTCCCCAAATGAAACTGTATATCCACTAAACTACAACTTTGCATTCCCTTCCTTCCTCAGCTCTTAGTAACTACTATTCTACTTTCCATCTTTATTAATTTTACTACTCTAGGTACTTTGTGTAAGTGGAATCACACAGTGTTTGTGTTTTTCGACTGGCTTACTTCACTTGGAGTGATGTCCTCAAGGTTCATCCAGGTTGTAGCATGTGTCAGAATTATCTTCCTTTTTAAAGGCTGAATAATATTCCATCATACACATATACCACATTTAATTTTGTAAAATTAATTATGCCTACTTCTTTAAAGTGAATGTGGGAATTTTTGTGTATTTTTACATATTATCATTAGAAGAAATAAAGTAGGGAGGAAAGAGAAGTAACATTTGTTGAGAAACTACTATGAGTCTGGCACTGGGCAACATTCTTTAGAAACTATAACCATTTATGTCTCACAGCATCCCTGTGAAGTAGACATTGTATGTTCAGGTGGGAAAGGTGGAGGGGTTTGTACCCGAGCTTATCTCTCTGCAAAACCCATTCATGGTTTCCCTGTGCATGGAGGCAAATTCCAGAGAAAGCTGACATTGTGCTATTTTGAAATGCATTAAGTTTATCTTTGGTTATATTCGTTATACTTTTACCATCTTCTCCTCACTTTTAATACCCTTTCCTCCACCCCCAGGTAATCCATCACGAGTCAGCTCTGGTTCTAGTATTATTAAAGAGGAATTGCTTTCTTTTATTGAAAAAGCACATAGCTGAATAAGGAAAACCATCTGACTGTTTTAGTAGATACTGAAAAGCATTTTAATTCTTCACCTTCATTATTTTAAAATTTTAAAAGTTCAAACACTTAGCAAACTGCATGATGATAAGCTCAAGTTCTTCATCTATGAATGAGAACTCAATCTCTCCAAGTCATAAACTTATCTTCTCTCTCTATTCAATCCAGTGCTTGATATTTATAAATTACATTGTCATTTATTTCCATTATGTTTTATAATCCTGGAAGGCACGTCAGTGATGGGAATACTTAATTATAGAGAAGAAAGCTTGTCTTTGGTGCCTGGGGGCTGGCACTGTAGACTAGATGTAAGAAAATCCACACTTGAACTCAGTTCTTGATAGAACAGCGAAGCCATAGGAACATTGCTGATGGATAGAGTAATTCACTTTTGATGTAGGAGTCTTCTGGCTGACTTGGGGTCTGTCATACAGCCTTGCCCTATGCTATTGTTTTTGTTAATTACTTGGACGAGGAGTCTGATAATGAAGCAATCAAATTTATATATGATTTGTAGCTGGAAAGAATAACAAAAACAGGATCCCAAAATATTTTCATACTCTGGAAACATGGCCTGAATCTTAAAAATATTAAATACATATTAGCTCTAGTATTTGAATACAAACTACCAGTTATTTAAGCAGAGATATAGTAGAAGTGAATTAGTCTGGATTCCTGGGATTGCCAGTGATAGAAACCTAACTTTCATTGTTTAAAAACAAAAGAGGGGGTTTTGGGTATTGTAAGCAAATCCTGGGGGCCTCAGAACTTGAGTGCTTTTGGAAATCTCTCAATTTGTCTTGTTTCTGATTCTCCTTGTGCATTTTCAGTTTCTCTACAAGGGAGGACCTCTGGTCTCTAACAACTCTTGAACTTATGTATTTCTCATTTAGTCAACAAAAAGGAAAGAATTTTCTTGCCTCAGTCAGAAAAAAACGTTTCTTAGGAGGATTTTACTTGGCCTGGATTAAGTACCACTCTAGGCCAAATGGAATAGCCATGGAGGTTAGTATGTAAAAAAGAGTCACCTCCCATGTGAATCACATGGTTAGACAATTTTCTAGAATGAGAGGAGGCATTAGATGGAGCACCAACCACAAGAGAGATTTGGGTTGTTTATTGACTCTAAAGATGGTAAGAGTTGAGGGCAATATGGAGTTGTAATAAGAACTAGAAGTTTGCCTTGATGGAACTAGAGAGTATTCAGAGTGAGGACATGATGGCCGTGTCTATTCCTCATCCTTTCGGTCATTCCTGGAGTATCGTATCTGGTTTTGGTCATAATGCTTGAAAACAAAACAAACAAATTAGAAATATGAGAGTTGCCAAAAAGGTGAAAAAATGCAAAATTTTATCATGAGCACAAAATGATGAGAGATTAGGCATGTTTAACCCAGGGAAGAGGATACATATGGAGACACGACAGGTGTCTACCATGTATTTGGGTAAGTTTTCTGTGGAAATAGAATTGAACTTGACTTATCCTACTTTAGTGGGTCAAGCTGGCTCCAATGCCACTTGTGACATGCCACCAGTAAGCCCTGGTGTGCAGAGGAGGACCAGGCCACTTATTAGCTGTGGCGTGGTTAGCATCTTGATTAATACATCTCATGTGAACATGTGAGTATTTCATAAGATTGTGTTAAAGGTTCCAGGAGGTAAGGAATCAAATGCTGCTTATAGGATGCCTGCCATATTGTGGTGGCTCCATACATGGTAGCATTGACATTAGCAGAATTTGCATTCACATAAGGAAGTCAGTGTCAACAAATAAGGGGATCCAACCCCAAAAGAGAGTCTTTACAGATAGTGAGCTTGCTGTCACTGGAGGTGTTTAAGCAAATGCCTAAAAACCACTTTGTGGAATGCATTCAAACATTACAGTCTGGACTAGGTGGTTTTCAGGGTCCCATCTGAGTTAGAGCCAGTGATTCTAGATTCTTATCCATTTCTTAACTCAAACTATTTTTCAAATCCATATTCATAATTTATCTGTTTTTAAAAATTTAACAAGTAACAGTTTTAGTGATAATTATTGCATTTCTATATTTATAGATAACTGGCACATATGGAGGTGGAATAACACAATTTGATATTTTCTCATGTGCCAGATTTTTTTTAATAAATATAGAAAATCCTATAGTTATGAAAACTATTTGTTAAAATTAAATGTATATGCAACTGGGCATCTGTTCTGATATATCGGATCTCTCGAGAACTAGTTTTCCTGTTGCTATTGGATGGAACCCAGTATTAGCCCAGAGTTTGAGGGCCTTAAATTTCAGACTACCCAAATAAAACCTGAAAAAACTTTACTAATTTCTGAACATAATGCACTTCTACTCATTCTGGTTAAAATTAAACTATCTATAAAAATAGAAAAATATCTCCTCCCCTCTGAAAAGCAACAGTGGGTTTTTTTCTCCCTTAGTGTTAAGAATTCCAAGTAGACTACACGGTACAATAAAAAGGCTACATTTTAGGGTCAACTAGATTTGAGCATAAATTCTGCCTCTCTCTCTTTCTACCTGTGTGGTCTTGGGCAAGTTGTTTAATATCTTTGAGCTTTCTTATCCCACCTATAAAAGGAAGAGAGTAATGTCTACATTTTAGGTATGTTGTGAGGGTAAAATAACATGAAATGCCCTGTGCACAGTAGACAGTTAAAAAAATACTGATTCTCTCTTGGATACATTTGAGACTGTACATTTTGGACATAACAAGGGGATTATATTGATGATGCTAAGAATAGCTCTTAAAGTAATATCTACCATTGATTGGGTGCTGCCTATATGTTGGGTACCAGATTAAACATTAAAAATAATCTCCTTTAATCTTATCAATAGTTGCTTGGGAAACATGGCAGCAAGACAGTTTTACAAGTAAGAACTGACACTTACAGAAGTTAACTTCTCAAGGTCCTATACTTGGCAAGTTGCAGAACTGGGTCTCCTACCCAGGCAGGTGGATTCAGGAGCCTTAGCTTTTAACTCTTACTCTACATTGCTTAGCTGATACTCTAAAAGAATCTTTCAAAGAATGAAAGCAATGTTAATGGTGTTTTGTACTTAGTGTAGATGATACTGTCATTTTCACTGGACTCAGGTGAGATGGTTTTTCTTTTATGTGGCTGAATTTTCATGACCTGCTAACTTTTTGTAGTTGCAACACCCACAGGTTTTGATGGGTAGAGCTATGACTGGAGACTCTTTGCATTCTATTTATTGTTCTCAGATTATTAACTTGCATGTGGCAATAGTCCAGGCAATATGATCTAGATCAAATTATGGATTAGTGAGTTTGATCTCTTGTCTCCCTTCACTTGGGGGAACTCCATTTTGGGTCTGTTATGCTCTCCATCTGCATTGGTGGTCAGGTCCAGCTGTTGCCCTTCCCATTAGCATGCCTGGGGACAGTCTCCTCACGCCACAGCAGAGCATCTGGTTCTTAATGCCTGGTGGCCTCTTGTGACCCTGAGAGCTTCCCGAGATGGTTGGAATACCCGTTCTTTCTGTTTAGAAGGACACAGCTCTTACGTTTCACTGAATGTCAGTGTTTAATTTGCGAGCTTCCAATTTAGGCTTGTTTTTGAGAATTCAAATCTCCTTTCAGGCAAATTAGGTTAAACTGTTTGCGATGTGGGACTACTTGACCTTGAATCATTTTCTTTTTCCTTTTTGAAAGAGAGATAACAAAGGCTTTGGCAGATGAGATTTAACATGCTTTGGAGAAAACAGACAGAGCTTATGAGCATAAACATATAGTTCAGGGAGCCAGTAAATAAGCCAGAGACCAAGGATGTCATCTTCCGAAGGGAAACAATCCATACCTTTCTTGATGATTATATCTAGTGCCATACAAATTCTGTACCATGTACTTTATTTTTTAATGGTTTCCCATACAAAGATTCTAAACAGATTTATTTAATCTATTTAACAGATTCTAAACAAAATTTAGGTAGACAATATTAAAAATATTAACAGAAATTCAAGAATATCGTCTAAGATTTTATTTAAATACAATAGTACATATTTTCTTTTTCAGGTCAATAAAAGTTTTCCATATACCCATAAAGAAGCAGCAGCTCTTAGGGCACAGTGTTCCCTTATGTCTGATGTCTCCAGATGGTCTGTAAAGAGAGCCACTTGGCATTTCATTCCTAAACAAATTGTAGACCCATTGCAAGAGGACAAAGAGACTCAGTTGAAAAGGCATGCGTGATTTGACAATTATCTAGGGCAGTGGGTCTCAAATTTAACACATATCAAATCCCCTGGAAGATTTATTAAACAGATTGCTGAACCCACACTCTAAGTCTCAGACACAGTTAAGTCTGGGGTGTTACCCAAGAATTTGCATTTCTAATGCGTTCCCAGCTGAGGCGGATACTTCCAGTCTCAGATCCTTGATCTACAGCAGAGCTGTCCACTAGAAATATAACATGTGGCACAGAGGTAATTTTAAATTTTCTAGTAGCCTCATAAGGAAGTGAAGAGGAATAAGTCATATTAATTATAATAATACATTTTCTTTAACCTAAAATATATGAAATATCATTTCAACAGTCATTATAAAAATTATTAATGAGGTATTTTACCTTTTTTTTATATTAAGTGTTTGAAATCCAGAGCATATTTTACACTTGTGGTACATTCTAGTGTGTGACAATTAAGACAATTAAGTCCCACTCCAAGCGCTTCATGGCCATGCATGGCTACCAGTGACTGTATTAGAAAGTGGGGAACAAATATTCTAACAAATTACATTGCAGAGAAAGGGCTTAGAGATTTTGTCAGCAGGTCTCAACCTCGGCAGCACATCAGAATCACTTGGGAGACTTAAAACATAACCAGTGCCGACCGGGCGCAGTGGCAAACGCCTGTAATCCCAGCACTTTGGGAGGCCGAGGCGGGTGGATCACGAGGTCAGGAGATGGAGACCATCCTGGCTAACATGGTGAAACCCCGTCTCTACTAAAAATACAAAAAATTAGCCGGGTGTGCTGGCGGGCGCCTGTAGTCCCAGCTACTCAGGAGGCTGAGGGAGAAGAATGGCCTGAACCCGGGAGGTGGAGCTTGCAGTGAGCCGAGGTGGCGCCACTGCACTCCAGCCTGGGGACAGAGCCAGACTCTGTCACACACATACACACACACACAAACACCCCACAAAAAACCATACCGGTGCCTAGGTCCCACTCCCAGAGAATCTTATTTAATTGGTCTGGAGTGGGGTGTGGCCAACAGTCTTTAAAAAAAATCTTCCCAGCCAGTTATAAAGTGCAGCCAGTTTGAGAATCACTGGGGTAGACAAAAGCACAGCTGAAGTAGGACCCACCTATATATGTGTAATCCACTTACACATGTGCCTTTGGTAAAGGGAGAAAATAAGGAATGCTAATACCAGTAAAATATCTACAACAGACATGTTCAAAGAGATTGCTTGCTCCTTACCACCCTGGGAAACAAATACTGCTATTTTGCAGAAAGTGTAGTTGAAACTCAGAAAGATCAAGTTGGTCAACCAACTTCAGCTGTGCTGCAACAAAGACACACAGTGATGTGCAGATAAAACAACTAATTTCAAGACCTGCTTTCTACAGTATCATCTGTCTGACTTGTTATTTAATTATCATTCAACTGTTTCTGCAACTAGAACTGTGGGTACACCCTCCCTTACCTACTTGTTTAACTGAAGACAATCTCTTCACTTTTAGAGAAATACAGAAACATAAGTTCCATTAGTACAAAGCAAATACAGCCAGTGGCTTCTTCCCACAGAAGATCTAGATCATTTTCCAAATGTTTGGGGGTAGTGAAGAACAAGATGATGAAAACTGGCAGAATGTTTTCTCTTATTAGTCTGTTTTAAAGGAAATTTCTTCTGGGCCATCATTTATATTTGATTCTTTCAGTTGAAAAAGATGTCCATTTGATATCTGATAAATTTTTTTAGCCCTGACTTTTGCACTTTAAAGTTTATTTTCGTAGAACTTGCAAGCCAAGTTGTGCCAGGGAGCACAGGATAGCGGACGGCATGGTGTGCGGGTGGAATCCGGCAGCCTGGCGGAAGAACAGATGGAGGCACCCAGATGCAGCCCTCCCTGGCTCTCAGGGCCAGGGGCAGGAGGCCCTTGGCTCGCCAAGAGCTGCTGTTTCACATCCTCACATTAACTTACTATGAGCTTTCCGGAATTAAAATGTTTGTCTGAGGTCCTTGTAATTTTCTACCATGTGGAATGTAGTGTATTTAATATATGGCTTGAATTTTGTTTATTTATTTTGTTCATTTATTTATTTATTTTGGGAGACAGAGTCTTGGAGTGTAGTGGCACAATCTTGGCTCACTGCAACCTCCACCTCCCGGGTTCAAGAGATTCTCCTGCCTCAGCCACCCGAGTAGCTGGGATTACAGACACCCACCACCACGCCCGGCTAATTTTTTTGTATTTTTAGTAAAGACGGGCTTTCTCCATGTTGGCCAGGCTGGTCTTGAACTCCTGACCTGAGGTGATCCACCTGCCTCAGCCTCCCAAAGTGCTGGGATTACAGGCATAAGCCACCACGCCTGGCCTATGGCTTAAATTTCAAAACTCAAAGGCCGTAAACCCCCTTTTTGGCCTCACCTTACTCTCTTCTCCTAAACAGTTTTAACTCTAGGATATGTCTTTTTGAAGCTAAGAATTTTAATTCCACTCCAATATCTCACCTACTGTGTTTGTTGTAGCCCACTTTTCATGCACTTCAAAATCACTAAACAAAGTAAGACTCTGGGTCTTTCATTGATCTGTCTTGAATTTCTCCTATAACATTAATGATATAAGGATATCTACCAGTTAAGCTAATTATTTATGTTTTCATGCTGTATAGGCCATGAGTGTAACCTTGGAATCCACTGCTGAGAGCCCTGGCCCCAAAGTATTTCCTTGGAAACTTCAACTTTTGAATGCCTGTATCTAAAAAAATGTTCAATAAAACCCCTATTCAAATCTATGTCTCTAGTTCTTGATAATGTGGTGACTGTTGGTTTGAATAAAGACATTTTATCCATCCTTTATTCAGTTATTAGCAAATGGTCTTCATTGTGAATCCAAATACATGATGGAGAGGAAGGCGTTTTGAAGGATACTCGTATGCCCATTTAGACAATTTATACTAGACGCACTTCAAGAAAGAAGGAGAAGACTCCATATTGTAGAGAATTGGGAATAAAATTGGATACTTAGGCCTGGTTGAATTAGGTAGCCCCATAGACTTTGGTAAAATAATTTGCTCCCAAGACTTTGCTCCTGATAAGAAAAGCGTATTGTAATAATTTTCTCAGCAGGGGAGTTATGGAACTGATATTGAGTTGTTCATCAAGGGCTGCTTGGCCGTGGTTGGGGGAAGGTGTTTTGGCTGCCCTCGACATGATTTTGTCCCACCATGAATCACCCCAAATAACAGATAAAAACAGAAGTCCCTTAAGTCTATTGCAGCTAGAGTAGAATTTCCTCCCGTATAATAGTGTGCTAACTGTGATTCCTCCTGAGGTCTCTGTTTCATTCCATTGAGGCCTCAGAAGCTGAAGGTATCAAGTATCTCCCAGTATAAAGCTATGCATGAGACGCATCTGCTTCATGCTAGTGGGTTGTGATCCAGCCTTCCAAATAGAGGTGGGAGATGCTGATCATGAGGACCGCTCAGAGACAGTGGTCAATATGCTGTACATTCTTCACCACCCCTGGCAGTGACGGGGACATGTGTCCTCTTCCCTAAAGCCAATTGAAGGAGAGAACTTCACAGGAACAAGTAGGGAGCTTGCCACATCTCTTGGAGTTTGGAGCACTCAGGGACTCTGCAAACGTGCTTCCTGGTGGAAGCTGGCTGAGAAAGAGAGGCCTGATTTCTCAATGAGAGGTACACTCTCAGCAGTAGGGCAGGGGGCCTGTCTCCAGACAAGACAAGGGCCCAACAGAAGATGCCAACCGGAAGCCATCTTAAAAGATGTCTTGCCTAACATGGCACCAGAAGGGGCCATTTGACCCCAAAAGATGAATGGACATTTTATTCACCATCAGGAAAATGTAAGTCCAGGAAACTAATTGAAAGGAATGTAATAGAAAATACAAAGTTTATTTCTATTTGCATAATACAGAATTGAACTTGTTTAATTAATAAAACAGCTATATAAAATGCAACTTCAAGTCACCCTCGAATAAAGATACAATAAAAATAAAAACATGGTTTATTATGTAAATCCTCTGGCTTCACCAGTATCAATTGTCTCTAAGCAGTTTTGGAGCTGTCACATTAATTGTGTTGTATTAGGAAGATTTGTCTAGTATGACAAGTATGAGAGATAGGTCAGAAGAAAGAGAATAATGAATTTCTGCCTCTCTCTTGGCCTTCCCCTTCTCTCACCCTAAGATGTTCTTACATAAACCTCGTATAATAATTCTCTGTCCACTTCCTTGCTGCCCTTATAAAAATTATTCTTTAGTTATCTGTTTTTGAGTTATCTCCTGAACTAGATCTTCGGGACAGAGAAGTCAGGGATTCATATTCCTATTTGTATTCACAGCACCTAGGACAGCTCCTGGCCCACCGCATATGTTCTAGAAATACTTGTTACATGGATGAATGAGTCCCAGTTCTGTTGCCAAACCTCTCAGGAGCGTTGGGGCATTCTTTGATAGCTGACTTTATTTGGGCGGAAGTTTTCTCAGTTGTAGAAGTATTGGTCTTAATTTCTAGGTTTCTTTCAAACTACAAATCTCTGATACAGTAAGTGTAAGAATAGAAGGATAAAGTAACAGAAAGCATCAAAGGTAATGCCAATGGTAGTAAGCTTGAAATAATATGAGAAAATAGTAGAATCAACAGACAGAACTAATTTCGGTTAGCAGTGGTAATTGGGACACATGAGAAGAACTTTTTTGAAACATGTTTATCTGAGATAAAGGAAATATATCCAATTAAAAACCCATCTGTATGTCAAGTTTAAGTTAGAAATTTGGTGGTTATCTTCACACAGTGACAGAAAGTAGCCAATAAAGTTGATTTCGAGGGAATAAAGCAAAGTATTAAAGAAAGAGCTTGAAAGTCTACTGAGAGTTGGTGGGTAGAAAATAAAGGCTCCTCCTTAAAAGCAAAAGACAAATGGGTGGGAAAGATTCAGAGAAACGCTGCCCCATACATAAGAACCTAAAGAAAAACATAATTCAAGGGATGTTTTGCAGAAAGATTTTGGTACTTATAGTTCACAGTAAGAAACTGAAGTTTAATTGGGATGGATCTACAAAGTATTCAACAGCAATAGATTAGCATGACCTCCTCTGCCACCACTACTCCATGAAGAGCTGTGAACGTGTCTTTTTAAAATTTTTACTGTAATATGATGCACCTACAAGATGGAAAGTTCCAAACTAAATTAGAAAAGAATAAAATTATATTTTAACTTTTGTTATTACTGGGACAAAAACATGCTAATTTTTTCAGGTAGATTTTGATTGGATTATTCTCTGGATAGGACAAAAAGTGAAAAAGGGGCTAATAAATAAACTATTGTCCATACCCAGAGACACATTCATTCTTCTCCAAATAGCTGTTTGATGTCATGTTGCCATGTAGATGGAACTAAGTCTGATATTTTAGAGAAGAACCTAAAACCATTTTCTTTAGCATATGATGTGCTATGAGAGGACCCTGGAATATAAGCTGGAGTTCAGTCACACGGCATCAACACCAATGAATGGGACTTACTTAGGATTGGCTTCACCAGATAAACTAGCACAGGGGATGAGATGACCACAACATTTTTGAAGGAAAACTAGTGTGAGGAAGAAATCTTGTAGAGTAATCTTCAAATGCACTTGTTGGATATTCCAGAATGCGTTACTGTTTTATTTTAGACTCAGCTGTTGACATTCGTCAAAAGTGATGCCCACCAACTTTACAAGAACCAAAAGAAGTATGGATGGGAGAACACATCCCAATATTTCTTTTCCTTATATGTAGAATGGGACAAAGTATATCCACGGGACCTTCAAAGCAGAGGGAGAAAAAGACGGCCTGTACTATCAAACCTCTTTTGTATATAGTAGGAACTGTAATACCCAGAAATACATGAACAGTTTGAAAATTGCTCAAAATGCTGGGTGTGCGTGAAAGCTGCGCTATATCAAAGAAAGGATCCAAAGGACACATTTTCAAAAGGAAAAACTGTGAGCAAAGAGCACTATGGCCAAATCAACATGAAAACAGTGGCTGATATAATCGCGGCAAAAGGAACAAATGTTAAGCATTCTCCCTTCAGCTCAGTTGGCCTATTATACTTCTGAATACCGAGGCTTACAACGCCTCCCCCTCCCTCCCTCCAATTTCAGAAGTGTCAGACAGGAGACACAGTGCCAGCAGAAAACCTTCCACCGATCTCTTGTTAGCTAACTGCGTGTTTTGTTCGGTGGTTACATGTCTGTGCAGGCCGACATTGTGTCAGTCATAATTACCACCTGTTCACTCGCTCCCTTCAGGCCCCATCACCTCTGTGGCATTCAGCAGCCAGCAGCAGGAAGCAGTGTCGATTGCCCAGGAGCAGCGACTGTCAGGCTCTGGGTTTCAGGGTATAATTGCTGCCTGTGCACAAAAAGCCCTGGCCTTTTCCCTTCTGTCCCCTCCTGAATCGGGAGCGAAAAGACCCAGCTGCACGCTCTAACACTAACTCATATTCTTCAGGCAGAGGCGATCAGAGGCACCTCAAATGTCATTTTCGTGCCATGAATCATATCTGAACTCTCACACAAACATGTCATTCTGTGAAAAAAAAAGTTCAATTTTTAAAAATGGTACAAACCGTCACTTCTTGCCCCTGCTGTTTAGTGCTCCATGGCGCACAGTTGGCTTTTGTTTTTAATAGCATCGTTCTCTCAAGTTTTTGATTTGAGACTTTCATAAAAATGATATTTGAATTACGTATTTGCATCTTTCCCCACACATTCTGATACCGTATAAAATAAACAATGGATAACACTAGCTGACGTTAATTGAGCCCGTAGTACTTGATAGTTCATCATTGTAAACACTGTGCTAAGTAACTGATCCAATCTTCATGACTCCCCTAAGAGGTAGGGACTGTTGTTATGCCCTTTTGTGGATGTAAATATCAAGGCATGGAACGGCTAAGTTTTACCAATTTTTTCTTAACGGTGCCATTATCTTTTCTTGCCTCCAAAGCTTTGTCCATGCAGTGCCTATAATGCTAGCTAGCCCTTTCCTCCCCATCAAGCTATCTCCTGCATTTGCTAAAACTCATCTTAAATATCGGTTGCTAGAGAAACCTCTTCCTGACCTTGTCCCCAGGCTGAATTAGACACTCTAATGAACTTGGCTCATATCAGTTGGAAAATTCTTATTTATGCTACTGTAATTACGGGTGGTGTGTCTGTTATTTCCTTACAGGCCATGGCTATACGTTTCCACAATTAAATAAGTTCCCCGAGTCAACTGTTTTCTGACCCCAGGCTGTTTTAACATTTACAGTTGCCCCTTGGTATATGCAAGGGATTGATTCCAGGACCCCGTTATATACTAGAATTCTCAAGTAAAGTCCCACAGTTGGCCCTGTGGAACTGATGTATACAAAAATCAGTTCTCCATATCGGTGGGTTTCACACCACTTGAATATTATATTTTCTATCCACATTTGTTTGAAAAAAAATACTTTCATATAAGTGGATGCTCAAAGTTTAAGCCCCTGTTTTTCAAGGGTCGACTGTATTTATATAGTTATAAACAAGAAAAAACTGATGAAAACCATAGCATTTCCTTGCCATTGTTTTTTTCCCTCAAATTTACCAAAACATTGGGTCTCCAGCTTTCTGTGGTTATCATGAAGTACCAGTCACAAACGTCTACTGCTGACATGACATTAGAAGATAAGACTACTTAAATTTTTAAAACTTCAGACTTACACAAATAAGTGTCTGTAGGTTCAAAGCTGAAATGCTTCCATGTCAGAATTTCCTAGGATTCAGATTCTTTGCCTTCTAGTAGTCTCAGGGAGGCAAGGATGGATTCATATCAGATGGATCAGTGATTCCCAAAGCTGGCTGACCACGGGAATCACCTGGAGAACTCTGAAAGAAATGCAGATTTCCTGGAATCCTACAATCAGGCTATTGGTGCAGAATGTTTGGAATTGAGACCCAGGAATATGCATTTTTTCAAGTTGCCCTAGTTAATTTTAACCATCAGCTAGTTTGGGAGCAGTGTTATAGGCCTCAAGGTAGCTTAAATTAGTTTGATTTAAGTAATGACTGAAAACGTGTAAGGACTATCTTCTGATACGTGGATGTGGGAACCTCAGAGAGAATATAAAAAGCAACTTACTGGATGGAAATATCAAGACATAGAATGGCTAAGTCCTCCAGTGTTTCCTTAACTGTGCCGTTGTCTTTGCTTGCCTCTAAAGCTTTGCCCATATGGTGCCCATAATGCCAGTTAGCCTTTTCCTCCCTGTCAAGCTAACTCCTGCCTATGCTCAGACCCCATCTCAAATATCAGTTGTTTGAGAAACTGTAGCTTGTTTCTGTACATCTGTAGCATGTAGCAAATGAACAGAAAATAGACATTTTTGTCTTTTAGATCAAGGCTCACTTGTGTTTAAATAAAGGATCCTTATCTTCAGGGATCCACGCTGAAATACTTATACATGAAATGGTATAATGGAAGGACAGGGAAGTGGGCAGAGTCATAAATGAAGTAAGAATGTCCAGGCGTTGATAATTATTGAAGCTGGGTGATGGATAATTGGGGGTTTACCATGTTATTCAACTTTTGTTTATGTTCAAAATTTCCTCTGATTTAAAAGCTAGAAAATCAACATTCACACAAACTCTTCTCCAGAGGTTGAAAATCAGTGGAGTATCTTGTTAAGATTATTATAATTTTTTAATTTTATAGCACTGCAAATGAGCCATCCCTGCCATAAAAGAGTCAGCCAGAGATAACTGGTAACTTCCACCACGTAATTATTATCACCGTTTATTTCAGTGGAAACTGCTGCTTGTTTGGAGTTGGAACACTAAGAAAGAGAAATGAAGATCTGGAGAACTCAAAGGATAATTATCCCTTTTGAATATTGACACACTTACATGTTTTTCCAGACGTAGATTTTGTGTAGGCGAAAGCTATTTGATTATAAAAGATCCGGTTTCTTCAAATTTTTAGAGGTAAAAGCTTCATTAATTAACATCAAGGAAAATGGAGCATCTGCTACTTTTTTTGTCAACAGATTTTAATAATATTGAGCACTGCTAATTGGATAGAACAGAAGTATAGCTCTTTGTATGTTAAATTAAGATGATTTCTTCTGCTATTTTCCCCCTAAATTTTATTTAAACTATGGCAACTCTTCAGAGTTTTCTTCTACCTTTTAAGTTACAGTGATTCTGAATGACTAAAGGGAGTCCTGTGGAGCTCCAGCGATCATTCCACCTCAGCCCTGGAAAGATGGTACATCATTCAGACCGACTATCACCAAAAGGGGGTCCTTTAGTGATTCAGGTAAAGGAGATCCATGTTCAAAAATGCTGTCACCATTGTGATAGTTACTGTGACCTGGGAGGAAAAGAAAGGCAGTGAGACCTGCTAACACTTTGGCTCAAGGGTTTTCATGAATGCTTCTGAAGTCAGGCTGTGAAACAGGGACATTTAACAGGCTAGAGGAGAAACTCCAAGTACAGTGCTCATTAAAGACCAAATGAAATATTTGCTGAAATGGAAGTGATAGGAATGGCAGACAATGGATTCTTTTGCTTCTCTTTAAACACTGACTATTCTTCCCATGGCGAACTGGAGGCAAACTTTGGGCCCAATTTCACCTCAGCTCTAATTAATGAACTGAAATCAGAGGCACCGTTAAACTAATCAGAATGTATTTTGATGCATAAGGGGAAGAAGAGCGGTGCAATGGGAAGAAAGATGAAAATGGAGTCAAGTAGCTTGGGGGGCAAATAGGACTTCACTATATTTTTGTTGTATGGTTTTGAATAAATGACTCAAGAAGAACCAGCTCAGCAGGAGCTGAGCATCAACTTCTTTGTGTGATGAGGAAAAGACTTATCATGTAGGGTTGTAGTGATGGAAAATTTTATAACAGTTTTCAAGTTGTCTTCCTCCTCTGCCTTCTTGTGATATCAAAGAAAGGCTCCCAGATGTTCTTGGTTTTCAAACACTGGCATTCCCACTAAATCCCCTTGGGTGCTCTTGGTGCCAGTCCTGGGTCATGACAGGAGTCCACATTATATGTGAGGTCAGGCCAAGCCTCTCTAGGAGAGCTTCCTATCAGTGGAAAATTCATTTCTGAGAAATTATAGCCAAGAACATTACCAAGTCTTAAGCAAGTTATTAAAATCCTCAGTCTAAGTGACTTAATTTTCCTTCAATTCACTCACAGGTAATGTACTAGACAAGGAAGCATCATCCCAATACAACACAACAGCTCTGATGTCCTGCCACCTCATATAAGGCCAGTTATCCCAAGAAACTATGGCTTAAGGCCATGATGCACAGTTATGCAAGTTGTGCACTGCACAACTCCAGAAGGTGCAGTCAATGTGAATGGTACTTCTAGGTGTCAGCACTGCACAGTCAGCTTGGTTGTATTCCGTGGCTCTGAATTTGCAATCTTTCTTGGGACAGAGAGTTCCCAGTGGCTTTTCAAGCAGCTGAGGCTTCCCAATGCTGTGTCTCTCAAGAGGCTCCTTTCCTGCATGCACATCCTGGGGTGTTCTGCCCACCGTCTTTGACGTGCTGCCTTAGCCACAGAAAGGCCACAGTAACTCAAACCTGAGCCTCCTTCCTCCCATAGAAGCCAATGCTTCCTTTTACCTGGTGGTTGGCAGAGTCCTCTTGGGAGTCCCAGCAAGAGAGAACGTCTTGAATGGCACAGCCTAGCAGGTAGACTTGAAGCTGTTGTCTGTGCTTCTGCATATCCTGCCTTCTGATTTTGATAACTGGGGTCCTCAGCACTGCACCACTGGCTCTCTCACTCAGTGATCCACTGCTCAAGCCCATGTGCACATCCCAAGACCCCAAACCTCTCTTTCCTGAAGCTGGTAGTATGTCACACTCTCGCCAACCTCAGTCATAAGATGCTACCTTTTTCCTTAAGGATTTTCTCCCAAATCTCCCAAAACATTTAATATCTTGTTCACAGGGACTTTAAAGTTTTCTTGATTTTTTCCCTTAAAGATAAAAGGTTTTGGGTTACATATTTTCCATAAAGTTTAAAGAATCTTCCCAATTCTCAATTCCTTAAAATGCAGTCACAAGCACACATACACACACACTCTCGCTCTACCCTTCATAGCCTCTAGGCTACAAAATTATAAAAAACAATACCGTTTTCTTTTGTCTGTTTAGTTTTATTTGGTCCTTGAACTTGCATCTTTATTTTAAGAGTTGTGGAAAATGGCACAATATTAAAATTCTGGTATAAATCATATACACCTTTATGCAAGATTTTAAAACAGTTGTCAATACTTTTGGAGCTTCTATTTTGTGTGAGATGCTTGTGGAGATGCAAGCATGTTTAAGTCTCTGATCTTAATGAGATTAGCATCTTTAGTATTAAGTATAATCTATGGAAATTTTCACCTCTTTACTTCTTCAATACAAAGATGACTTCCAGAATTTTCTCTTCTAGGGCTTCAGAATTTGGGGTCTGATGGGAAAAGAGAAGAATGATGTTGAGGTTGAAAGAAGGGTGAAAGCAAGAACAAGCAAGGCAAAGAAATGATCATTTCGTAGTACTTCACAGCTAATAAGACACTTTTTAAATCAATTTCCTCTTTGACCCCACAATAATGTACCTTCTCTCTCTTTCACCTACTTGTTGGATGCCTACTGCATGCCAGGACCTTGGGTTCCAACTCAGGATTCGAACAGTCAGGTGGAAGAGACAAGAAAAGTAAACAATTCTAGTAATGTGTGATACATTACATGTTAGAGGTTAAAAACCAGGTCTTTAGAGAAAGTTGGTCTGGCCCAATTCATCCTCAACTCTGCTTAATGAATGGAAATCAGAGGCACTGTTAAACCAATCAGAATCAAGTTTACTGTATAAAAGGAAGCAGGACAGCACAATGGAAGGACTGAGGAAATTGGAATCAGGTAGGTTGAGGTTCAAATCTGAGTTTCACCACTTGCTGTGTGGCTTTAGGCAAATTACTTTGGGGTAGGAGTGGGCAAGGTAAAAGAACTGGTATAGGGCACACATCTGGAAATACGTGATGGAAGGTGAACCTTGAAAAGTGAGTAGTGGCTGGTCATCAAAGGAAATGGGTGGAAAGACATGCCAGACACTCACTGCTCAAAGGCACAGAGTCGGGAAGGTGGGTTGGTCAGGGGTCTGCTGAGCAGAGAGCTTGGGCTGGTGGAGTTGGGCAGACACAAACAATGAGAGAGGACCCTATAAACCACACTCAGAGATCTGGACAGGCCATTCAGGATCCCATCAGGCATGGCACATCACCTTCACATTGTCTTAATGAATGAGAATGAATTAGGGTTGCAGTGGAGGCAAAGGACCTACTGGGAGGCTGAAGAAGCTGCTGTGGCAAGAAATTATCAGAAGCTGAACTGCTTTGGGCACTGGCAATGAGTATGGAAAGGAGGGGGTTGAGTGTCACAGCCAGCAGCTAATGTGGGGCACACCAGCATGAGCAGGTGTTTTACACACGTATCATATTTCATCCTCAAAGTTGAACAGATATAAAGAGAGACAGGTATACAGCAAAGTTGGGCAACATAATGCTTTGTGTGAATTAGGAGTGGGGCTCCTAAGGGTTAGCACATGGTCTGAGACAGGATTACATCTTAATGGGTAAAACCTCACTCCTTCCTATGGGCAGCCATGCCAGGTCACAAGGCTCAACAAGCAGAGGATATTGTCTCCCCCTTTCCCCTTCGGCTGAGTCCCTCTGTGTGATGCCAAATGTATCAATCCGTTTTCACACTGCTGTTAAGAAATACTGGAGACTGGGTAGTTTATAAAGGAAAGATGTTTAGTTGACTCACAGTCCTGTGTGGCTGGAGGCCTCAGGAAACTTACAATTGTGGCAATAGGCAAAGGGAAACAGGTACCTCTTCACAAGGTGGCAGGAGAGAGAAGGGGAAAAGCCCAGGGGAAGCTGCCATTTAAAAAACAGTCAGATCTCATGAGAACTCCTTCACTATCACAAGAATAGCATGGAGGAAACTGCCCTTATGATCTAATCACCTCCCACAAGGTCCCTCCCTCAACACTTGGAGATTACAATTCCAAATGAGATTTGGGTGGGGACACAAAGCCTAACCATAGCACCAAATTATACTTTGTGTGTGACAAACTGCCAAATGAAGACCTCAAGACCCAGAAATGTTCGTGGATTAGTGTGTCTCAGTTCATGGCTAGTGAGAGAAAAGCCAGGATTTACATCTCGGTCGTTGTCTACCTCCAAAGCCTATGTTTGTAATGAGTGTAGTTGACATCATTATACTGAGTTTTACAGATAAGGAAACTGAAGCTCCAAGGGTTTAACACAATTTTCCCATCACTGGAAATCAAGAGTGGTGGAAAGGGAAATGAAATTCCAAATGTCTGTCTCTAAATCTCACTCGCTTTACTAAAATCAAATTAACCTTAGTAATTTCAAGTGGCAAAAAATATGACAGAATCCAAGAAACTGTGGGTTAGTAATTCCAGGGTTGAACATGGATAAATTGCTTTAAAATTATGAACTGTATATCTCGGAATATGATTTTGAAGCAATTAAATTGTCATGACACTTCTTGTGGTCCTATTTTGAATGCTGAAAAAATGCCTAGCTTGCAGATTTGGGATTTCTTTCCCCTTAGCATAACTGAGTAGCATTACCTATAAAACAGAGGGCAATTTTACATTATTACAAGTGTTATACTAAAATACACTTGGGTGCAATAAATACAGTAATATTTGTGAAAATGACCCCTGTTTTATGGAGATTTCCAATTGCCTGTGTTCCATAATTGTTTTTTCGGTGCATCTGAATAAACATTATGAGACATAGATAATTTCAAGAAGACCTTGCGCTGCTTTGAGGTGTGTTGACAACTAAATATCCTGAACTCATGTGTCACCCGAGCCCCAGAATACACATAATAATGTTTATAATTCTAAAATCTAAAAACTCTTACATTCTTTCCAGATAATAATTGATAACTCATTTTTTTCCCCACAACCTCTCTGAGACAAACAATTCTCTCATGTCCACTTTGCAATGAAACTGAGATTTGGAAAATCTGTGATTCACATACTGCTGTGATGATGGTGATGGGGCAAGATGAAAAATACTTCTAGTGTGGTCTTTTGTAGATAAAAGAAATATGTACATGTGGGTTCCCTCTGTTACTTACCAGGAACTGGTGCAATAGGACTATGATGGTTCTGTCTTTACAGATGAGAAAATAGATGCTTCACCCATTCATTCATCCATTCGATAAATGCATAGCGAAAGCTTGTTACTGCCGGGGACTGTTCAAATTGCTGAGAATATAGCTGCTGACAAAAGGGGAAAAATGCCTCCCCTCAGGGAGATTCTGTTTTGGTTACTGGGTGAATTAATCTTCTCAAGCTGCCATAACAAAGTACCACACCCTGGGTGGCTTCCACTACAGAAATTGATTTTTTTCTTAGTTCTGGGGGCTGGAAGTCCAAGATCAAGGTGGTTTCTCCAAAGACACAGGGTTGGTTCTTCCTAAGACACAGGGTTCGTTCCCCCTGAGACCTCTCTCCTTGATATGAAAGTGACTGCCTTCTCGTGTCCTCATACGGCTTTTCTTCTCTGTGCATGTCTCTTGCATCTCTCTATGTGTCTAAATATTATTTTCTTATAAGGACATCAGTCAGAATAGATTAGGGCTTACCTTAAGGGACTCATTTTAACTTAGTCATCTCTTTGAGGGCCTATCTCCAAATAAAACCACAGTCTGAGTAATTGGAGTTTAGGGCCTCAATGTATAGATTTTGGGGGACACAGTTCAGCCCATAACACCTGTCTAAAGTTACACAGTTGGTAGGTAGTCAGGTCAGGACTCACTGCTGCTTTTCTGACATATTCTCCAAACCTGGACCGTGTCGCCTGCCTCCTGTCTACCAGATTAAGACCAGAAGCAGTCTGTTTCGTCAAACTGCAGACTTATTTTTGAAGCAAATAAGTTGGGAAGCAAGGGGCCTGTGTGTACACATGTGTGTTTGTGTACTGTAATGACTAAACTACTTAATGCAAAGGATAAGTTTGTACTTCAGGGACTTGGATAACTTAGATAGTTTGCATTAATTGATCTCTCAAAGTTGTGCTCCCAGAACTTTCCAATTCATTGCTCAGGCCTCAACAATTATTCCTTCCCCTTCAGCTGTCAGCTTTCCAACATTTTGGTTTCTTCTATGTCTTTTTCCATGACTTCAAAATTCATGCCACTTAAAAGTAGTAGCTTCAACTATTCTTTAAATGAGAGCTTCTTTCTCTTTGACTTCAGGACTTTTTGCTTTGATAACTTCAAATGTCTCCCTTTCTACACCAAGCACTTAATGCTCACCAGTGGTTTTAGCTTTTCAAACACATTAATAATAATATATTTTGTGTTTATCTTTTGTTTTATCAGCTTTAACGG
Source organism: Colobus angolensis palliatus (assembly GCF_000951035.1). NCBI lineage: Eukaryota > Metazoa > Chordata > Mammalia > Primates > Cercopithecidae > Colobus > Colobus angolensis. Next base: position 1,549,750 of record NW_012116821.1, on the reverse strand, counting down.
TGCATTTCTGCCTGCTATCTTGGAATAAACAAGGCTATTAACTGAGTAATTTTTTAAATGTCATAAGAAGTCCTATTGCTTTTTAGAAATACTTCTAAACACAGGCAGATATGTACAACTGAAATCTTCATTCTGTGCTCTCAGTATACTGACTGTGAAATAAATAAAAGATAGCTTTTGCGTTTGGTAACCTTGAAGTCCTCAGGGTACTTTTACCTCTAAGACTGGGTAAGTGAGTGTTTTCAAGTGACTTAAGAAGACAAGGAGAGGGAGACAGTGTATAGGGAGTGAGCCTGGCTTCTACATGAAATAATAACAGGACTTGAGATATTCAAAACGCAAATTAAGAGAAGGAAGCAAAAGTGAGGTGAGAAAGAAAAAAACAGAGAGGAATGACTTTATAATTTAAAATGTACTTAGTGTAGGATTTCAGTATTGTAATAGGAGCAGAGCCTCTATATTTTCTAATATATTCAGTGGCTACATGGTACTTTTCTTCTGGAAGGAGTGCAGATGACTTAGCTTGTACTCTTTTCTTTATCACCTCTGCATGCAGTGCAGCCAGCCATCTCCAGGTCAGGGTAGACTAGAACCACCTTTTTTTTTTTGGCATGGTCTCACTCTGTTGCCCAGGCTGGGGTACAGTGGCACGATCTCAGCTCACGGTAGCCTCCACCTCCTGGGCTTAAGCAATTCTCCTGCCTCAGCTTCCTGAGTAGCTGGGATCATAGGCACACACCACCATGCCCAGCTAACTTTTGTATTTTTAGTAGAGATGGGGCTTCACCATGTTGGCCAGGCTGGTCTTGAACTCCTGACCTCAAGTGATCCACCTGCCTTGGCCTCCCAAAGTGCTGAGATTACAGGTGTGAGCCACGGTGCCCACCCTTAAACCACTATTTATTTAATAGAAAATAATTGGACACCTTCTTCAATGATGAACAGAAAGAAAGACACTTGGGATCCAATTGAAGTGTACAGGCAGCCATTCTGGCAAGTGAGTTCTGGCCTAACTGTTAACTAAATTTGCTGTAATAACAACAATTTTAAAAAGTCCTTGGTTCTGTTTTAATAGAAATGAAAATAGTATCCAGAGCATTCAGGGCTGTACTTCTTCTATAAATATGCACTTTCTTCATAGACCTAGTCATTTTGAGGCTTGCAGTTTTTCAGGGCTAATAATTCTGTGCTGATCTATTTTTCACAGTATAAAAAAGTTCATGTTAGATACATATAGTGACCTTTAGCTGTCTAAATATTAAGCAGACACCAGAGTAACTTCCTGAACCAAATAAGACTCGAATTTTATGAGAAAAGCAGGGGTCAGGTTTTTGTATTAAAGGCCAGATAGTTAGTAAATATTTTAGACTTTGTCGGTCATACGGTCTCTATCTTTACTCATCTCTGTAGTCATAGCACAAAAGTAGCCTCAGACAACATGGACTGTTGACCCTCAGACAACATGGAGCTAGAGCCCCTGAACCCCCATGCAGTTGGAAATCCACATACAACTTTTTATTCTCCCAACACTTAACTACCAATAGCCTACTGTTGACTGGGATCCTTGTTGATAACATGAAGTCAATAAATACATATTCTATATGTTGTAGGTATTATATACTGTATTTTTACAATAAAGTAAGTAGAGAAAAGGGAATATTATTATGAAAAATCATAAGGAAGAGAAAATATATTTACTATTCATTAAGTGGAAATGGATTATCATAAAGGTCTTCACCCTCATCCTTTTCACATTGAATAGGCTGAGGAGGAGGAGAAAGAGGTGGGGTTGGTCTGCTCTCTCTGGAATGGTGGATGTGGAAGAAAACTCACGTGCAAGTGAATCCATGAAGTTCAAACCCGTGCTGATGATGGCTCAACGGTAAACGAATGGGCGAGACTTTACTCCAACACAACCAATATTTATGAACCCTGAAATTTGAAGGGCACATAATTTTCCTGGGTCACAAAATATTATTCTTCTTTTGACTTTTTTGCAATCATTTAAAAAAATGTAAAAAATAGTCCTGACTTGTGGGCTGCGTAAAAACAGGCTGTACACTTTTATTTGTTGACCTCTGAGATGAAAACTTGTGTGCCATTAGTACTTAAATTATGCTACGGAGGGATCTATGCCACATGATTAATTTAATTGGGGAAATAAGGCAGTGATTTTTGCCTGAATATTAATATCACTGAAATATCTAGATAATTAAGTTGATGTATTAACAGGACTTTGATTTTCTACCACACATAGCCAAAACCTACAGAACTGCCTGATTCTCTTCTGTCCTAGTTCTATTTACTGTGTGGTAGGGACATAATTTGTTCTTTAAAATCTTTTCTACCATATTCCTCTCCCTATCCCTTCCTCCCACTAAAGGAGAATATTTTCTAGCCTGGCTCCTGGATATTTTCCGATGATGAATTAGAAGAAAGATAAGGCCCTAGAAGCCCAGAGAGTGGAGGAAGGACAAAGCCAGAGAAGATAAGCTGATCTGCTTATAGATTGCAGGATATGAGAAACCAGGAAAATCATTATGCCTGGGACTGTGGAGTCCATTTGGGGTTTTAAGCTCGGAGAAGTTATGCAGAAGAGAAGTAGGGGAAGGAGGAAAGGAATTTGACAAGTGTTGTTGTGTATTATTAAATAGCTCTTTTTTGATGTTCTTCTAGAAACATAAGTAAAGATTAGTGCTCCCTGCGAAAGTTTGTTTTTTGGTTGCTGGGCTATGGGTCTATGTTGTGATTCCATACAGAAGCCAGGCCACGTGAAGTCGCAATTTATTATATAGCTGTCTAAAGTATCAGAATAACATCCCATGCACAAAGCAACATATTTTATTTGTGTTTACTCTTTTCTAGATTACTTGGAATTACTAAATATTTCATGAACTTTGACAAAGAGTGCACAACACGCACTGGAGCTAGAGTTGCCAAAAAAAAAAAAAAAAAAGGTTAATTGGCATTTTAGCTTTGGGCTTTGGTGGTAAGCATTGTTCAGTTTTCCTAAGAAGGTTTGAGCATTTGTTTTGGTCCACAGGCACAATGGTTCAGCAATTTTAGTTGGATTTCTCATTTGAGTAATACGTTCTCTAATAGATCTAAAAAAAGCATTAAGAAAATAATTATTTTTAAAAGGCGTGTCATTTTATAAGTTAAGAGGTATCATTTATGTGTACAGACTCAGAAGAATTATAACACGGGATTCTTATTCACTGAAGGCTTATTGTCTACTTAGTTCATATAACTAAGAAAAGAAAGAAAAGACAGAAAAGAATTAGGGCAACATAGCATCCTATGTCACAAATATAAATATCTGGAGATATATAAGATATGGTAAATTCTTTCAAGCAGCTATCAAAACTTCCATTAGAAATTTTAGTTGAAATGTAGCTAAACAATAAAAATCTTTGGAATGAATGAATAAAGGCAAAAACCTCTCTTCACTTTGTGTTCAGTCTGAAGCTAGGGTTAGGATTCACCCAGAAAATACAGCTGCTCTTGCAAAGAGATTTGGGTTCTTCCTTACAGGTTTCCTGACTGACACCTTCCACATACTTGCAAACTATGACTTGATCATAGCACAGAAATAACTCTTCCAATGCAATTACATTTTAAAATAATTTAATAACTCAAGGACGGCATCTAAAGAAATGAAATTGATTTGCTTAGTTCTTCTAAATCTCAGGCAGCAATTGAATTATCACCAAGCTCCTTACCAGTAAGAACAAAGAATGGTTTTGAATTGTCAGAGATTTTTCAGATACGTGAAGCCTTGCTCCCCAAAGCTCTATTCATTGCTTACCATATTGGGAGGGAGGAAGATTTTGATTGAGCTGGTCTATGATCACACTGGTATACAATGCTTGCTGAACCCAATCCAAATCCTGAGTGGTATCATTGTAGGTACAGTTGCCTATAATAGCAGAGCTAAGCTTAGGAATAACTCAGGTAAATAGCACCAGGCAGTACCATGTATTATTATTTACTGTTTGCATATGCTGAGGTCTCAATTACTATATAAATCATATGAAGCAAATTAATCTTGTGCTCATATGGGGAAAGTCTTATGTACACTACAGGAGGCTAGAAATGTGCTGAATGAATCATTTATATTCTGTTTACATTTTATTCTTTTTTTAAATAAAACTTTTAGGTTCAGGAATACATGTGCAGGTTTGTTATATAGGTAAATTCGTGTCATGGGGGTTTGTTGTACAGGTTATTTCATGACCCAGATACTAAGCCTACTACCCAATAGATATTTTCTTCTGATCTTCTCCCTCCTCCCACCCTCTACCCTTAGGTAGGCCCCAATGTCTGTTGTTCCCTTGTGTCCACGAGCTACCATCATTAAGGCTCCCACTGATAAGTGAGAACATGTGGTATTTTGTTTTCTGTTCCTGTGTCAGTTTACTGAGGATAATGGCCTCCAGCTCCATCCATGTTCCTGCAAAAGACATGATCTCATTCTTTTTAATGGCGGCACAGTATTCCATGGTGTATATGTAGTACATTTTCTTTATCCAGTGATATGGTTTGGCTCTGTGTCCCCACTCAAATCTCATGTTCTAGCTCCCATAATTCCCATGTGTTGTGGGAGGGACCCAGTGGGAGATGATTGAATTATGGAGTGGATCTTTCTCTTGCTGTTCTTGTGGTAGTGAATGGGTCTCAAGAGATCTGATGGTTTTAAAATGTGGGAGTTGGCTGGGCACAGTGGCTCATGCCTGTAATCCCATCACTTTTGGAGGCCGAGTTGGGTGGATCATGAGGTCAGGAGTTTGAGACCAGCCTGACCAAGATGGTGAAACACCATCCCTACTACAAATAAAAAAAAAATTAGTGAGGCGTGGAGGTGCGCGCCTGTAATCCCAGGTACTCAGGAGGCTGAGGCAGGAGAATCGCTTGAATCTGGAAGGCAGAGGTTGCAGTGAGCTGAGATCATGCCACCGCACTCCAACCTGGGCAACAGAGTGATATTCACTCTCTCCCCCAGCCCTAGAAAAAAAAAAAGAAAAAGAAAAGGGAGTTGCCTTGCACAAGATCTCTTTTTGCCTGCTGCCATCCATGTAAGATGCGACTTGCCTTCCACCATGACTTTGAGGCCTCCCCAGCCATGTAGAACTGTAAGTCCAGTATACCTCTTTTTAAAATTTTTTTTTAATTGCCCAGTTTTGGGTATGTCTTTATTAGCAACGTGAAAACAAACTACTTCATTCAGTCTACTATTGATGGACATTTAGGTTGATTCTATGTCTTTGTTATTATGAGGAGCAACAAACATATGCATGTATGTGTCTTTACAGTAGAATGATTTCCACTTCTTTGGGTATATACCCAATAATGTGATTGTTGGGTCGAATAGTAGTTCTGTCTTCAGCTCTTTGAGGAGTTGCCACACTGTTTCTACAATGGTTGAACCAATTTACCTTCCCACCAACAGTATATATGCATTTCCATTTCTCTGCAACCTCCCCAGCATCTGTTATTTTTTGACTTTGTAATAATTGCCATTCTGACAATTATTACACAATGAGATACCACCACAATGAGATGGTATCTCGTTGTGGTTTTGTTTTGCATTTTTCAAATGATCAGTAACGTTGAGCTTTTTTTCATATGCTTGTTGGCAACGTGTAGGTTTTCATTTAAAAAGTGTCTGTTCGACCTTTCTCAAAAGAAGACATTCATACAGCCAATAGACACATGAAAAAATGCTCATCATCACTCGCCATCAGAGAAATGCAAATCAAAACCACAATGAGATACCATCTCACACCAGTTAGAATGGCAATCATTAAAAAGTCAGGAAACAACAGGTGTTGGAGAGGATGTGGAGAAATAGGAACACTTTTACACTGTTGGTGGGATTGTAAACTAGTTCAACCATTATGGAAAACAGTATGGCGATTCCTCAAGGATCTAGAACTAGATGTACCATATGACCCAGCCATCCCACTACTGGGTATATACCCAAAGGATTATAAATCATGCTGCTATAAAGACACATGCACACATATGTTTATTGTGGCACTATTCACAATAGCAAAGACTTGGAATCAACCCAAATGTCCATCTGTGACAGACTGGATTAAGAAAATGTGGCACATATACACCATGGAATACTATGCAGCCATAAAAAAGGATGAGTTTGCGTCCTTTGTAGGGACATGGATGCAGCTGGAAACCATCATTCTTAGCAAACTATCACAAGAACAGAAAACCAAACACCACATGTTCTCACTCATAGGTGGGAACTGAACAATGAGATCACTTGGACTCAGGAAGGGGAACATCACACACCGGGGCCTATCATGGGGGGGGGAGGGATTGCATTGGGAGTTATACCTGATATAAATGATGAATTGATGGGTGCTGACGAGTTGATGGGTGCAGCACACCAACATGGCACAAGTATACATATGTAACAAACCTGCACGTTATGCACATGTACCCTAGAACTTTAAGTATAATAATAAATAAATAAGTAAATTAATTAATTAAAAATGTGTCTGTTCATGTCCTTTGCCCACATTTTTTTTTAATGTTTAAGTTCTGGGGTACATGTGCAGGATGTGCAGATTTGTTACACAGGTAAACATGTGTCATGGTGGTTTGCTACACCTATCAACCCTTCACCTAGGTATTAAGCCCAGTATGCATTAGCTATTTATCCTAATGCTCTTCCTCCCCCCACCCCATCCCTTGACAGGCCCCAGTGTGTGTTGTTCCTCTCCCTGTGTTCATGTGTTCTCTTCGTTCAGCTTCCACTCACAAATGAGAACATGTGGTGTTTGGTTTTCTGTTCTTGTGTTAGTTTGCTGAGGATAATGGCTTCCAGCTCCATCCATGTTCCTGAAAAAGACATGATCTTGTCCCTTTTAATGGCTGCATAGTATTTCATGGTATATATGTACCATGTTTCCTTTACGCAGTCTATCATTGATGGGCATTTGGGTTGATTCCATTTGCTATTGTGAATAGTGCTGCAATGAACATGCATACATGTATCTTTATGATAGAATAATTTATATTCCTTTGGGTATATACTTAGTAAAGGGATTGCTGGGGCAAACGGTATTTCTGGTTGTAGATCTTCGAGGAATCACCACACCAACTTCCATAATGGTTGAACTAATTTACATTCCCACCAATAGTGTAAAAGTGATCCTACTTCTCTGCAACCTTGCCAGAATCTGTTGTTTTGTGACTTTTTAATAATCACCATTCAACTGGCATGAAATAGTATCTCACTGTGGTTTTGATTTGCATTTCTCTAATGATCAGTGATGTTTTAATGGGGTTGTCTGATTTTTTCTGATAAATTTGTTTAAGTTCCTTATAGATGCTGAATATTAGACCTTTGTTAAATTCATTGTTTCCAAAACTTTCTCCCATGCTGTAGGTTGTCTATTTACTCTATTGGTAGTTTATTTTGCTGTGTAGACTCTCTTTAGTTTAATTATATCCCATTTGTCAATTTTTTGTTTTTGTTGCAATTGCCTTTGGTGTCTTTGTCATTAAATCTTTGCCTGTTCTTATGTCCATAATCATATTGCCTAGGTTGTCTTCCAGGATTTCTATAGTGTTGGGTTTTACATTCAAGTCTTTAATCCATCTTGAGCTGATTTTTGTGTATGGTGTAAGGAAGGGGTCAAGTTTCAATCTTCTGCATATGGCTAGCCAGTTATCCCAGCATCATTTACTGAACAGTGAGTCTTTTACCCATTGCTTGTTTTTGTCAACTTTATCAAAGATCAGATGGTTGTAGGTGTGTGACATTATTTCTGAGCTGTCAACTCTGTTCCATTGGTCTAAGTGTCTGTTTTTGTACCAGGACCATGCTGTTTTGGTTACTGTATCTCTGTAGCACAGTTTGAAGTTGGGTAACGTGATACCGTCTGCTTTGTTCTTTTTGCTTAAGATTGTCTTGGATATTTGGGCATTGTTTTTTTGATTCCATGTAAGTTTTAAAATAGTTTTTTCTAGTTCTGTCAAGAATGACATTGATAATTTGATGGGACTAGCAGTGAACCTATAAATTGCTTAGGGCAGTATGGCCAGTTTAACGATATTGATTCTTCTAATCCATGAGCATGGAATGTTTTTCCATTTGTTTGTGTTATCTCAATTTCTTTGGGCAGGGTTTTGTAATTCTCATTGTAGAGATGTTTCGCTTCCCTGATTAGCTGTGGTCATAGGTATTTTATTCTTTTTGTGGCAATTGTAAATGGGATTACATTCCTGATTTGGCTCTTGGCTTGGCTGTTGTTGGTGTATAGGAATGTTAGTAATTTTTGTACATTGATTTTGTATCTTGAAACTTTGCTGAAGTTGCTTACCAGCTCACGGAGTTTTTGGGCAGAGACCATGGTGTTTGCTACATATAAAATCATATTGTTGCAAAAAAGGTTATTTGGACTTTCTCTCTTCCTGTCTGGATGCCCTTTATGTCTTTCTCTTGCCTAACTGCTCTGGGTGGTAAGAGAGGGCTTCCTTGTGTTGTACCAGTTTTCAAGGGGAATGCTCCCAACTTTTCCCCATTCAGTATGATATTGGCTGTGTTTGTCATAGATGGCTCTTACTTTGAGGTATGTTCTTTTATCGTGTCTCTGTGTCTAATGACATCTCTATTGAGATGATCATGTGGTTTTTGTTTTTAATTCTGTTTATGTGATGAAACATGTTTATTGATTTGTGTATGTTGAAGCATCCCAGCAATAAAGTCTATCTGATTGTGGTGGATTAGCTTTTTGATGTGCTGCTGGATTTGCTTTGCTAATATTTTGTTGAAGGTTTTAGCATCAGTGTTCATCAAGAATATTTGCCTGAAGTTTTCCTTTTCTTTTGGTGTGTCTCTGCCAGGTTTCAGTGTCAGGATGATGCTGGCCTCATAGAATGAGTTTGGGAGGAGTCCCTCCTCCTCAATATTTTGGAATAGTTTCAGTATAAATCGTACCAACTCTTCTTTGTACATCTGGTAAAATTTAGCTGTGAATCCCTCTAGTTCCAGGTGCTTTTTTTTCCGTTGGTAGGCTATTTATTATGGATTCAATTTCAGAGCTCGTTATTGGTCTGTTCAGGGATTCAATTTCTTCCTGGTTCAGTCTTGAAGATATGTTCAGGAATTTATTCATTTCTTCTAGATTTTTAAGTTTGTGTGCATAGATATGTTTATAATATTCTCTGATGTTTATTTGTATTTCTGTGGGGTTAGTAGTAATACCTCGTTTGTCGTTTTTAATCGTGTTTATTTGGATCCTATCTCTTTTCTTCTTTATTCGTCTAGCTAGCAGTCTATCTTATTATCTTATTATTTTTTTCAAAAAACCAGCCCCTGGATTTATTGATCTTTTGAATGTTTTATTTTGGTCTGAACTTCCTTCAGTTCAGATATGATTTTTGTTGTTTTTTGCCTTCAGTTAGCTTTGGGTTGATTTGGTTGATTTCCTCTTGCTTCTCTAGTTCTTTTAGTTGTAATGTTAGATTGTTAGTATGGTATCTTTCTAACTTTTTGATGTAGGCATTTAATGCTATAAATTTTCCTCTTAACATTGCCTTAGCTATGTCCTGGAGATTCTGGTATGTCATATCTTTGTTCTCATTAGTTTCAAAGAACTTCTTGATCTCTGTCTTAATTTCATTATTTACCATCATTCAAGAGCATTATTCAGGAGCAGGTTGTTTAATTTCCGTGTAATTGTATGGTTTTGAGTGATTTTTTAAATCATGATTTCCTATTTTATTGTACTGTGCTCTGAGAGTGTGGTTGGTATGATTTTGGTTATTTTACATTTGCTTAGGATTGGTTTATATTTAATTGTGTGGTCAATTTTAAAGTATGTGCCACACGGTGATGAGAAGAGTGCATATTCTGTTGTTTTGGGGTGGGGAGATCTGTAGATGTCTATCAGGTTTGTTTGGTCCAGTGTTGAGTTCAGGTCCTAAATATCTTAGTTAATTTTCTGCCTTGATGATCTATCTAATACTGTCAGTGGAGTGTTGAGGTCCCCTACTATTATTGTGTGGGAGTCTAAGTTTCTTTGAAGCTCTGTAAGAACTTACTTTATGAGTCTGGGTGCTCCTGTATTTGGTGCATGAGCATTTAGGAAAACTTGGCACTCTTGTTGAATTGAACCCTTTACTATTATGTAATGCTCTTCTTTGTCTTTTTTGTGATCTTTGTTGGTTTAAAGTCTGTTTTGTCTGAAACTAAGATTGCACCCCTTGCTTTTTTTTATTTTCCATTTGCTTGGTTTATTTTTCTCCATCCCTTTATTTTGAGCCTATTAGTGTCATTGCATGTGAGATGGGGTTTCTTGAACAAAGCATACCATTGGGTCTTGCTTGTTTATCCAGCTTGCCACTCTGCCTTTTAATTGGGGGTATTTAGCCTGTTTATAGTCAAAGTTAGTATTGACATGTGTTAATTTCATTCTGTGATTGTGTTGTTAGCTCATTCTTATGAAGGCTTATTTATGTGGTTGCTTTATAGTATCACTAATCTGTGTACTTAAGTGTTTTTGTAGTGGCTGGTAATGGTCTTTCCTTTTCATATTTAGTGCTTCTTTCAGGAGTTCTTGTGAGGTAGGTCTGGTGGTAATGAATTCCCTTAGCAATTTTACTACAAAAACGATCTTACATCTCCTTTGCTTATGAAGCTTAGTTTGGCTGGATATGAAATTTTCGGTTGAAATTTCTTTCCTTTAAGAATGGTTAATATGGGCCCCCAATCTCTTTTGGTTTTTAAGGTTTCTACTAAAAGATCCAGTTAGTCTGATGGGCTTGCCTTTGTAGGTGACCTGCCCTTTCTCTCTAGCTGCCTTTAACATTTTTATTTCATTTCAGTCTTGGAGTATTTGACAATTATTTAATTTCAGTCTTGGAGTATTTGATAAGTCTTGGGGATGATCTTCTTGTGGATTATTTTGCAGGGGTTCTCTGCACTTCCTGAATTTGAATGTTGGTAAATTTAAAGTACATAGCATGTCTTGAAATTCTTACGCTCATGTGTCTGAGGATGTTCCTTACCTGTGTCTTTTCTAGCTCCTTAAATGTCACCCACTGTTGAATAGTTTGCATTCATAGGCCCAGAATTGAATAAATCATGGCAGAGAAAGGATTCCAATTTTCTTTCTGTAACTGGATCTTCGATTAATCTTAGTGTCAACAGATTTGGTACTCATACTCTGGAATTGCCGTGGATGTTCCTGTAGCCTGAAGCTTCACTTTGTTTTGCAAGTTGGGCTTTTGTTTAGTTCCCTTGCCTAAAACCTGAGCTCGCTCCTGGAACTGGAAACTTGTTCTGAATTCACGCCTTTCTTGGTGGAACTCTGACACTTTGTGAGAGATGGTAGTGTGCCATCTTTTAACACTGAAAAGAAAAGTCAACCTAAAATTCTATGCCCTGTGAAAATATCTTTTTTTTTTAAAAAAAAAAAGAAAGCAAAATAGGGACCGTGTCACAGATGAAAAACCTGAAATAATTCACCACCTCCAGAACAATATAAAAAGTGTTGGCATGGTGCAGTGGCTCATGCCTGTAATCCCAGCACTTTGAGTGGCTGAGGTGGGCCGATCACGAGGTCAAGAGATTGAGATCATCCTGACCAATATGGTGAAACTCTGTCTCTACCAAAAATACAAAAAATTAGTCAGGCGTGGTGGCACACACTTGTAGTCCCAGTTACTCAGGAAGCTGAGACAGGAGAATTGCTTGAACCTGGGAGGCGGAGGTTGCAGTGAGCTGAGATTGCACCACTGCACTCCAGACTGGGCAACAGAGTGTGACTCCATCAAAAAAAAAAAAGTGTTAAAGGTAGTCTTTTAGTCAGAAAAATTATGCCTGATGGATATATGGATGGACACAAAAGAATGAAGAACACCAGAAATGGTAACTACGTGGGTAAATAGATAAGATTATTTACTTAGTCTTTAAAACCCTTTATAATTGAATGTTTAAATAAAAATTATAGCAATCTCAATAACAGTAAAATGTTTGACAACATTAGTATCAAGGCCTTGATGGAAAAAAATGCAAATATTGAAAGATTTTTAGACAACTCATGGAAAAGTATAATACCACTTTATGTAGACAGTGATAGGTTCAAAATGTATAGTATAAACTCTACAATCACCACTAAAATAATGTATATTTATTCCTAATAAGCCAACAAAGGAGATAAAATAAAATTGTAAAAATAATTAGTCCAGAAAAAGGAGAACAAGAAAGAGATGGAACATATAGAGACAAACAGCAAGATGATAGATTTAAGCATAATTAAAATAACATTAAATGTTAATAGTCTAAACACCACACAGATATTGTCAGATTGCACACAAAAGCAAGACCCAGCTATGTGCTGCCTTCAAGAAACACTTTAAATATGAGGACAAAAATAGATTAAAAGTACAAGGACGGAAAACAAAATAAGCATTATAAATAGTATAAAAGAATATAACAATCAAAGGAAATCTGGAGTTACTATTTTATTGTCACACAAAGTATATTTCAGAGCAAAGACTACAACCACGGACAAAGAAGATCATTTCATAATAGCAAATGTGTCAATTTATTAAGAGTATATAAATGCTAAATGCACATGCACCCAATAATAGAACTTCAGACTACATGTTCAAAAAGTGATAGTGCTACAAAGAAAAATAGACAAATTTATAACTATAGTAAGAAATTTCAGTACCACTCCCTTGATAACTGATAGAAGAAGTAGATAGAAAATCAGTAAGGACATAGAGGACTTCAATACAATTAACAATCAACCCTGCCTAATTGAACTCCACCCAATAGCAACATTATATTTATTATTTTCAAGTGCACACAGAGCATTTATCAAGAGAGATCTTGTTTTGGGTCATAAAACAAGTTTCCATAAATTTAAAAGGATGCCAATAATAACACATAGCAGATTTTTTGATCACAAATTAAATTAGAAACAAGTAACATAAACATTTCTAAAAGAAAATCCTCAAATATTTGGAAACAAAATAACATATTTAAAAATAGCTTATGGTTCAAAGAATAAATGAGAAGTAAAATTAGAAGGTGTTTTGATCTGAACAAAAAAAGAAAACATAACATGTCACAATTTATGGAATTCAATTTATGGCTGCATTTATAGCAAAACTTATGGTGTTAAACACTTCTATTAGAAAAGAAAGATCTTAAATTAATAAACTCAGCTTCCATCTTAAGAGGTGAGAGAAAGAACCACTACACATGTATTAGAATGGCTGAAATTAGAAGACTGACAATATCAATTTGGTGAGGATATGGAGGAACTGGAACTCTCAGGAACTCTGGTGAAAAGAGATAATGACAAGTATACATATGTAACAAACCTGCACGTTATGCACATGTACCCTAGAACTTAAAGTATAATAAAAAAAAAAAAAAGTCAAACAGCAAAAAAAAAAAAAAAAAAAAAGAAAAGAGATAATGGTGCAGCCACTATGGTTTCTTCAAACCTTAAGCACACACAATATGACCCAACATTCTATTCCAAGATATTTACTTAAAAAGAAAGAAGCATGTATCCGTAAAAAGACTTGTACAGAAATATTCATAACAACTTTGTTTGTAAACAACCTAAGCTATACACTGGTAAATGGGTACACAAATTGTGAAATATTAACATAGTGGAATGTTATTTCTCAATATAAACAATGAACTATTGATACACATAACAGTGGTGAATGTAAAAATAAATATGGAGCATGGAAAGAAGTACACATAGTTTATGATTCTATTTATATGAAATTCTGGAAATAGTGTATTGATCTGCAGTAACAGGAAGCAGAACAGTGGTTTCCTGAGGAGATGAAGGGAATAGAGAAGGAAAGGACTACATAAGGGCATGATGAATATGCTCACTACTATGGTTGTGATGATGGTTTCATGGTCCTACATGTACATCAAAATGTATAACATTTTATACTTTAAATATGTGCAGTTTATTGTTCATTAATGGTACCTAACGCACCTACCACTCTAAAAATAATTCTACCACTGCAATATTTCTAAAATACCAATTGCAATGAAAATTTTTTATTGATCAGAAACTTAGAGAGTACCAAGTCTCAGTACAAAGGGCAGGAAATGAAAACAAATCTCACATGGTTGACTTTAGCGAGCTTTCAGTCTTAGAAAAAAACATGCGGAAGCAACTTCTTTGCAGCACTTGGTAATCTGTAAAATACTGATTTTTACAGCGTTAGCTCATTTAAGAGTCATTATTTTTATCTAAGGTATTAATTATTTCTCAAAGGGATACATATATAAAAATAAAATAAGGATTTGATCTTACATGCAATCTTGGGAGCAGCTTACGCCATATATGTATGACTTGTTTCTGTTTGGTGCAGGAGCTGGAAGTCCCTAGTTCATCTGTTCAGGAAGAGAAGATGGCTACGGACATGCAATAGGCTGGACTGGAGGCTGAGACGGTCTCTTGCCCCCTCCAAGCCTGTAACTTTGACGATACAGGTGTCCCTCACTATGGAGCTAAACACACATCTGGTTTGGAAGCTGAGAAAGCTGGAAGTCAGCCATATGCTGATCCACTAAGGCAAAAAATAAGAGACCACGTACAAGTTGCATATATTGTCCTAAGCTCTGTTCTGACCTGCTAAGAGTTAAAAGTAACATAGCTGCTGCCCCACTTCTGCCTTCCAAATCTTGTGTGAAATGTCTCTAGTGAATCAGAGAGGGAATTCTAGGGACATGAAATTCGCCTTAGCTATGTTGATGCAGCCAAATCACACACACATACATGTATATATATTTATATGTACATACATGTATATTTATGTATGTGTGTATGTATATGTAGTGTATATCAGACATGTAGTTATACATTTAATATTTTTGGAGAAACGGTACTATTAAGAAAAACACACTCCTGTAATCCCAGCACTTTGGGAGGCCAACGCAGGCAGATCACAAGGTCAGGAGATTAAGACCATCCTGACTGACACGGTGGAACCCCATCTCTACTAAAAATACAAAAAATTGGCCAGGCGTGGTGGCACACATCTGTAGTTCCAGTTACTCAGGAGGCTGAGGCAGGAGAATTGCTTGAACCTGGTAGGCGGAGGTTGCAGTGAGCCGAGATCGTGCCACTGCACTCCAGCCTGGGCAACAGAGTGAGACTCCGTCTCAAAAAAAAAAAAAAAGAAAAAGAAGAACATCCGTAATTTAGCAGGTCCATTGTGCCATGCTCCGTGTTGGTTGCTTTACATACATTAAAAAATTTTATCCTTAAATCATTCTACAAATAGATATTATTATCACCATTTCATAAATAAGGAAAATGAGGGTAGACAGGTTAAATTACTTGTCCAAGATTACATGTGTGTAGGCTGTAGAGCAGGGCTGCAAACTCTAAAGCTTGTCCTCCTAACATGTGTTCTAAACCTACAAGCCAATTCAGTGAGCTGAAAATAAAAAAACAAAACTAAAAGAAATATATAAATAGTAAATTACCAGAACATATTTAAATAACCACTTACAGAATTTTTAAAACATGGCAATGTTAAACAAATTGAAAATCCTCTGAGATAAATAACTGCTCAAATCATATTTTAAAGATTTTAATCTCATCTGTGTAGGACTCTCTTTAATTTGCACTGAGTATACACATTCCTAAAATATATGCCAACAACATGCAAATGTTTACTGACTTCAGTTTACAAAAAAAAAAAAAAAAAACGTGAGGAATGAGAATAGCCATGTGGATAAGAGACAGGCTGGTGGATGCAAGGGGAGGGAATTTGACAGAGGGAGAGAAAAACAGGCAAGAGATTGAAAGAGACTGAGACACAACATAGAGAAGAGGCCCCAAGCTCAGGGAGAGATATGCAAATGTTCATCGACTCTGTAATGAAAAATCTTCTTATTAAACTGTGCTTTATCTGGGAACAGTCTTCCTTTTAGGAACATATCCAAGCAGAGATAAAGGCGTCTTACTGTACTCATTAAACTGCGCATGGTTTGATGCAATCAGACTTGTATAATTTGCATATAGAGCAGTTTAATCTAGCTCTTCCTGTCTTGCACCTATTGTTAATCATGCCTAGGCTTCTCCCATCCTTCCCCCTCCTCCGCCACTAACCCTTTGATTCAAACAGATAAATGAATAGACATAAGGACATCAACATCTTTGTGAGTGATCATCAGTTTTGTGCTTTCAGAATATCCCCTGATTTTTGGATTAAGTCTTTGTTGACACTCCATATGCTTTTGATAATGTCCTTCTTTGCTGATTTAGAGAAGGCTGTGTATAAGCAAATCAAGATGACAGAAATCATTATGAGGATACATCATGGGCGTAAGTCTGTTCATCTTTAGCCATAAATAAGGAGATGGCTATTCTCACCTTATTTATTGGATGGGATCTGTTTTCAGCACAGTGTCTTTTGAGTAAGCATGCAAGGTTTTACTGTATAAGGAATCCTTTAAGAATATATGAAAAGCTTTGTAACTACTCCTTGGCTGTTAAGTAACATGAACTTATGAAGGTGGTTGCAATTTAATATTCAGTGTGTTTGTCTTAATGAGGGTGATAAAAACTATTTACAGCCTTTGATTCAGTCAGTAATGTTGCTTCCCATTATTCATGGTAAGGAGCTAAGGTATGGGAAGTTGGAAAAGGAAAGCAGTACAAGGTTTTCCCTACTTCTTCTCTGCTTTGCTTTCATTCCCCAAATCCCAACAATGTTGTCTATGTATCCCTCATCCTTCCCATCACCCACACTCTTCCAGTGTCAAAGGAAGAAAGAGGAGGAATATAGTAAAGAAGATGGTAGAGACTTTTCTCTGAGATGAATTTTGCCCATTTTAAAAATGGTGGAGACCTAGCTTCTAGAAGATGTTTTCTTTTTTTATTATTATTATACGTTAAATTCTAGGGTACATGTGCCCAACATGCAAGTTTGTTATATATGTATACATATGCCATGTCGGTTTGCTGCATCCATTAACTCATCATTTACATTAGGTATTTCTTTTAATGCTATCCATCCCCCTCTCCTCCCACCCTACAACAGGCCCCCATGTGCAATGTTCCCTGCCCTATGTCCAAGTGTTCTCATTGTTTAGTTCCCGCCTATGAGTAAGAACATGTTATTCCAAAATAAAATCCTGATTAAAAATAAAATAAAATAAAGTGGAATAAAAAGTAAATAATAATAATAATAAAAGAAATGGTGGAGACTAATTAGAGCATCAGTGAAAAAGGCCTAGTCACACTCTCCCTCCCATGGGATAGGATTACGTTGCTGCTTGAAAGTGAAGATGCTGCCCTCAAGAAGCATGGGAGGAAGTGTGAGAATATACAGTCATCCAATGCTTCATGATAGAGATGTGTTCTGAGAAGTGTGTCCTTAGGCAGTTTCATTGATATGCAAATATCACAGAGTGCACTTACACAAACCTAGATGGATAGCCTACTCCACTGTAGCCTGTGGCTCCTAGGCTGCAAACCTGGATAGCATGTTCCTGTACTGAATGCTGTAGGCAGCTGTAACACAATCGTAAGCATGTATGTATCTGAACATATATAAACACAGAAAAGGTACTGTATGGTATAAAAGAAAAAATGGTACACCTGTGTAGGGCATTTGCTATGAATGGAGGTTACAGGACGGGAGGTTGCTCTAAATGAGTCAGTGAGTGAGTGGCGAGTGAATATGAATGCCTTGGACATTACTGTACACTACGGTAGACTTAAACACTGTACACTATTTAGGTTACACTAAATTTATTTAAAAAATTACTTTCTCAATAATAAATTAACCATAGATTACTATAACTTTTTTACTTTATAATTTTTCAATTTATTTTAACTTTTTGATTCTTTTGTAATAAGATGTAAAACACAAACACATTGTACAGTTACACAAAATATTTTTTTATATCTTTCTATAAACCTTTTTCTATTTTTAAAACATTTTATTTTATTTTTTACTTTTTCAGCTTTTTTTTGTTAAAAACTAAGACACAGACACATGCATTAGCCTAGGTCTACACAGGGTCAGGATCATCTGTATCACTGTCTTCAAGTTCTCCTGTATCTTGTCCCACTGGAAGGTCTTCAGGGGCAGTGCCACACACAGAGCTGTCATCCCCTATGATCACAATGCCTTCTTCTAGATACCTTCTGAAGGGCCTGCCTGAGGCTGTTCACAGTTAATTTTTTTTAATAAGTAGAAGGAGTACACCCTAAAATAACAATTAAGAGTGTAGTATAGTCAATCTATGAACCCATCACATAGCTGTTTATTATCATTATCACATATTGTATACTCTACACAAGCGTGCTAGACTTTTATACAACTGGCAGCACAGGAAGTTTGTTTGCACCAGCATCACCCCAAGCCCATGAGCAAGGCTTTGCACTATGACAGTTTGATGGCTACGATGCCACCAGGCCATAGGAATTTTTCAGTCCCAACATCATTTTATAGGACTACTGTGTAATATGTAGTCCATCATTGACTGAAATGTCATTATGTGGTACATGACTGTATCACAGAGGCAGGACTCTGAAACATAAAAAAGTATCAGGCAAATAACATTTAAAGTGTTTAATTAAATCTTTATATGACTCTACATTGCTCTGTGTATACCAAGTTAAGTTATATTGGGTTAGAGACATTGGTTAAACTCACACTCAAACGGTAGATTAGAGGGCAACTGAGTTGTGGTAAACAGGGGTGAGCGCACATGTGGGAGAGCCCTCCTTTGGGTAAGCAACTCGCCTAGACTTTGAAGCAGTAGGAAAAGAATAAGAAAAGATCAATTCCAGGCTTTGGGATATATTAGGTTGGTGCAAAAGTAATTGTGGTTTTTGCCACTCTTTTAATGGCAAAAGCCACAGTTACTTTTGCATAAGCTTAGATGGAGTCCTTGGTGTCAGGACAGAGTAGAGCAAAGAGTACATTCTTCTGAAGGGCAATGCTACTGGTCATCTTTTTCTTAGAAAGTGTGTGAATAAGTGAGTTTCTCTATCGCATTCACTGATTCACCATTTGCTTTCTTCTTTTTCCTCTGTACCTTTGGGATGTAGAACTAAATACAGGATACATCTAGAGCCTGAGGTTAAATGCATTTGGGTGCCCAAATCTTATCATACATATTTGGTAAATAATATGATAACAACAACAATAGACATTTATCAGGCATATACCAAGTACCAAGCTAAAAGCTTTCATTGGATTATCTCATTTATTATGTTGGTGCAAAAATAAGTGCAGTTTTTGCCATTGCTTCCAATGACAAAAACCACATAACTTTTATACCAACCTAATAGTAATATAATTTTCCTCAAACACTTAAGCAGTTGTTATTATCATGTCTATTTTTACATAGGATGTAACTGGCTTGTTCCTCCGCTTCCTGTAAGTACCTGACTTCCAGCTGAATAGACAAATGGATCAGTGAATTTTCAGGAATGCAATTCTTAGTGTCTCCTCTGTGCCTACCTCTCATTGCCACCTCTAACTACAGAAGCTGTGGGGACAAGTCTTCTGTTTATGTGTTTCTGGTACACCTGGGCCAGACATGTAACCACATGAGTTCTTCCTATCAGTGCTGTCTCCCCAGAATTTGGTCAAACAATGCAAAAGCCTTTTGGGAGAAGAGATTCATCACAGCAGAGTTGCAGATTGGTCTGTGATCCAAATGGTCCAAATGCTAGGATTCCCTTGGCTCTTACCTGCTTTCCAACTCCAGGCGCTGTGATTTTCATTGATTGCAGGCACCCCAGGCATCCTTTTCCTTTTCTCTCTTCTTTTATAAGGCTCCTTTCCATCGTAGCCAGGGAACAGCTGATACCTTGATTCTCCAGTCCAGGACACCAATTCATTCTCCAACCAAAAAGAGGTCCTCATTCTTAGGTCGTGATTTGGTTATATGATTTTTTCATTTCTTTGCTGTCCCCATATAAATCCTCTCTATTAGTCAAGTTCCAGCTCAAATCTCAAATCCTCTCATGATGTCTTATTTACTTATTTCTTTTATTTTTTATTTTTTGAGACAGAATCTCACTCTGTCACCCAGGCTGGAGTATAGTGGCATGTTCTCAGCTCATGGCAATCTCTGCCTCCTGGGTCCAAGCAATTCCCCTGCCTTAGCCTCCTAAGTAGCTGGGATTACAGGCGTGTGCCACCACACTCAGCTAATTTTTGTATTTTTAGTAGAGATGGGGTTTCATCATGTTGGCCAGGGTGGTCTTGAACTCCTGACCTCAGAAGTTCTGCCCCCCTGGGTCTCCTAAAGTGCTGGGATTACACACGTGAGCCACTGCGCCCGGCCTCATGATGCCTTTTTAACACTCTAGTTCACAAGAACTTTCTTTTACTATAATCTATTATACCCTAAGAAGAGACTAAACTGTTCAGCATCAATGCTCTGCCTCGGAGACTCTCCATTGCAGGCATTCTTAAGCTTATTGATTCAGTTATTTATTCAACAGTATTTATTATGTGACAGAACTCTACTAGGTGCCAGTGACAAAGCAGGAAATGCACACTTTAAACATATATGTGTTTCCAAAGAGGAAGTAAAGGTGCCATGGGAAAATGTGATGGGAAGTCTAACCTCATCTGGGGCCATAGAGGGGTCCATGAGATATGTAGAATTTCTGAAATGTGGTAAAGAATTGAATTTTTCTATAACAGACCTCTGTAACTGGCATTGGATTCTCTAAGAGGTCCACAACCCCAAAAATGTTAAGAACCAAACTCTGAGTGCACATGCTTCTCTGTCTTTTCAATTAGTGAAATCTCTTTGAGTTACGGAACTGTCTGGTAATTCTCATCTGTGCCCGGATGACCTACTTCAACAGTGCTAAGTGTACAGTAGCTTCTCAATACATTCTTATCGATTACTGCAGAATTCTAAGAAATGAAAGCTTGACTCAAAATGTAGGTCGAGTTTCTCCTTCCAGTTGTATGTTTTTCTAAAACTCAAATTTAGTCATCACGTACGTTGTTCAAAATCACACTCTTCGGAACTGTATTGCCTGAGATAAAAGCCTGGCAGTGAGAAACGAGGATAATTTTTAACATTTTGATCATAAGGTTAGCCTGAAAACTGCACTTTACAATGACTGCTGACCCTCTATTTGGGTGTCAGGCTGCTGCCCAGCGTCTTCTGCAATCCATCCAAGATGCATAGCAAGTACAAGTGTTTTAATTTCAGCATTGCCTCTGTAGGTAACCAGCCCTGCTCCTTCTGTCTGCGAGCAAGCTGGGGAGAATACAAAATGCCTTTTCTCATTCACAATGATTGCTCTCAAGCCTCTGCGAGATCTGATTGAAAAACTGAGTCCTTCTGACCAGATTGGGAATCTGGAAATTAGCTTTTTATAGTTTCGAGAAGACTTGGAATGAAAGAAGATGTTAGGAGAACAAGTGGCCACCAGGTCAGAATCAATATTTATTGGCTTATTAAAGAAAGGGGGATGTTGGGAACAAGTGTCTCTCCATTTGTGTGGGCTTATATGAACCAACTGCTGCCTGCCTGTGAATCCCAACTGTTAGGGTCGAACGTTCTCATTTTTCTTACATTCTCATTTTTCTTATATTTACAGTCTTTGACATTTCTCATTTAACATGCCTCAGGGCATGCATGTTAGCCATTCAGGTGTTAATACAGGAATTATGACACGAGAATTGATTTCTAGTTTTTGTTTCTTATCTCTCTTCAACTCTACCCTCCCCTGCATGCTTGTCTTTTCTCTCTTTCAGCATGAATCTCTTTGGGGGACAGGCTAGTAGGATGTTAATCTTCAAAGACAGTCCTTCTCTGTGTTACAGGAGTCACGGATGAGCTCTTGAATCAGCCTCTTACTCTATTATGGCGCATGTAGGCACAGTAGGTTCTGATGAGAGTGGTTTTCCATGAGGTGTGAGGAGTCCCTGGAGAGTGCTCTTCCTATCCCATCTCTCTCCTTTTGTCTTTCCTTTCAACACCAATGAAAATCTCCTTCATTATTGCTGATACTAGAAACTTTCCCTGTAAGATTCTATCCTTTGGATCAAAGTGCTCTCTTGGGGAAAGAGGATGATATACTAAACCTTATATGAGTCCTAGCATACCTGAATACTTCATGCAATTCAAACATCCAGAATGACTTTTATTGAGCAGCTAGTCTGATCTGACACTGTGCTACATCCTTTATGTAAATCCAAGCTCATCATTTTTTTCAAAAACCTTAAATAGCAGGCTCCCTCATTATATCAATTTCATAACTGGCTCAAAAAATTTTCTGAAGACTCTTCAGGTGATAAGCGGCATGACCAGAATTTGATATCAGTCCAACGTGGCTTCAAATCTAAGGCCTTTCCACTGCTCAAAATGAAATAAAACCATATTCACAACATATAAAATACTTAGATTAAAACACTAGTTTCTTCAAACATCTACCTCCCCCAATTTATATTAAGGCAGATAATCATAAAGTATAATACCTGAATATTATTGGGCAACAGGGAAGGAATTCAGTTATTCAGTGACATTGAGTGCCCACTATGTGCCAGGAACTTTTTTAGTTGCTGAAGATATAGCAGTCAACAAAACAAAGACTCAGTCTCTACAAAGCTTACATTCCAGTGGGACCAAATAGTGTAATAATATAGAAGGTTACTATTAGAAGGCTACTATTGCTAGTATATTCAAAGCTTACTATTAAAAAGTTACTACTGTGGTATATTAGAAGTATATTCAAAGGTTACTATTAGAAAGTTGCTAGTGTAGTATATTAGAAGGTTACTATTGTTATGGGAAAAAGTGAATCTGGTATGGGCATGGAGCAAAGGAGTGGATTGTAATTATAAATTATAAGTAGGAAGCCATGTAGCCATTACTGGGAAAGTGACATTTGAACAAATACATGAAAAATACATAGCAGCAAGCCAGGCACACAATGTTCCAGCAAAGGGCGTGGCTGTTACAAGGTCTGGAGGCAGCAAGGCGCCAGGTGTGGAGGTCTGGACATGGCAAGTGGTTGGAGCTTAGTGAGAAATGGGGAGAAGATACTAGAAGATGAGATCAGTGAATTAATGATGAAGAGGGAAATTATTTAGTTGCTGGTAGCTGACAGAGAAGATTTTGGTTTCTAATCTGAGCGAGATGACAAGTTTTGCAAGATTTCAGACAGGGGAAGGACCTCATCTACATTACCTCATAATAGAATCAGTCTGGTTACTGTATTGGCCATGGTATGTAGAGAGCAAAGGAGAAGCAGAAAAGCCTGCAGGAACACAATGGCAGTCACTCAACTGAGACATGACATTATATCAGATCAGGGTGACTGTGGGAGAGGGGCTGAGAAGTGATTCTATTCTCAGCATATTTAGAAGGTAAAACTGATGAGTTTTGTTGAGTGATCATATGTGGACAGTGAGAGAAAGAGAGTGGTCAAGGAAAACTCCATGATTTTTTATTAAACATCTGAAAGGATGAAGTAGCCTGTACTGAGATGGTACAGATTTAAGTAGGAACATCAGGAATTTAGTTTTGGACATGCTAAATCTGTAATTCTGCTATATATCTAAGTATTAACAGGCAATTGAATGTTTGAGCGTAGAGTTTAGGGGAGGTATCTCAGCTGGTGATTAAAAAAATTAGAGGTTATTAGTGTGTATGTGGTATTTAAAGTAAAGTAAAAGCATAGATAAGAAGAATTCAAGGACTGAGCCTTGGAGCACACCAAAAATAGAAGATTGAAGGGATGATCGAAAAGATGTGTAAAAACTAGCAAAGGACCATAGGGTATTAGAAAAACCAAGATAGTCTTGTGTCATGGATGCCAAATGAAGAAAGTGTTTCAAGCAGAAGGAGGAGGAGCTGAAGAATCAAGTAAGATGAAAACTGAGGATTAATGATTGGATTTAGCAAGGGGAAAGTCTTTGTTGGCCTTGACAAAAGAAACTTGAGTGGAATGGATGCACTGATACAGGTGAAAGCCTAATTAGGCTGATTTTAAGACAGAATAAGAGAAGAGGAATTGGAGACAGTAAGTACAGACAAGTCTTTCAAGGAGTTTTGCTGTAAAGAAGAGCAAAGAAATAGTATGCAGAGACAAAAGTGGAGTTTTGTGAGTATTTTTTGGTTTGTTTTCTTTCATAAGATGGTGAAAATAATTGTGTGCTAATGACAATAATCCATGAAACAGGAAAACAACTGGAAAAAACAGCAGAGAGTTGGGAAAATTGCTAAAGAAATGCCTTTGTGTAGAGGGGAAGGGTTGAGGTTTAGTGGAAACGTGGAGGGCTTGGTCTTAGCTCAGAGAGCTGCCTTCCCCTGAGGAAAGCAAGCAAGATATGTGGGCATTGCTGCAGGTAGGTAGGTGAATATGGCAGTAAAAGCTTGTTGAAGTACCCAACTAATGGCCTCCATTTTCCACCTAGTGTAGGAAGCAAATTTTTCAGATGAGAGTGAAGATGAGGGAGGAAGCATTAGTGCTTTGAGAAGATATGAAATAACTGGGGGAGTAAAAAGTTAATGGAATGGGGCATCTAGAATGACTTTCAGACAGTATTTAAGGCCTTTTTGAGATTAGTGATCATGAATTTGGAGTGAAAAGAGTCTGCAAGAAAAAGACTAATGTAAAAAACATCATGTGGCAATTCCAATCTGCCCCAATCACATTCTAACACTAAAGGTCCTGGAAACTCGGAAGGCGAGTGAAGTGAGGAAGAGGTACAGGAGAGGTGGTGGGCCAAAATTAAGATTTATTCACCTCAAAATTCCAGAGTTGGTGCTACACACACGATGGAACAGTGAGCACCTTCCTGAACTTGCATTGACAGTCTTAGTTTCCCCCTCACCACTATCACTGAGTCAAGTTGACTCCTTTGTGGGCATAACTCAAGTAGTTCCTTTCAGCACGCTGACTATCCGGTCACCTTTGGCTCATATCCACTTGGAAAAGATTCCAAAACTTCTGTAGCCTTTCATGGTCAACCACAATCTCTGTGACTTCCTGCATCGGTACCATAGAATGCTAATAGCATCACAGAATGTTAAAACTGGAGAGCCCTTAGCAAATGTCTGGCCTCATCTTGCCGGTAAGACAACAGAAGCCCAGAGAAGAAAAGTGATTTACATAAAGCCATCTAATTTAGAATAGAAATGGAGCTGGTACCCAGATTTTTGTCTCCTGCCCACTACTCCTTCTGGTATGTCTCTCAGCTGGTTTCTTGGACTCAAGACAACCACGCAACTTCTCTCAATTATGAAGTGAAAGTTGTTCTTGTGATGAATTTTGCAATGTCACTTTCTGCCAGACAAATAGGGCCATACTGATATGAAATTAATTTCATTTGATTGTCAATGCTTTAATAATGAGTGATTTAAATAATGACACCTTGAGAGAAGTAGACAAGGTGTCACATTTTAAGGTTTCATCACTAATAAGAAAAATAGTGAGACTTTAATGAGGCTCTTCTCCTCCTTTCCATAGGATGCCATGTTATAAGGCTACATCCTAAAATTAGGAGTTGTGCTTCCAACACATCCAGTGCCCAGTCAAGTTGTCAGGTTGGCAGTGTGAATTCTAGAGTTTCCATTGGGCTGGCGATTGCTAAATATATAAAAAAAGGAGACTAGCAGACTATCCATTATATAATAACTTTAATTCCCCAGTAATAATGGTGCCCCTACATGGAAGATGACAAAAGGAGGGACAAATAGTTATGGGGACAAGTTATGCAAACCACTTCTGCTTGTTCTCCTATAATTAGGTAGTTCATTTATGCCATCCCAGCCAAGGGATTAAAACTTTCTGCAATGCGATTTTTTTTCTTCAGTCCATGGTGTAGCTGTTTAAATTGCTTCAACAAGTTGGGATTTGTGTAGGCTGAAGCATGGAGCAATGCGTTGTTCCCTGAATGTGATAGCCAATTTTCTGTTGGGACTTGACGATCTTCATGATGACCTGAAGTGAACTATGGGCATGTCAGCTTGAATGCAAAGTTTCCAAAGAAACACGGCTTGGAAGCTTGAAGCAGAATGAATGATCATGATTTCACTGGTTAGTGAATACAATTGAAACAACAGTGATGGCTTGGTCTCGTGTGAGTATGATTATGGATCTGTCTGGGGTGGGAGCACCCACACTAGTTTGTTGCTGTAGGATGCACATTGGGAGTATCTTTGTTAAAGAAAGTAGAGCTGAACTCCATGTTTGGCTTTCTCGTGAATCTGTAGTTCTTGTGGTGAGAACGCTCTGGGGATCCAAGGATATTACGGTGTGTGTATGTGTGTGTGTGCACATGGGGGCACTGGTTGGTTTAGAGGGGAAAGGTAGGGTGGAAGAAATGCAATCATTTAAGTATAAAATTCTATGAAGGGATGCAATTTTTAGGTTATGGGGCAGAAGTTGAAGGATAGTTATTTCCCCACTCTGAACCTCTGAAAGGTTTTATAAAGCATATTTGTACAGAGCACAGAAGCACCTGGATAATGTATTTGGAAGACTTAATGCCACCAGAGGCCGGGCACAGTGGCTCATGCCTGTAATCCCAGCACTTTGAGAGCTGGATCATCTGAGGTCAGGAGTTCGAGATCAGCCTGGACAATATGTTGTAACCTGTCTCTACTAAAATACAAAAAGTAGCCGGGCGTGGTGGTGGGCACCTGTAATCCCAGCTACTCTGGAGGCTGAGGCACGAGAATTGCTTGAACCCGGGAGGTGGAGGTTGCAGTGAGCCGAGATCATGCTGCTGCACTCCAGCCTGGGCTACAGAATGAAACTCTGTATCAAAAAAAAAAAAAGTTGCCACCAGAGCCCTTGCTTTTCCTTCCCACTCCATACTATGTATCTAAGAGAATGGCCAGAATTAATGGTTGCTTTATAAATGAAGGTTGCTCACCTATTCCTAGCATCCAAATCCTTTCTCCAAGTGTATCATCTTTCCAACTCTTTAAAACCTTCAGCATTCACATCAGTGCTTACTGAATTTGAGGCAAATATTTGAACATAATGGCGATAATCTGTACACATGGGAGATCGTGTACTCTTAAACTTCTCTAACTCATTCTGACATGATGAACTAATACAGCAGTGTTAGAAAAGCATCTCATATTGGGCAGTAGGCGGTGGGCAAGGAAAATGGACTTGATTCTATATCAGCCACCTAGTAACTTGGGGTACTCTCAGGGAAGATAATGTGCTTTTTTGGGCCACATGGGACTATCTAACATATTCTGTTACCAGTTACAGTGTCTTCCAAAATTCTTAATTGATTTTAATAGGACTTGATAAGGAAGAAAGAGATAATCTCCTTTTAAATGGTCATCTTTTTGCTTTGAAAATATATAAATAGAAATAAGAAAGATTACTAACTGGTGTTAAGTAAAAGGCTTTATGCCAACTTGGAGGCAAAGGAGATCTTTAATGTTTTACCTGTTTGGTTAGTCATTACTGTAACTGTTCAGAGGTCTGGGTCTTGTGCTACAATTGCTGAAATAATGTATGGGGACCTTTCCTTGGTGAAGAATTTAACTGTGGTTATCTCAGAGGAATGACTTTACAAAGAGAACTGAAAGAGTCCTTCTCTGGTAGTAATGAGACCGATTGGCATGTTAATTTGAATATAAAGGCATCAATTAATCAAAGGACATTTGTGTTATGTCATTGTTCTAGGTGTTCAGCATAGACAAAGATAATTCAGATAGGCTTTTGCATGTAATGAGCTTAGAGTCTGCAGAGGAAAGCAGGCTTTATACATACAGTGTTTTTATAATTGTAATACAAAGTAAAAATAAGTGGTGTGAAAGGTGTCAACCAAATGACGTGTTGATTAAGCTTTAACTGAGTACCTGTAAGCACATGCATGACATGGGCCTCCTGCTTTCAGAGGTTGCAGCCCAGATGCTGCAATAGCAAGTTTCCTTGCTGTTATAAGGCGGTAAAGGCCACTCAGCTGGCTTAGCAATAATTGCCGTGAGTCTTCATAAAACAAAGATGTTCAGTCCAGCTGGGGTGATCAGAGAAACCTTTATCGCTGAGGAAGGACTTGAATCTACTCCTGGAATTCGTCTTGCTGACAGGTGAAGGGGGTGGAATAAAGGGCATCTCTAGCGGGGCAAAGAGAACAGCAGCAGTGAGGTTCTGGAATTGAAAAAATTAAAAGGCATATTCTGGGCTCAATATATGTGATTCCTGCAAGGGATCCTCCTGAAATCCTAGCCAAGGTACCTCTGAAAACTTTCGAGTGTGGGTAGCTTTCTTGGGTCTTCTGAGAAAGAGTGGACACTTCTCAAGTGTCCTTAGTGCTCTGTTTACCGGCCAGGGTTTCCCAACCCTTAAAAGAGGGCTTGCAGAGAAGAGTGAAGAAAAGGGATGTGACAGATTGGGTCAGATTTGAAGAGCCTTGAGTGACAGGCTGGAGCTTTTGATGAAGGATTTGCTGCTCCCCACCCCCCTCTTTCTAGAGGTCACTCTGGAGCTCTCCTGGTTGGTCACAATAGGCCTGGCAGAAGTTGTTTTAATTCAGAGAAGTAATGGAATATTGTCTTTCCCAGCCCTGGTAAGCTTAGGGACATATCTGGAACACTCTTGTGTGGCCGCATGAATGGCTATTGGGGTACTTAGCCTTTCTGAGCCTCCCCATGTTTGCTGCAAAGGGTCTGAGCTGCTGCTTAGCCGGTGACGGTGACCTAGTGTCCTTAGGATCCCAGGGACCACCTGCAGGTCATTGTGAGCCACACAGGGCACCTAAGGAAGGGGTAGACACTTGAGGCAGCCCAGAGTTTTGTCAGAACCAGCCAGGTAGTGGGCAAGACATGTTATCATAGCTCCTTTATATCCTCTTTTTTCCTCTCTAGTCTCCCTTCCTAACCCCTTTCTCTGCCTCTATCACTTTCTCCTTATAAGAGCATACACACAATCACACCATCCCCGCTTCATCTCTAAGACAATGAATGCTGCTGTCAGTTCAGATAAGAGCACCCGCCGGATAGAAAGGCAATATTTTCAGTCCTGGCAAACACGATCGTAAGTTCAGTTTATTAATATTGCAACAGTTGCACTAAATGAGATCACTTGGCTAACAAAACATTTATCAACAAAACGCTGCCACCTACTGAAGTTTTGCAAACAGCCCAGATGATTGGATAAGATCACAAATTCACTCTGCCACAAGCTTATGGTCTTTTCTGAAATCATTCTGAAACAAGAATGATAACCAGCCAAAACAGACAAGACATAGCTTTCCTGTAATCTGTGTAGAAGGTGTCGGGGTGGATCCCGCAGAATGGCATCCGTACAGAGAGGGAGGTTTAGGTCCCTTGATGTTGATTTTCTAAAGGGTTTGGGGAATGCTTCCAAACAACTGCAAAGAAGGCTGTGTCTATTAGGAACACATTCTCTACAAACTCATTTGCAACATTGGTGTCCAAATTGCCGTGAAGACATGTAAAAACAACTAGGTTTTTATTGTTGTTCTCCAGAAAATAAATATATTTGGCACCAAAAAAATCCCATGAAACTTATGATGATGATAATAATAGCTATTTTCTTATGTGAATATACAGCTGTGAAAATACGCTTTCATTCAAAGACTCTTTAAACTGTGGAAACCACCTTAGAAAGGGATAATTAAGTTGTATTGTGTTTATAAAGTTCAGAGTACTTTAGTAAGTAATGTGAGAACTAATTTGTAATGCCAGGGGGGAGTTCAGAGGGAAAAAGTAACATAACAATGGTGATTTATGTGTGATTTTCTTCCAAAGCTAATAGTTACTCTTCTTCTAAAAATCTTAGGACAGAATTTTGAAATGCTGAATGACAAAATAGGGCTCTAAATACCATTGCTCACCTCCCTCAGCTCAATTCTGCAGCAGGCTGGGGTTGGCTGGGAAAGAAGAAAAGCCCGTGGCTGGTGCTCACTCTACTTCCTATATGTGTAGAAATATTTTCCCACTGTATTGTGAGGTTCTCAAGAGGAGGACTTTAGTTCTCAGGATCTAGACAGTGCCTTGGATATTGCAGGGACCAATGAGGCCAGATATTTAAGATATTAGTATGTCTGAGGTCTAGTTAGCAAGTCACACCAATTTTCTTTTTTTTTGAGACGGAGTCTCGCTCTGTTGCCCAAGCTGGAGTGCAGTGGTGCGATCTCAGCTCACTGCAAGCTCCGCCTCCGAGGTTCATGCCATTCTTCTGTGTCAGCCTCCTGAGTAGCTGGAACTACAGGCGCCCGCCACCACGCCCGGCTAGTTTTTTGTATTTTTAGTAGAGACGGTATTTCACCATGTTAGCCAGGATGGTCTTGATCTCCTGACCACGTGATCCGCCCGTCTCAGCCTCCCAAAGTGCTGGGATTACAGGCTTGAGCCACTGTGCCTGGCCCACACCAATTTTCAATAAATAATGTTCTAGATTCCTAATATTAGGGCTTTTTTCTTCTTCTTTTTTTTTTTTTTTTGATGGAGTCTTGCTCTTTCACCCAGGCTGGAGTGCAGTGGCTGGATCTCAGCTCACTGCAAGCTCCACCTCCCAGGTTCACGCCATTCTCCTGCCTCAGCCTCCCTAGTAGCTGGGACTACAGGCACCGCCACCACGCTCGGCTAATTTTGTTTTCGTATTTTTAGTAAAGACGGGGTTTCACCATGTTAGCCAGGATGGTCTCCATCTCCTGAGCCTGTGATCCGCCTGCCTCGGCCTCCCAAAGTGCTGGGATTACAGGTGTGAGCCACCGCGCCCGGCCAGGGAGTTTTTAAAGATAGATTTTTATCTTTTTTTTTCCTCTGGAAATTACTGTACCTCCCTGACAGCTATAAGATTGGGATTACCGGTTGAATGACTTTCACTGGATGAATGCAGCCTTTCTCATGTAAGAGCAGAAAGGCAAAGAGGAGGGGCCCTGTCCCCTGTGTACATTTATGATTAGAGTAGCAAAACTCCTAGCCTGGACTTTTCTTAGGCAGGTCTATGCTTCTGCTATGCCACTTTTCTAAGTTCTCACCAAAGTGAGCTTGAAAGAGAGAAAATGGCAGAGTAGGAATGGAAGAAAAGAAGAAGGCTTGATATTGAGCTTTGACTCAACTAAATATATAATAAACACAAACGATACTCTTATTGAACATCAAGTATACGTCAACCATTGTTTGAGGCATTTTACCTGTATTAGTTCTATTGCACATAACAATACTTCAGGGAAGGAGTCACTGTGCCCATTTTAGAGACAAAGAAACCGAGGCCCAGAAAAGTTAAATGACTCGGCCAAGTTTACCCAGATAAAAAGTGGCAGAGCAAGCCCAGATCAAGTACATGTCTTCTGGCTCAAAAGACCCTGCTGTTTTCATGACACTGGTTTGGGCACAGCCAGCATATTTTCCTCTTTGCTTGTCCAGAGAGAGTTAAATAGAGAGAGGGGAATAGAGGAAGTTCCTCTCTCTCTTCTACCCAGGGAAGTGGCACTTCTCTTGCACGTGGGAGAACAGAGTTCACAGTGTGCTAGTAAATGAGATCGTGGGTAGGAAGCCCTTGGACCTCCTTAGAAGTAAGTGACTATAAAAAATCCAAGCCATTTGTATTACTCTTGTAGGTGATGTGATTTCAAATGGACAGAGAGCACAGTTTGTCTTCTGTTCAAATTGGCATCCCTTCATGCCATTCTGGGAATTAGTTCAGAACTGACTACAGGAAACAGAAATCACCTTTGATACCCAGTACTATTTCCTAGCAGGCCCATATTTTCCCAGGAGGTTCTTTCTCTGTAGTAGATAAAAGTTTGCCTTCATTTCATGTGATCTCATTTCATTTTCCTCTTCAGTAGATACCAGCCTATGTCCATCATTCTGGACTAAGCAGGATCCTGTCCCGGGCACTTACATTCATGGTGGTCCTACTGGAATCTCACTTTTGCCATTGAATACCTCCATCACTCCTATTGTTATCGGGGGAATAATTCTCATTCTCATTGAAAGGAAAAGCACATTCTGAATACGTAACAATAACCTGCATGCAGTTCTCTGATTATAAATATCAAGTGTTATAAAAGCCCCATCAGTGTAGTGATCAAAGGCATGAGGGACTCTCTGCTGAAGCAGCAGGTGACCCAGTACAATTGGAATAAAGGGAAATGCTGAGTAGACATGGGGTCCCAGGAAATTCACATTAAAGGTTTTTTTCTGATGTATTTTCAGTTGTGCCTTTTAAAAGGATTTCACTAAAAGCTAACAAGGCAGTTGATTTTACATTCAATGCTACCTGATAATTAGAAGTAAATTTGAGATTTACCAATCAGTAATAATTTTTATTTTTAACCACTAATAAAGCCAATAATAATCCCTTTCAGCTCTGGGGGGGAAAAAAGGAGTTACTGAAACTGTTTTCATTGACTCTTTCCTTCAGAAAGATGTTGTTCTATGAGCCCGGGAGAGATGTGGGTCAAGGAAAGAAACTTCAAAAGAGTTGGTGGCCAATTAGTTAATGGAGGACATGTATTTGGGCAACACATTCCTTTTTCTCTCTGAGAGCAAATATTAAGTTCTGAGAACTGGGTCATAGTATTAACACTGTAGAGTGTGGTTGCACAAACCTAGAAAGCGTAGCCTAGTATACACCTGGGCTATATGGTCTAGCTTATTGCTCCTAGAGTACAAACCTGTATGGCATGTGACTGTACTGAATACTGTAGGCAATTATAACACAATGGTATTTGTGCATCTAAACATAGAAAAGGTCCAGTAAATATATGGTATAAGAGATTAAGAAATGCTACACCTGATGAGGACACCTGAATGGAACTTGTAGGACTGGAAGCTGCTCTGGGTGAGTCAGTGAGTGACTGGCGAGTGAATGTGAAGGCCGAGGACATTGCTGTACACTCTTGTAGACTTTATCAGCACTGTACACTTAGGCTACACGAAATATATGAACGTTTTTATTTCTTCAATCATAGACTAACCTTATCTTCCTGTAACTTTTTAACTTTACGAACATTTCAATTTTTAAAAAATTTTTTGACTCTTTTATAACACTTAAAACGTAAGTACATTATACGCTAAAAACTATCTTCTTTCTCTATATCCTTATTCTGTAAGCTTTTTTCAACATTTTTATTGTTTTTAACTTAAAATTATTTGTTGTTAAAAACGTAGATGCAAACATACATATTAGCCTAGGCCTATACAGAGTCAGAATCACCCATACCATTGTCTTCCACCTCTGCACCTTGTCCCACTGAAAGTTCTTCAGGGGCAGTAAGAAGCATGGAGCTGTCAGCTCCTGTGACAACAATGCCTTCTTCTGGATGCCTCCCGAAGGACCTGCCTGAGGCGATTTACAGTTAACTTTAAAAAAATAATAATTAGAAGGAGTACACTCTAAAACAATGATTTAAAAGTATAGGATAGTAAATACATAAACCTTTCACATAGTTGTTTATTATCATTATTCAGTATTATGTACTGTGTATAATTGTATGCACTAGACTTTCGTATGACCAGCTGTGCGGTAAGTGCACCGTCATCACCAGAAACACGAGTAATCGAGTAATGCAGTATGCTTCAACATTATGGCAGCTGTCCATCACTAGGTGATAGGAATTTTTTGGCTCCATTATAATCTTGTAAGACGCTCATTGTATACATGGCCCATCGCTGATGGAAACATCCTTATGTGGTGCATGACTGTGTTACTAAATACCAGGAATTATGAATAACCATTTTTACATCTGAAAATTTGAATTGGTTACTTTTGAAAAATGCTATTTTGTTTCTTACGAGTGAAAACTGAATACAACTATTTCCTCATAAGTGACGAAAACCATCAGATTCTGTGCTGGCCATTTGCCCATTCCTTCTGGGATCCTTTCCTGGCCCTTCCCTGCTCTGCGCTGGATTGCAGGGGGTCCGATTCCCAGGTTTCCCCAACTTCCTGTTATGCAGGAGGTTCAACCAATGGGTGATGCCAGCAGAAAAGTGGCAGGTGGGATGGGGGAGAAACCAGGAGGTCCCTCCCTTTGAATCTGTTGTGGGTGGTACTTACAGCAGCAGCTCTGCTTCCTTCAAAGTCTGTCCCATGCTGGCCAGCCTCCCTTTTGTGGGCAGGAGCCGAGTCTTGACTCTGGTGAGGATATCACCTCCTCCTTTAGCTCTGCGGCTCCGGGAGTGATGGTCACTTCCTGAGTGCAGTTACTTCACTGTAGCTTATTTGACTTTTCAGTTCATTCATCATCTGTGTAACTCATTTCCTCCATTAAATCTCTTGTCTGACACACTTAGAATGTGTTCCGTTTCTCCCATTAGACACTCACAGACACTGTGTTGTGCTGGATTAATATTCTATTCATCTATGTTTCACAATTTACTGTCCCTTAATGTACTATCTTTTGACTTGATGCCTCACAGGGTTTTGTGGTTGTTGTTGTTACCAGTATTGTGATTATTCTTTATTCCATAAGACAGTCCCCTTGTTTTTCTGCAGAAATTTTTTTTTTGGGGGGGGAGTTGGGGGGGGTAGAAGAAATGTCCAGAGATGTTCTTAACTTTAAGAATCGTAAATCTAAAATGTTGCAAATTTCTGAATCCTGAAAGTCTTAAAAGATTCTAGGCTCTTTGTCTTTCAATCTGTGGTCCATATAAAGGCCATGTGCAGTCTCTTTTCTTTTTTTTTCTTTGACATGTCTTTCCCAATTGAGTGCAAAGTGTGCACTCAACCCAGAGTACATTTTCTTCCTCTCAGAGCAACAGAAGCCTGTGAAACTCTTGTTGGCCAAGCCCAGCAGTAAATATTCAGAAATAAAAGGAGAGCAAACATTTGCATGTGCACTTTCTACTTTGGACACTAAAAGGTGAAGCTTTCCAAATAACCAGACCTGGGGAAACCTGTGAATAAGCCATGCTGGTAAATACATGGTCCTTTAATTGATAATGAAATTAGACCCTAGAAGAGCAGCAGTAATATTTGTCATTGGGAACCATATGGAGCCATGATCCACAAATAACTTTAGTGATAAGTATGTCAACAAAAGATCCATACGGATTGAAACAAAACAAAACAAAACAAATATCCATAAAATATGAATGTTGCCTCTTGGTATATATTGTAGATTTAGAAAAGATATAAAAGCACAGATTCTAAAGCTATGTTCATGATTCTTTTTGTTTTTTCATGGTAACTTCAACCACACTGCAATGTTTTGCGGGAAGTTTATGTTTCCAATGTAGTGTATTGTAATACCTAGGACGGGGCTCCTAGGATGTGCTCCTGGGATTCATCTCAGGCTTCCTGAGGCCTAGGTCAAGAAAGGCTCTGGATCAGACCATCTTTAGATCCAGCAGTGGGTGCCAGCACATACATACATATATATATATATATATTTCTTTTTTTTTTTTTTTTGAGAAAGGGTCTCACGCTGTTGCCCAGGCTGGACTACAGTGGCACGATGCGGCTCACTGAAGCCTCGACCTCCCGGGCTGAAGTGATCCTCCCACCTCATGGTCCCATGTAGCTGGGACCAAAGGTGCATACCGACATACCCAGCTATTTTTTTTTATGTTTTGTAGAGACAGGGTTTCGCCTTGTTGCCCAGGCTCATTTTGAACTCCTGGGCTCAAGTGATCTGCCCACCTCAGCCTCCCAAAGTGCTGGGATTACAAGCATGAGCCACCATGTCCGGCCCAGCACGTATTCTTTGACTCCAAGGTATGGTGTTTATGGGCATAGGTTTTGGAGCCAGACTGACTGGATTTGAAACACTGCTCTACCTATTGCTATTCGTGTGATCATGGATAAGTTACTCTACCCCCTAAGTTGCACTTTGTTTTTCTGAAAAAAATAATAATTACATCATAGCATCATAGTGAAATATTAAATCAGATAACACATAAAAAATGCTTAACATTATTTCCAGAACAAAATTAGTATTCAACAGGACATGGGTTGAGGGTTTGGAGAGCTAGACCCTACTCTAGGGTAGTTCTGGGGCCACCCCTTCTGGCTTGTGTCCACAGACTTTGAAGTCTCCTTCTCTTTTTGTTTCTTTAGGCAAGAGACCTGCCATATTTTGCATTTGATATATAGGACAGACTCTGATCATCTCAAAGTTTCCCAAGGACTTTGAGTGCCTCTGAAACAAAGCTGCCACTAGGAGCACATTCTGAGACATTTATGTCTCCCTAGGAAGTGTCCTTGTTTAAAATTCTTGTTCTGAACTTAATGTTTCTGTCCAGTCTAGCAAAACTAAGTTGCATCATTCTTTCTTTAACTCTACTGCCAATTTTGGGGTGCATGTGCTATTTATTCTACTTACTATCTGTTCAAGTATTTAATTAAGCATTCCTGGCAACTGTGAAGGTCACTGTGAACTTATTGAGTAGAAGTAAGCCCAGCTGGTAAGGAACCGCCAGGAAATAACCTGATTAGGAGAACATTGTTTCTCTAAACCTGATGGAATTGTTCCTTTACTTACTTTTCTCTGTAGCTCAGTACTGAGTCCGGTGGGCTGCTTCCAGAGGTTTGGGGGCTTGCAAGATAGTGCATTCTGTGACTTGAAATGAGAGAAGAAACCATAAGTAGCAATATGGGCCTTATTGTTCAACACCTCATTAAGCTTGCATGAGGGTAGGGCAGCCTCTCTAGACATTGCAAACAAGCCATTCCTAATGTTCTAATGCTGGAGCTGGGGAAACCCAGGGCTGGAGTGTGAGAGAAAAAGCAGTCCCTTGGGATGAAATGCAATGGCCTTCCTTTCTGCAGAGGTTCTAGGCAATAGTCCTGTGAGTTGGGGAGGACAGGGCAGGCCACATTTTGATTTTCTTTTCTTTTTATTTTTTTATTGCTTGGCTTTTCAGAAATGAAATATTTTCCCTAATAGCGCTTTCTCTTCTTTTTGTGCCAGTTTCTCCTTCCTTCATCTGATTTTACAATTCCAATTCTAACTAATATTTTCTTTCTATAACTTCAGCTTTTCCTTGTACTCCTTAAGAGGCCTGAACAGTCCCTTCACTTACAGGCTGAACAGTTACCTCGGCCCTTCCTGACCCAGCGAGCTGAGGTCCAGCATAATTGAGGGCTTTTCATTGTGCCATTGTTAGGCACTCACAGCCCTGCGCTGGGTCTACTCTCTAATGTTGCTCCATTAGGAAATGCCGTGTCCTGCATACGAGTGAACTGCACTTTGCTGTAACTTTGGTTGTCTTGCAATCCCACTAATAGCCTTTTACTGTAGGGAGACTATCTACAGCAGCATCTAAAAGTACCCATCCATCCAATGCCTCCCAGGGAAGAAGCAAATATGGGAGCTAAGAGAAGGATAAACGTTTTGGTCTCTCACTGTAATTGCTGTTAAGTAAAGGAATTGATTGTCTGCAGGAGTGGTGGGCTTTCTACTTTCAACTACGTGTTTCCACCCCGTGGTCTAGTAACTGCGGCAGGCAATCAGAAACAAGTGCAAAGCAGAGCACATGTATTTCCTTGACATCCGTGACACTAAAGATAAAGAACATTTCATCATCAATATTGTTAATACAAGCTAGCATTTAAACATTTATTTTAAAAAAGATCAGACCAGAACCAGGTGGTGTCTACAGATCTTTATTACAGGTCTATTATATACAGTAGAGCTGATGCTACACTGAGATAAGTTTTCATCTCAAAAGGAAATATACTTTCCTTAATTTTCTATAATTTATCTCATCTTTTTTATGCTTGGGGCCTTATTCTTCTGTAGATGGAGGAAAAATCTGCCCATGATAGGTAAATCAATTTCTTTCCTATAAAAGGATATCTTTGGAGTGAATTTAGCTTCTCTCAGGTAAATGCTTAGATTTCTATGGCTTCTCTCCCTTTTCCTTCTTGACAAGATGGTACCTGGGT
Source organism: Colobus angolensis palliatus (assembly GCF_000951035.1). Classification (NCBI taxonomy): domain Eukaryota; kingdom Metazoa; phylum Chordata; class Mammalia; order Primates; family Cercopithecidae; genus Colobus; species Colobus angolensis. Next base: position 1,511,888 of record NW_012116821.1, on the reverse strand, counting down.
AGAGGGAGAAGACTGCCTGTCCTCATAACAGAGTGTCCTCTCCTGGTCCTCTCTGGCCAGGGGAGCAGTGTCCCTCTGGCCTTGCCGTAGAGTGGGGCCCATGCTGGCATCTCAACTGGGGAAACATGACCCTTTCCTCACAACACCCTTGACCTTGAATCACTCCTCTGAATCACTGGCATGTCTTCCATCCAGATCCTGGATTAGCTGAGCTCCCCGTGGTACCTGCTACAGGGTTGCCTCACTGTCTGCAGGCTTCGTCCTGGCAGTCCTGCTGCACCACAACTCTGCAACTCCCTTCTCCTACTGGGGACTTTCAAGGATTTCCCTAAAATTGGTAGCAGAATTAAAGAAGGAATGATGATGGGAGTATTGGAGAGACACATTAAGTCCAGGACAAGTATTTCAAACCAGGAATGTTTCCTAGAGAAATGTAAATGTCTTAGAATGTGCCCATTTGTAGCTTCATACCAGCAGCTTTGTATCAGCTGCACTGAGGGTCTTCAGTTTGCACCCCAAGTCCCAGGGAAACTTTGGGATTCTCAGAGACTATCTTCTGCATCCATGGCAAAGCAGGGAAAGTGTCTTTGGTCTGATGAACCAAATCCCTTCCATCTGCATGTGAACTGGGGTGACACAGGGGACACTATTTCCAGTCCTTTCTATGATGAGCGTCTTCCTGCAGTGAGGTTGATGTGCTGTGTGGCTGGTGCCATGTTGGGTATGGCTCATGTGAGGACACTTAACATTCTCACAGTCTGTGCCAGAGGAAGTGGTAGAGTGACGACAGCTCTGGAATGTTCCCTCTTCTTCCCCACCCTCTACTCCTCCAGCTGGAGAAATTAGATGTAAGTCTTGGTCCTCTTCTCCAGTTCTTTCTCTTTTCTCCTTTTGCTACATTGAAGATTAGAAAAGCTCTTCACTTTTTTCCAAGTTGAGGTGGAAACTTCTATCATTTAAGTGGGTTAGGCATCCTCTTGACATTGCAAAGGGAGATTCTGGAACCTAGAAACCATTTCTCTCTTAACAAACTCTAGTTCCCAAGACAATTATTTCACTTTACACTTAAAAGAAAATTCTAATTTGAAACCAAAACTGAGTGGTACCTGCCTTGTTCTAGCTGAAGTTACCCATTTCTGGAGTCCACCCCTTTCCTGAAGCATGGAAAGATAGCAGTTGAGTAGATAGCAGTTGAGTATCGGGGGAACCCCAGGGCATGGTGATTTTAAGGGGAATGAAGAATGCACTGTTTTATTAAAGTCCTAAATATCAAAAACAAAACTTTTAGGAGATATGTGTGTATATATATACATACACACACACACACACACACACACACACACACACACACACACATATATATATATATATATTTTTTTTTTTTTTTTGAGAGACGAAGTTTCATTCTTGTAGCCCAGGTTGGAGTGCAATGGTGCAGTCTTGGCTCACTGCAATCTCTGCCTTCTGGGTTCAAGCAAGTCTCCTGCCTAAGCCTCCCAAGTAGCTGGGATTACAGGTGCATGCCACCACACCTGGCTAATTTTGTACTTTTAGTAGAGACAGGGTTTCTCCAGGTTGGTCAGGCTGGTCTCGAACTCCCAACTTCAGGTGATCCGCCTGCCTTGGCCTCCCAAATAAAACAAATATTTTTATGGCAGGCATTGGGGTAGGAAAAGTTGTTTTTGTTTTTATTTTGAGATGGAGTTTTGCTCGGTCGCCCAGGTTGGAGTGCAGTGGTGCAATCTCGGCTCACTGCAACCTCCGCCTCCCCGATTCAAGCGATTCTCCTGCCTAGAAAAGATTTCTTAAGTAAGATCACCAAAACCATAGCACAAAGGAAACGTCGAGGTTATAAAAAGGTTGAGGTAAGAAGTGAGATGCAGGAAGGGTAGCTTTCTTACTTCAAGTCAACTAAGGGGACCGCTTGGATAGTCTGACATGTTTCCCTTGGAATTTGGTGGGAACACAAGGGGCTGGTGTTTGAACTGTCTGAGAAATTGAAAGATTTAAAAAGGCTCTGGTTAGAGTGAGGAAAAGTGGCTACAATGGGAGAAAGCCATGCTTTCCCCAAAGGTGGATTAAGGTTTGTTTTTTGTTTACTTGGTTGCTTTGTAAATTCTTTTACCCATGGGTCAATTAGATCTGCGACCTGGCCTGGAGCTTACAAAGGATTTAGCCCAGGAAGGCTTCCTAGACACTAATGGTTCCCAACAAAGAAAGCCTGAGTGAGTGCCCCCAGTCAGGGGGTGGAGTCTTCAGTTGTCCCCGTGCATCACAGAAATTGCAGCCAGAGGTTTGCAGTAGAATATCAGAAAACCCCATCAGAGTTACCCATGTGTCAAAAATGCACGCTGAGAATATACCACATTCAGCAGGCACCACCACAAGATGACATCTGTGCCCATCAAATACAATTTCTCTTGTTTCTCATATTTACTCTCTGCCTCTCCTTTCCCAACCCTACCCCACCAACTGGGGATGTGTCAGAAACTGGGGCTGGGGCCCTGTGGGCTGGGTGCATAAGAGGAGATGAGGCTAGGAAAGAAATACTGAAATACTTGATTGCTTAGTGGCTCTTCCTCCAAGGGGAACTGCCCAGCTCAAATAGATAAAATAGCAGGAATTCTCAAGTACAAAGATAAACAAATAAAAATTACCAACCACGGGAAATAGAGGAATTAAAGAAAAAATATAGAAGAGCTAAAGCCCAGAGAAATGCAGTTAATAGAAAGAGGGTGTCTTAGTTTGGGCTACCCTAGAAAGCAGACCCTGAGACAAGGTTTCAAGTGCAAATAGTTCACTTGGGAGGTGAAAGTAACAGCAGGAGGCGAGTGAGAAAGTGAACCTGGGAAGGGAACCAGGAAGGGCATTGGCTCGAGCCAGCAACCACTGCAGGCAGCTGGGATTCAGTCCCACTGAGGAAACGCTGGTAACCCGTGGAGAACACATGAGTCAGAGTCTCCCATCTGACAGTGAAGGAGCTGGGGGTAATTTTATACCTACCTCTGTCAGTATTTGGTTGAGGGCTGCTCCTATGGGACATTAATTCCTCTTTCCCTCAAGCCTATGATTTTGGCAGCAACGTGGGCTTCAGAGGCAAAAGAAAGCCCTCAGGCAAAGAAATACAGGTGCCGGCGATTGGCTTGGGTGCACGTTGTGTTAAGAATGAGGAGATATATATGGGCATGGAGACAGAGCCTGTTAGAGGCATGCCCGTGACTTTCACAAGAAGTTAATATCCTTGGAAAGATGTGCAAAGAAGTTATATTCACTCACTTGTAAAAGAAAATCAAGTATAGGATTTGGAAATGGACAAAATCACAAAGAAATAATAAATTAATGTGAAGATTACATTGAAGAATTCTCCCAGAAAATAATAGGAAGGCACTAAGAGTTAGAGAGCATGAGACAAAAGTTGAGGATAAGGGATGTATCCAGAAGTTGTCATAATTATATCTTCTGGAAGAAGAGAAGAGAGATGATGGAGGAGTGAAATTACTCAGAAGACAATGTTATTGCTGAAAAACCAAGTTAAGTTTGTAGATCAAAATGTCTGAGCGCTAACAAGGATAATGTCACAAGGATAAACACTCAGATATAAAGCTTTCCAAATAGAAATTCTTAAACAGAGCTATGTAGAATACCTCATGTAGTAAAGTAAAATTTCAAGTTAGTGAGAAAAGAGAATCCATTATTCTAACGTGATATTGTCACAATTAGCCACCAATTTAGAAAATAAAACAGACCTTTACCTGACATCATACTTCAAAATAAATTTAAATGAAACAAAAAAAATCTATAAAAATATGAGAACAAAATATAGGGGTCTTGCTTTTCATAATTTTGACAAGAGCTAAAACAATTATAAAGGGAAAGAATTATCTTTTTAACAAATGGTGCTGGGACAACTAGATATTTACAGGCAAAGAGTGAATTTTGACCTTCCCACCTTAAAGCATATATAAAAATTAATTCAAAATGGATCAAAGACCTAAATGTAAGAGCTAAAACCACAAAACTCTTAGAGGAGAATACAGGAGTAAATCTTCATGATCTCGAATTTGGTGATGGTTTCTCAGGCGTGACACCAAAAGCTCAAGTGACAAAACCAAACCACCCAAGCAAAAAAAGTATACCCAGATATATTGGGCTTTATCAAAATTAAAAACTTTTATGTATCAAAGGATACTATCTAGAAAGTGAAAAGACAACCTCATGAATGGAAGACAATATTTGCAAATCATATTTGATGAGAGACTTGTGCTTAGAAGATATAAAGAACTCTCACAACTCAATAATAAAAAGACAAATAACCCAATTAAAAAATGGGCAAGGGACTTTGGAGACATTTCTCCAAAGAAGATATGTAGGTGAGCAATAGGCATTTGAAAAAAAATGCTTGACATCATTATTTATTATGAAAATGAAAATCAAAACTATAATGAAACACTCCTTAACACCCACTAGGGTGCCTATAATTAAAAAGTCAGATAATAACAAGTATTAGCAAGGATGTAGAGGAATTGGAACTCTCATACACTGGTTGTGTAGCCATTTTGGAAATCAAGCTAACAGTTCTTTAGAAAGTTTAACATGGAACTATGATTTGATCCAGCAAATCCCAGATATACATCCAAGAAAATAAAAAATATATGTCCAATGAAAAATTTGCACACAAATGTTCATAGCGTAACGTTCATAATAGCAAAAGATGGAAACAACCCAAATGTCTATGAACTAATGAATGTATAAGTAAAATGTGGTATATCCATACAATGGAATATTATTCAGCCATAAAAAGGAACAAAGTGCTGACACATGCTACAATATGGGCAGACCTTGAAAACCCTATGCTAAGGGAAAGAAGCCAGTTTTAAAAGACCACATATTACCTGATCCCATTTATATGAAATGTCCAAATCAGGCGGATCCATAGAGGTAGAAAGTAGATTAGTGGTTGCCCAGGACTGGTAGAATGGGAGGACTGGGGGGTGATGGGTAAAGGGTATAGAGTTTCTTTTAAAGGTGATAAAAATATTCTACAATTGATTATGTTGATGATTGCACAATTCTGCGAATATATTAAAATTATTGAATTGTGTACTCTAATGGGAGAATTGTAATACATGTGAATTATATCTCAATAATGCTGTTACAAAAATAAAAATAGGAGTCTATTTCTGTAATCTTGAAGTATAGAAAGCTTTGCTAAGAACACAAACTGCAGAACTTAAAAGAACAGCTTGATAAATCAACATTCAAAATCTATATTTGGTAAAAGATATGATAAAGTTAAAAAAAAGAAGTGACAGGCTGGGAGAAAATAGTTTCAATGTATATATCAGACAAAGAATTTTTTGTGCAGAATACGTAGACAGCTTCTTCTACCCACATCAAGAAAAGAACCCAAACAACTAATAAAGTAAGTATAAGGGTAGGGGATGGGCCGGGCACGGTGGCTCAAGCCTGTAATCCCAGCACTTTGGGAGGCCGAGACAGGCAAATCATGAGGTCAGGAGATCGAGACCATCCTGGCTAACACGGTGAAACCCCGTCTCTACTAAAAAATACAAAAAACTAGCCGGGCGTGGTGGCGGGCGCCTGTAGTCCCAGCTACTCAGGAGGTTGAGGCAGGAGAATGGCGTGAACCCAGGAGGTGGAGCTTGCAGTGAGCTGAGATCGGGCCACCACTGCACTCCAGCCTGGGCGACAGAGCAAGACTCCATCTCAAAAAAAAAAAAAAAAAAAAAGGGTAGGGGATGAGGAGGAAGCTACCAACTCCTCCCACATTGGATCTGGATGGAAAAGAGGGAAAATGTTTGAGCCTGGACAGGCTGAGCTGGAGGACAGATCAACTTCAACTTGAATAAAGTAAAGAATGACCCATGTACTTGAGTCTGGACTGGACATTTTAGTTCCTGAAGCAAGATGGTTCCTATCACCGGAAGAGATGGGAAGACTTTGACTTTTGTTAGTCCTGGAAAACACAAAAAGATTTTCTGAGGTTTCATTCGTAAAACGAGGACACAGAAGAAAATGTGAAAAAGTCTGAGTCTCAGATTGGGTTTTCAACAGAAAGTTTGAAGATGGATGAAGTTGTTTTCTATTTAATGACCGTACTAGTTATAACCAGGTGAAAAAATACTCAACCTCAGCAGTTATCAGCGAAAACCAAATGTAAATGAGATAAATTGCATCCATCAGATTGGATACAATTTTAAAAACTTGACAAAGGTGTGAAAAATGGCTATTTTCATACTAGCTGGTAATATAATTTGATGATTACTTTTTAGAAAACAATTTGGTAGTCTCTATCAAAATAAAAAATTTTCATTCTCTTTGATCCAGCAATTCCAATAAGAGGTCAGTGATGTTTTACAAAGGAAAAAAAAAAAAAAAAAAAGGAAAAAGCTTAAGTTCCATAAATAAGGGAATGTTCAATGGATTTGGGGATCATGAATGCAACATCCATGCAGCAATAATGAAGAATGAGAGAAATGTTCCTATGCCAACGTTGAAGCACCTCCTGTGTATATTATTAGGTGAAAGACAAAGCCAATTTCAGTAAAATACATATAAAATGGTCCTATTTTGTTTTTTACTGTGTATGTATCAAAGAAGTTCTGATGAATACACAAAATGTTATGAGTGCTTTTTCTGAGGACCAGAATGCTCAGGCCGAAAGACTTTGGTTTTGGATTCTGTGTTCGCTCTGTTCAACAGAAGGATAATGAGAGCCACAAATGTGAACCACATATTTAATTTTAAGTTTTCTAGTAGCCACATTTAAAAAAGTAAAAAGAAATGGATGCATTAACTTTAATAGTATGTATATGTAATCTAATCTACACAAATATTATCATTTCAATCTATAATCAGTATAAAGTAATTATCCATGTAATATTTTTTCATTATTTTCTGATCCACAGACTTTGAAATCCAGGTGTGTCATAGACTTACAGCTCTTCCCAATTTGGAGTAATCACCTTTCATGTGCTCAAAAGCCACATGTAGCTAGTGGCTACTGTATTGGATAGTGCAGTTCTATATTTTATGTACTTCCACTTTTCTTTTGAATTATTGATTATACTTTTATAAATACAGAAACGAAAAATGCAAAGAACTACTGAAACATTTAAACTACTTCTAGGAAAAAGAAAAGGAAATAATAAAGGAAATTCCCTAAGCACCTGCCTCGGGCCCACGATTTGCTGAAAGCTTGTTTCTTTTCTGGGTTTTCTGGACTCTGGGATGTCGTTATTGATGCAGTTATTTGGCAAAGGGCTGCTGTGGGGTGGGTCAGCAGAGGAGTGAGAATGCCGTTCTTGTCTTAAGGGACTGCAACTCATGGGCAGATGGCTCCCGAGGGGCTTGGGCAACCCTTACTGATTTCGGGAGTCTTGACCTCCTCTGCACAGCCAGTCATCAAATCACCTCTTCCTGGGTGATGGCCTTCCCCAAGCATGTGAACAAGTGATTATTTTTGGAACCAGCATAACCCAAATCCCCATGCTGACACCTGACCCTTTCACCTTGTCTGGTGTCCCTACCTATGATTCTCTTTTTTATGCTGACACAGCGACTGTAAACTGTCTCTGAGTTTTCTTCTGACAGCATCAATATCCCTGGTGACCCTAGACTGTGGGGTACCATCGTTACCTTCCTCTGGATCCTTTCAAAGTGGTTCACCTCACATTTTAGTGCAAAGCCCCAACAGTGTCGTCTAATTAGTGGAGTCGGGGAATTCTCTTGAGTTTCCCACAGTCTCTATCCTTGTTTGTACATTCTGCCATTTGCCTCACTTTGTTTTTCTGTTTGTTTGTTTGTTTAGTTTTTCTTTCTCACACAGCAACATTTTCCTCCCCAGCTATCCTCATGTTGCATTCAGAAAGCTCCGAACCAGAGTTCTTCCTCTGTTCACAGGATAATTGACTCCCCTGGCAGAAATAAGATACATTATCCTTCCTTAAATTATTCCACACTTCTTTAAACCTCCAACATGACAATTGGAATTAAAATTTGAGCGAGGCTTAGGATAACTTCAGATTAGAGGAAGATTCCCTAATTTGAGCAATACACACGGCACCCATGAGGAATGTTCAGTACTAGCTTTCACTGTGGATACATGATCTTGTGAGCCAATTCACACTTCAGTCTCCCCTAAGTCGCTGGAGTTGGGTTAGGAACCTCCTCTGTGAATTTCTGCTTTATCCGTGTGTGCTCTATCCTGGCCCTTAAAAACAAAATCTTAATTGACTATTTACTGTAGTGATTTCTCTGGTATGCCTGGGGGCATACCTGAGAATTGCACTGAGGCTGGGTTTTGGTGTAGAATAGGAATTGGTAGAGGTAAGAGGTCCTTTGAAATAGCTTGTTCCATCGATTAGTGATAAATAGGCACTTTGCATTTGGAAAGAAGACTGGAACCACTCCCAATACCTGCCTGAACCATATCAGAGGAACCCAGAAGTTCCTCTGGCTGCACAGAAATTAAATATTTCATGTTTCTACTACTAGTGAATTGAGACTCAACCAAATATTAATAATGATACTATTTGTACTACAACTAATGAAAATAAAACTTGTTAAACTCATGTAGATAATTCCACCGAGCTCTTATCTTCTTGAAGATGGGGTCTCTTTTAGGTCCTCTGTTGGTCAGCAGTTCCTAGCACAGTGCCAGGAACATAGTCAGTGCTCAAAACACAGTTGTTGAATAAATGAGGTGGGTTAAATGAAATCATAGTAAGAAATGAAACCATTCTCTTAAGAATCCTGTTTCTGGGCTATTGAATGTCACGTGGTATCTTTCATAGTTTTACTCATCTGGTTCTAATGTTTGTTTTCCACGTGCAGAAAGAGTAAAAATAATAATTAGTGATTATGCTCATTTTTTTGGCAAAATATTAGCAAGATATGTACTATTTACACTTGTGAAACTTACTATCAATTCTTCTATTGCTAGTTTCAATTAATGTCTCATAGTAATAATTACTAATAATACTATTGTTTTGTACTCAGATGGCAATTTTCATCAAAGAATTTCAAAAGCTTTCAAGTCAAGGTATTTTCAAGAACAAATTCACATTATAGAGTCTTGCGAGAATGCTTCAAGAATGCTGGCAGATATTTTTCATTTCTTTGCCATTTTATTTTAAATCTTCCTGATTCTTCTTTTCACAATTCAATTGAGTAATCTCTCACCCTTTCAAGTCCTCCTCTACCCCCACTCCACACCCTCAAGACACTTTATACTGTATTTTAGGCAATCCAAAGCTTCCAACTAGCTCTTAATAAGTGTATGATCATTTCCACTGAAAATACCAATCTACCTTCCAAATGAAGCAAACGTTTCACAAGGATTAAGACAGAAGATCTATTATACCCATTGCATGCAAACATGCGGTTATGATTAAACCCTGAAAACAAAGTTGCTGTTAGTTCTAACTGGACAGTTTCATGATACAAACTCTTATAATTCCAGTGAGTGATTTCAGGTAAGAATCTGTGGTCAACTACAGCGGGAACTAGGATCCTGTAGGCATTTAATGAATATCAGGATATACATTTTCATGTTTTACAATGCATTTACTTTTCCACATAATGTATATATAAAGTATTTTCTGGAAGACTCCAGCTGGATCTAAAAAATGGCTCTTTTTATATTTACTCAATTTGGACTATGAAAGGGTATTTGAAACTGGAAGGATCATATGCATATTAAGTATTATTTTATGTTAGTATCTGGGAGATTTACCTGTCCTGTGCCATATATAAAGCAAGAAGTCAGAGTTGTGGAGAGAGATGAACTAAATGACTAAATAGGTATTTTTACTCTGATGATAAATCAAATCAAAGCATGTTGTGCGAAAGTACCCTTTAAAAGCACTGCTTCTGCTCTAAAAGTTGCAATAACTTTGAATAAAAAACCTCCGAATGAGAAAAGAAAAATGCAGTCAGTCATTCAGATGTTTTATTTGCACAATGCCAACACACGCGAATAATTGGAAACGTTCAGGTGACTAATTGGCTGAAGTATGTGAAGTCATGAGATTTGCATACCAAATGCTTTCATATTATTACTGTTATTATTGTTAGTTATCATCCATTTTCCTCTTTTGAAGTTTGGCAGACTCTAATCAAACTTAGTTTTAAACAATTTTCTGAATCTAAATTTTTACCTTTAGAAATATTATTTCAAGAGGGAAAAGAAGTAAATTATTCCAGTGGCATATTTATCCAATAGTGATGAGAATAAAACACTTTTATTGAGGGATCAGTATAGTTATTTACACATCTGCATTGATGTATTCATGCTATAGGGTCTCACACATTCACATTTATGAAGGGGTGCACCATTATGAATTACTTGGTTTTATGAATTAGCTTGTAAAAATAATGCAATTGCTATTGAGGCTATAATGCCTCCTGGAATTTACTTTGCTTGTTTGTTTTGACAAGTGTGGTTTAGTTTTATGATAATATTTCAGAGCACACAGGTAAATGCCCTGTAGTCTGTTTTGTAAAGGTAATGAAGCCTTCGCAATCTGCAATCTTACCGCTGATTCCAGATACTAAATCTTCTCTTGAAAGTAGAGTGAGACTGTTGGCATGCTCACTGAGAATTCTCAAGCTAAGTGAAAATGGTAAGAACCCCCACCACAGACACTGTTTCAGTAAATTTACCCTGGTCGGGATCTTGATGTGTAAAGGTAAGCAGGTTAAGACCGTTATTCAGTGCCACCTCCTGCATTCCAGGCGCTGTCAGGCCCTTGGTGTATGGCCATGAACAAAATCAGGCAGAAGTACTCCCCTTGCAAGGAGCTTACATCTTAGTGGGGAATGAGGGGGGTGGGTTCCAAAGAAGACAAAGCAATGAAAATGCAGAGGCCAGGACACCAACATCTCTCACTTGGGCTGCACCTAAACGGCATCCCTAATTCATGCTCCACAAAACAGCGAAAGCAGTCTTCCTATGGCAGAGTTCAGATCTTGTCACTTCTCTAATTATGTCAAAAAGAAACAAAAGCCTGAAAATAAATGAACACCCAACCAAAATCCTAGGCCTGGGAAAACAAGGCCTGGGAAACAACTGCCCAAATCCCAAATCTCACATTGTTTTTCAGCCAGGGGTTTTCCAAATTCATCCCTTGCTTTGCTTATGCTATTCCTTTTGGTCACAATGCTTTTCCTTCCATTTTATTATGCAATCTGTTCAGATTCCATTTAAATGTTCCCTTCTCAAAGAAGTCTTACCTGACCACCCTACTTAAAGTGGTTCCCCCACCATGTTATTCTCTATTTAAGCCTTAGTTGGTTTCTTTCATAGCTCCTACAATATTTGCCATTTTTTTTTCTTGTCTTTTTGTTTCTGTACTTGTGTTTTATTGTTTTTCTCCACTAGGATGTAAGCTCCATATAGGTAAGGGCCATGTGTGTCTTGTTCATCATTATACCCCTAGTGCCTAACACTATGCCAGGCACATAGTAGATGATCAATAAAATTGATTGACTGACTGTCTAAATGAATGAATGAATGAATGAATGAATGAAAGGGAAGGAAAGGAAATGAGTTTATCTATTCCATTACTTCTTTCCTGGATGACTTCATATACATTGTCAGACTGACAGAACACTCACTTCCAGTTCGCCACCGCCCTCCCCAACACACACCACACACTCACATTTGGGACTACATCAGATTTCCCTGCTATTTGCTAAAGTAGCACCATACTCCTTTCACTGTTTGGAATTGACCTAGTATGTTTTCATGCTGGAATGTTACATTACTTTAAGTACTCTTTGCTCAATATTGGCGCCTCTCGAGAGTGTGCTCACAAGGGCCAAAGCTATGTAATTTTTGCTAATGCTTGTATCTGCAAAGCTATTAGATTGGTACAATTACTTTTGCACCAACCTAATAGTACAAAGTCTTACAAGTTATAGACATTCAATAAACATTTATTGAATGAACGAATGAAAAGAAGGAATTCAGGCAACCTACCCAATTTAAGTCAGAATATGCTAGGTACACAAACATGCCAATCTGATCATACTGGAATTGTATAAAATGATTTAGGATTAAGCAATCAGAGGAAAATGCCCCTCAAATGTACTGAATAAAACCTCAAATGTCTGAAGTGCTCAAGGAATAGATGTTTTACTTTAAGGTTTACCAAAACTACCAAATAGAAGTTAAGTAGAAACTTCTTCCCTGGTTTAATTCTTGACTTCTAATATGTATTATTCCTATTTCTGCCTTAGCAAGTAGAATATAATCAGCAAAATTTAATCTTCATAGAAAGGCATGGAAAGAAGGAATAAATGATTAAGCTGGGTGAGGAGTCAGGAGAGAGGGAGTGAGAGTGAAAAATTGGAGAAGATGTGCCCTATCTAAAGACATTCAAAACAAATTAAACAGAATAAAACAAACAAGCAAAAAATCCTAGACAGTACATTGCCATCAAAATCAAATGTGACCCAGGTGGCCTTTGATAGGTGAATGGGTAAACAAAACGTGGTATATGCATTTAGTGGAATATTTATTCAGCCTCAAAAAAGAAGGAAATTCTGACACTTGCTGCAACATGGGTGAAATTTGAGGACATCATGCTAAGTGAAATAAACCTGTCACAGAAGAACACCACTCTTTGTTTTTTTTTTAAGACGGAGTCTTGCTCTGTGGCCCAGGCTGGAGTGCAGTGGCGAGATCTCACCTCCCGGGTTCCCGCCATCCTCCTGCCTCAGCCTCCGTAGTAACTGGGACTACAGGCGCCTGCCACCACATCTGGCTAATTTTTTTGTATTTTTAGTAGAGACAGGGTTTCACCGTGTTAGCCAGGATGGTCTTGATCTTCTGACCTCGTGATCCACCCACCTCAGCCTCCCAAAGTGCTGGGATTACAGGCATGAGCCACTGGCGCCCAGTCATGAGTCCACTCTTATGAGGAACTTAACATAATCAAAATCACAAATACAGAAAGTAGAATGTTGGATGCTGGGACTGAGGGGAAGGGGAATTGGGGAGCTATCTTTCATCGGTACAGAGTTTCCATTTTGCAAAATGAAAAAGTTCTGGAGATGGATGATGGAGATAGTAACACAACATCGAATATGTGCTAAAAGACCCTGAACTATGTACTGAAAAATGATTCAAATGGTACATTTTGTGTTATGTATATTTTGCTACAATTAAGAAAACCACACAAACAATCAGATTACAAATGTGTCTTTGGGTCAATGGGGGCCTGGGATCATGATGATGTCATTTCTTACTGGCCATGCAGATCCTAAGTCTGTGGTATACACTGAACTGGAGAGACTGCTCATCCACGCTTTCATGCAACTGAATGACCTGAGCACACACTGCGGTAGTCAAGGGAGAAACAGTAGAGACAAGAGCAAGAAGGCCTCAATTTCCAAAGTGTACATTCAACTGGGGGTAGAGATGATGAACAAGCACATCAAACAGGAAAATAGCTTGTGGGAGCACTTTGCTAAGAGAGTTAAAGATTTTTTGCATGCTGGCCTATTTTCTTTTATTTTTACCTTTACTGATTAAAAATATCTCCTCTTTCTCTCTTGTAGTCACACGTCTGGGCATTTACACACACCCTTGGTACATCTGGACTCCTAGCTTGACTGTGTCCTGATTAACCAAAGTTTTCCTGTAAGTGCTTTGAATTGTGGCAATGCTGATATTTTGCAACACATGTCTTATTGTTTTGGTTATAGAAAATAAGATGCATGAATAATAAATTAAAGTGTGTAATAGTATAACTAAATCACATTTATGTGATGTTCTTTGTTTTGCAAATTAAAGTGCACAAACAGCTGAATCCTTTTGTCTTTATTAAACAGTTTGTTGGATTGCCTCAACTTGGAGCATGTACATAAATATTCAAATTGAGTTTTTCACTCCGAGGCAATTTTGACATTTCCATATTGGGTTCCTCGGTGTTTTATCTAAGAAAAATTAACCACATGTGACCAAAATATGATGATCACTTATATTTGTATTGCAGTTTTCCCAGTTATATACCTAACAAGTGGATGATTTTACCAAGTCCTAAATGAAAGCATTATAAAGGGTTTCATATTAACCATTTATGGAATTAATAATAAAATGTTTATAGGGAGCTAAAACAACCATTAGCTCAAATAGTCCAACTGTTATCTCTTCGGCTCTGGATCTGTTTGATATCGTTTTGAGATGTCCTGGGTGTGAAGTACTTTTATTTAAAAAGCAGCTTGTGCCAGCTCACTGCTTAGCCTGATTTCCAGTGGGTATGGGAGCAGCTCAGAGAAAGGAACTGTGTCAGCCTGGTGCATATGGATGGAGAAACAAAACCTGCCCTGTTCTAGATCTCCTTGCAACTCTAATGAATTCTTTGGGGACACTGCCCTTTGCATTTCACTCTCAACTCTAGGCCTTTGCTACTTCACAGGTGGCACCAAAGGAAGGAACCGCATGTCTTGGCACAGTGGGGACTTGCATGTGGATAGCAGAATTGGACAAAAATTTACATAATGCCACATGGATAAGTGAAAAGCAGGCGGTCAGGCTGGAGGAAGGTGACGTCTTGGCTACCAGCTCATAAGCTGAGCACCACGGTAGCACCTCTCCTCACTCAATCTTGGCTCCTTCATCCCGGAAAGAGACAAGGGTAGTGAAACTTCATAGTGTTGAGGTAAGGAAATGATCATCTGGCATATAAAAAAATTCCATAAATATTTGTTGAACCTCAGAGCCCGCCATGATTTCACTGTTATTGGCAAGGTTTCACCATCACCCCTGCTCCTGTTTTTGCTAGAAATTGCACCCAGACTTCAATGTATCCTGTCTGTGAATTCCAGTTGAAGGGCGGGCTCCTGAAGACCATCGCTGTCAACAGAGCACTCCCCAGAGACACTGGCAGAGAAAGGCAGATGGGAGTTAGGCTTTTTAGCAAAGAAAAACATCTTTAGCCAGGAAGAAAACACAAATTGGGCGCCTCCAACCTGTTATGTATCTGTGCCTTCAGATATTGGAGTAAATTCTGTTTTCAGGAATTCTCAGTGTAATGCTGGGTCAAATTCTCCCTTGCTGACAGTATTTTTTGGAGCAAGTCCAAGGGCGGCTTTTGACCTGAGGTTATTAACCGATCATTACTGAAAGTTTCATTGGACAACGTTACCTCATTGTATCCTGAGTTATAGATATTTGTGTGCTTGCTCTTTCTCTCTCTTTCTGTCTCAGTCTCTTGCTATGCATAAATATGCATATACAAAAAGATACTATTTATTTCACCTGCATTGACTAAATTTTTAGGCTCTGTAGGTTTATATTTCTTGAGCTTAATGTTGTATTAATGCATTTTTGTTTGCCTGAATGAGTTATTCCCAGTCCTTGCTTGAATCTGTTCATTAAGATTTCATGAAGTCAGCTCTTGATGAATTCACAAGCCAGAACTGCAACTTTCTCACTGTTTTTGTCGTGTTAAAAAGCGCAGCACCAGCTTTTCATACTGGTGGATGGTAGAGATAAATCCTCCAATGCCAACTCATCACCTAGGGATGACAGAACTCCTGCTGAATTTACACAAGTCCTTTATTATGTGAAGTGATTTGAATGAAACAAATGGGTTATTTACTGTGCAGCAGGCTAAGAAGTGACTCTTTTAAAATGGTAAACATTACAGTACATCATATCTGGGAAGACTTTTTTTTTCTCCCCCCCGTGTTTGTCGGAGATTTCCACAGTTGATGTGAAAGTTGCAAATCTGAAGCACAGATTTTTTTAAAGGGAGAGTTAGAAAGAGGAGAAGGGAAACCGTCCCCAGGGATTTTTGGAGGACTTGCGCGGCACTGGTCTTGTTCCAGCTGAGAAGTTATTTTCAGGCATTTCCTCATTGAGGGTTTTAAAACCACAGAAACCCTTTTTGGAGGATCATGGAGGTATTGCTTTGTCTTCACTTTTTAGCTTTTCCAGCTAAAGGGAAAGCACGTGACTGAGAGCAGGATGCAGTGCATTGTCACCGGGGCTTCTGTGAAGTGATTGATTGGGGATGGAAAATAACTTTACTTAAGTAAGATTGAGAAAACTGGAGAGGGCCAAGGGAAGCCATGAAGACTTCCCATCCTAGCCTATGAGGATGTGTTCATCTGGCATAAAATGCGTAGTGGTGCATGCCACTCCTTCAGAACTCAGGAAAGAGGGCAGGGGCAAGCTGGGCAGGTAGACCCAAAGGCCTTGCTGCCTCTCTTCTCCTTTATCCCTTCCTTTCCTGACATGCTGTCACTCTGGTAGGCATTTGTGTATGGCCAATTCCATTAATAATAAGTCTAGGCCGGGCACGGTGGCTCACGCCTGTAATCCCAGCACTCTGAGAGGCCAAGATGGGTG
This sequence comes from Colobus angolensis palliatus, assembly GCF_000951035.1. Classification (NCBI taxonomy): domain Eukaryota; kingdom Metazoa; phylum Chordata; class Mammalia; order Primates; family Cercopithecidae; genus Colobus; species Colobus angolensis. The sequence continues at coordinate 1,495,504 of NW_012116821.1, read as the reverse complement.
GATCACCTAAGGTCAGAAGTTCGAGACCAGCCTGGCCAACACGATGAAACCCCATCTCTACTAAAAATACAAAAATTAGTCAGGTATGGGGGCGGGTGCCTGTAATCCCAGCTACTCGGGAGGCTGAGACAGGAGAATGGCTTGAACTCAGGAGGCGGCGATTGCAGTGAGCTGAGATCACACCACTACCCTCCAGCCTGGGCAGCAAAGGGCAAAACTCCATCTTAATAGTAATAGTAATAATAATAATAATAATAATAAGTCTAGCACTTTACTGAGCGAATACCAAGAATGAGACACTATTGGTGTCTCTAAAGTTGTAAACATGCAACCCCTTGCAAGGCAGGTTTTATTATCACTCTTTTATTTTGCAGAAACAAGGTTGGGAAATGCTTGCCTGGTGAGTAGCAGGTGTGGGCTGTGAACTAGGGAATTTCTGATTCTAGATTCTCTACCTTTTCCTCTATACCATTGCACCAGTGCAGTATTTAGGATGGCAGCTACATAATTGTAGCAAAGGGACCTAAAGAGAAGATTCATTTCTCTCTTGTTAAACAGACCAGGGTAGATATGAAGGTTTTTCTCCACAAAGTCATCTAGCGATGCAGACTGGCCAGGTGGCATTGCTATGCTCCAGACGGCAGGAAACGGCCAGTGCATGGTGGGTATGCCTGAGAAGATAACAAAGGATTTGGACAGGTCAGTTCCACTGGAATCCCACTGTTGTGAAATCAGTCACAGATCCGTCCCTAGCATCAACTGGGACAAAGCATTGTAGTCTATGGTTGGGTGGTCAGGTGCTGAGGTGAAACCCAGAAGGTTCCTCAATGAAAGGGAAGAGGGGGAAAATGAATTTTGGGAAACAACAGTCTCCACTTCATCCAAGGTACCTGCATGGTGCCTCTGCCCTACATTGGTAGGAAAAGAAGTCAGGAAGGCTTCAGAAAGAAAGGTGATAGAGGAAGCAGAGCTGAGGATGGCTTCTTGAATTGTGAATTTTAAGGTCTTTTTTTTAAAAAAAAAAATTGCCATGATCAGAACGTAATCTGTCCCCAAGTCCCTATTTTACTTCTGTTAACTTTCTCTTTCACATAACTCACCTTCTTCTCATGGTAAACCAGAAGTTAGTCAGTTTCAGAGTAATTACTGTTTCTTCAGGTAGTACCAAAGCTATTCCTGCACTATTTTATTTGTTTTCTGTTTTGAGGGTCTGCTGAACCTGACCATGTACCTGCAAGCAGAGTTGTTTAGATAGTTGTAAACTTTCTCTCTTGGCTTAACCCTGGAATATTCCTTCAGTGCCCTCTCATTAGCTGACCCAGACTGTGAGCTTTTGAACATTCTCTGGAGCTGCCATGATCTTGTGATAAACCCCAATTTTTTGCCCCCATTTTCTTTTCCTTTTGCAATTTCTCCTCTTTTGAATTTTGGCCTCATTTTGACTTCTCATGTTCCTGTTTTCCCAGTCTGATAAAGTACAGAAGTTTGTTTATGCATTCAACATATTTCATGAGCTCCTACCACATTCTAGGTATTTTTCTAGGCTTTGGGGATTATGTGAATAGAACAAAGTTGCCACTTTGATGGATCTTACTTTCAAATGTGTGGAGTGGAAAGAGGAGGCAACAGCATAAACCAGCAAACATGTAGACGTGCTGTGTGTCACATGGTGATATGTGCTGCAAAGATAAGCAATACAGTGCTCAGAATTATGGGGGGCTGGGTTATTCTGCACATGTGGTCATGATGAACTCCCTGTTAATGGGACATTTATGTAATCTGAGATCAGAGTCAAGTGAGGGGGCAAACAATGCTGATTTCAAGGTCAAGGCAGATTCAAGCAACAGTGAAGGCCACGTGCTGACAAAGTAAGGGAGAGGGGGTGGAAGAAGGAGTCAGAGAAGTATTCATCAAAGGTGTTATTAAGCCAAGGTGAGCACTTCAAATTGTATTGGTGAGACAGAAAGCTATTGAAATACTTTGAACAAGAGAGAAAAATGGTCTGATTTCCATATTGTGAGGGCCACTCCTGATTAGCCATCATATTCTCTCAGTTCTATATGCTATTGGTCACATAAATCTGCTCCAATTCAATGGGAGGACACTACACAAGGATCTGAATACCTAGGAGCAAAGATTGTTGGGGGACGTCTTGTAGGTTGGCTAGCACATAGACATCCAATTTTTTCAGCACCATTTGTTAAGGAAAATGATCCTTTTCCCATTTTAATTACATCATCATTCTTGCCAAAATTAACTAGCCATATATGTGTAGGTTTATTACTGGACTTCTTTATTTTGTAGTACAGACTTAGATGTCTAAATTATGCCAATACCACACTTAAAGGAAATTGTTAAATAGGGTAGCATAAGGCTTACAACTTTGTTCTTATTTTTAAAATTTTGGAAACTTAAAATTTTTAAAGTTTAGGATTTTGATTGAGATTGTGGTGAACAATTTGATTGTGTCAATTTTGGCAGAATTCACGTCTTAGCATTATTGAGACCTTCGATCCATAAACATGATATATTTCTGTATTTGTTTAGACCTTTTTAAATGTCTCACAGCTATGGTTTGTAATCCACAAATAAAGGATTTTGCTCATGCTTTGTAAGTTTATCTCTAGGTATTCTATGTTTTTGACACTATTGTAGTTTTTACTTTATTTTGTTTTTCAATTCCGTTTTATTTTCCAATTTCCATTTTATTTTTCAATTCCAATTCCAGTTACCAGGATGTGGGAATAGGATTGAATTTTTATATTGATATTTTATCTTATGACCTTGCTAAACTTATTTATTAGTTCTTCTAGCTTCTTTGTGGATTCTTTTTTAAAAGATTCTTTAGGATTTTGTACAAATACAATCATATCATCTCTGAATAAAGGCAGTTTTACTTCTTTCTTTCCAGTTTGATGTCTTTCTTTTTCTGTTTCTTGCATTATTGCACTGACAAAGTCGTCTACTACAATGGTGAATACAAGTGGTGAAAGCATTCTTACCTTGAAAGGGGAAAGCTTTCAACTTTTTAAAAGTGTGACATTAGGTATATGCTCTTTTGTAGACTGAAGAAGTTATCCTTTGTTCCCAGTATACTGAGAGTTTTTAATTTAAACAGACACTGAATTTTGTTAAATTCCTTTGCTGCATTCATTAAAATGAACATATAGTTCTTCTTTTTTAGTCTGTTGATATGGTGAATCAAGTTGATTTTTTTAAATGTCAATTCAATCTTTGATTTCTCAGATAAGCCAAAATTAGTCATGATACTTTTTCATTAATCAAATCCAATTTTTAGAAATTTTTGAAGGAGTTTTGCCACTATGTTTCTTAGAATATTAGCCTAGAGTTCTCTTGTAATATCTTTCTCTGGTTCTAATATCAAGGCAGCACTAGCTTTATAAAATTGGATGGAAAGTGTTCTTGCCTCTTCTTTTTTCCAGAAGAATTTCTGTAGAATTGCTTCATTGCTTCTTTAAATGTTTGGTAGTTTCACCAATGAAGACCTCTGGAACAGGAGTTTCCTTTGTGGGAGGATTTTAACCATTAATTCAATTTTTTTCAATACATCTAGAGCTATTCAGTGTATCTGTTTCTTTCTGAGTGAGCTTTGGCAGTTTGCATCTTTCAGGAATTTTCTCATTGCATTTAAGTTGTCAAGTTTATTGGCATTAAATTACTCATTACAGTCTCTGATTAATCTTTTAAATCATGTAGAAACTGTAGCAATATTCTTTCTGTGACAATGATAATTTTTGTCTATTTTTTCACTTTCTCATTGGAAGTTTATCAGTTTTATTGATCTTTTTTAAAAAAAACCTGTAGCTTTTTATGTTATTGAATTTTCTGTATAGTTTTTATTTTGTTTTCTATTTCATTACCTTGTATTTTCAATTCTTCTACTTACTTTGGCTTTTAATTATCCTTCTTTTTCAAATTTCTTTATGAGTAAGCTTAAATAATTGATTTAGAGAGTTTTCAATTTTCTAATAGAAGAATGTAATGCAATAAATCTTCCTCTAGACATTTTATTAGCTGTTTCCTACAGGTTTTGATATAATGTATATTTTAAATTTAATTTAGTTAAATATTTTTGTAACTTTTTAATGGGTTTAAAATTTTTTTCCAGTATTTGGAAACTTTTTAGGAATCTCTTTTATTGATTTTTAATTTACCTTTAGTATTGTCAGGTGACACACTTTGTATGATTTTAATCTTTCAAACTTCATTGAGTTTTGTTTATGGTCCCAAGTGTGGTCTAGCTTGGTGAATCTTTTATGTGCACTTAAAAATAATGTGTTTTCTGCTATTGGATGGAGTGTTCTACAAAAACAAATTAGATTAAAAAATTAAAATGTTCAAATACTTTATATTTTCATTTTTTGTTTAATTGTTCCATCAATTACTGAACAAATTAGACACTATAAGAAAAAAAAAGATCAGGGACTTTGAAGTACTAGCAATAGAAACTATTGACAATAAACACACAGAGGAAAAAAGACCAAAGAGACCAAACTGTAAGGGTGGAATGTAGGGAGTGAAGAAATAATATTTGAAAGTAAAGGCCTGAAAATTTATTTTAATTGATGAAAACAAAAAATCCACAGATCCAAGAAGGTCAGTGGATCCTAAACAGAAGAAATATTTTAAAAAAAAGCACAAGAGGGCATATCATAATCAAATTTTCTGAACACATATGATAAGGAGACATTTTAAAAAGCGGTCAGAGAGAAAAGACATTTTGTACAGAGAAACAAAAAAAGAATGACAGCATATTTCTCACTTGAAACTATGCAGGCCATTAAATAATGGAAAGACATCTTTAAAGTGATGGGAGTCAAATATGTCAACTCAGAATTTTATATCCAGAGAAAATACCTCTTGAAAATGAAGGCAAAATACAGACTTTAAGACAAAATCTGAGATAATTCATCACCGAAGAGAAGCATTAAAAGAAATCTTAAGAAAAACAAACACTTATCTAAGCATAAGGCAAATTATGCCAGATGGTTGTAAGGACCCACAAAAAGGAATAATTAGTGCTCCAAATAATAAATATGTGTGTAAATATAAAAGGAATTTCTTTTCTTGTTTTTAAGTTTCTTTAAAAGATAATTGATTCTTAAAAGAAGAAAATAGCAGTGAATTATGGAGTTTATTATCTATGTAGCAGTATATAGTAATAATACACAAAGATGAGGAGTTAGAAGTATACTCTTGCAAGATTCTTACACTGTACATGAAAAGGTGTGATATTATTTGAAGGTAAACTCTGATAAGTTAAAGATGTCTGTTAACCAGTCCCAAGTAATTTTTATTCAGATAATTTACTTTATCACTAGAATTTAAATTTGTGTACTTTGTATGCATTTTCTGTTTTTCTCCTTGTCATGCTTATGCTTTCTTTTACATACCTGAATGTATTTTACAATTTGTGAGCACAGAAGTATTCAGCCATAGACTCAAGGTGGCCCTTTGCAGACCTTAGCTTTCTCTCTGTGAAGCTCCCTTTTTACTCATACATGGACCTATAATTCTAGCTGCTTTGGCCTTTTTTGACTCCAATCTCTATCTCCTCCACTCAAAAATACAACCAGGCTCCTCCTAGTGCTTTGACCTGGATCTGCTTGCAGACATTAGGTTTAAACATTTGCAAAAATCACCTTGTTTGTTTTTCTTCTCTCTGGGGTCACAGTTCCATGCTGATTGTTGTTTAATGCCTGAAAAACACTGTTTCATATATTTTGTACATTTGTATAGTTGAATACAACATGAGGGAAATTGGAGTAGCACATGATCTTTTATATGAGAAAGTGGGGTCCCCCTAAGATTCTTTTGTCTCCCTCCCACATTGGAGTATATTAGTTGTCACCTCTTTGTGCTCTCAAAGGTCTATGTTTACATTCAGTATTTATCTGAGAATTTGCAGGTCCATGTCTCCTTCTGGTCTGTAAATACCTTGAAAGCAGTGGCTGCCTTATTAATCTTTTTATTTTGACACTTAGAATAGTATCTGCCATATAAGTGTTCTCAAAAAATATTTATTCAAGCTTTCTAGTCTTGTGACCCATTTCCTCAGGTTCTTGGAATATGTTAGGTTGCAAAAATCATATGCATAACAGCAATATCAGAAACAGGGCACATGTCTTTCCATTTCCTCTGTCAGAATCCATGGCAGACATTCATCAATCACTAGGTTCTACTTTCCACCTCAGCCCAGTTGTGAGTTTGGACTCCTTCTCACATGGTTTCAGATATCTCCTGCCAATGAATATAAGTTCACTCTTAACGCTGAATTGTATTTGCCATCTATGAATTAGTATTACCCTTTCTTAGAAATAGCATTTGATTTATTTCATAGACATTTATATGGCACTTGTTATGAACTAGCATCATTCTAAGCACTTTAAAATGTTAACTACTTTATCCTTACTGCAATTGTATGATATTGGAACTTGTATTATGTCCATTTTACAGATGAGGAAGCTGAAGCACAGAAAGGCTAAGTATCTTGTTCAAGGTCACACAGCAAGTAAATGGTGTTCAGGGATACTACTCCAGAAAATCTGGGGCTCTGGAGTCCCCGCTCTTCTCTGTCAATGCTCTGACTCTTGGCCTAAACCAACTAAAATGTCTCTCTTTATGAGGAAGCTAAGACAGTAGTTAACACCTCTATTCTAACAAGCAGGAGTAAGGGGCAGGCTAAAACAGGTGGGGCTTAGAGTTAAAAGTACCTTGGGCCTCTTAGCGCACAAGGGAATGATACCAATCTCCCTCTTGATTTATTGCTTTAACAAATATCTATTCTGCCCCTCTATGTTCCAGGCACTACTGGGAAGGAAAAGCAAATGTTAAGCCAAGTGAAGCACAAAATAGTTCCACACTGCCAGATGTCACCCAGACGCACAAACAATCACATTTATGAGAGCTCAGCTTAACTCCAGGATGAGCCAGCTATAACAACACATATAGTTTATGCCCTGAATGGTATTTTTTGGGAAACCAGAATTGCAAAAGTGCTGGTACTATAGCTGGGAAGGACTGGGAGAAGTCAGGGTTGACCTGTATCTTTATTTTCCAATATCCACTGACTGTCATTGATGTATCCTTGGATAAGGTCTTCTTTACCCTCCCACAGGTGCTTTCTAGGGCACACATATTGTGTCTGGTCCCCCACAGACCACAGCAGAGAAGCAACAAGAGATTGAACAGTAAAAGAACTGAGTATCCTATATTTGAATATCCTACATTTCAGACAGAAGAGTCAGAAAATACATAACTCACAAAAAAAAAAAAAAGAAAATGTGTCACTCTTCTACAACAGAGTGAGTAGCCCCTCTCTTTTTGATGTGTTTTCTTATTTGTTTAAAATACTTAGCTGCCCCAGAGCAATGGAATAAAGCAATACTGGAGGAATCTTGTTTCTCTTGTTAGTAGATACCTTGGGTTCTATTGTGGGAGGCTGGAACTCTTAGGATGAAAAGAAGTGGAAGATTTCTTTCACTCAGATTTTGAGAGCTGGCTAGTCAACCTAACCCTCATACACAAGTCACCCGTGGATGTCCCCCAGAATTCAACAGAAATGCTGAACACAAATTTAGACCACACGTTTAATGATTAAATATGGAAATTATCCAGGCTGATTGGTGGGAGTGTGATATTGTTTGTCATTGCCCAAAGTCATTCATGCTGTGCTTCGGTCAGGGTTGGGGGACAAGGATCTGCTTCATCAGATACTTTGGAAAAATCTCATTTCACAGGAATTCCACTTTTCACTTCAAAGCCTATTAGATGCTATGGTTTCCCGCAGTCTCAGGGCAAAATGTTGTGAGAACATACATTTTTAATGGGTTGCTCTGCTTCTCTTTGTTTTCAGGTGGCAGGAAAGTTTCCCGTGAGTGTACAAGCTTTCTGAGGTGCAGGAAATTTTGTGGGGTAATATTTCTACCAAAAGAACACTGACACCCCTTTCTTCTCTTTCCCTCTGGGGCAGACCATGGAACTTAGGGCGGGTGGAGGAAATCTCCACCAACCTCAGTAAGTGCCCTGGGTCTGGGATGCAACTCATGCTTTTAGAACTGGGGACAGTTGGTTGGATTTTGAGAAAGCTATGCCTTCTTAGATTTCCCTCTTCAAACAACAGTTAAGAGTGAATGTATATTTATATATCTGTATAGTTAGGATTATTGGAATCTAAGGAAAAAAAATTAGGTTCTACTTTATTTTTTCAAGGGCAGAACACATATATGGTAAAACAAAACAAG
>NW_012116821.1:1472849-1487035 GCF_000951035.1 Colobus angolensis palliatus | reverse complement strand
CTTGCAGTGAGCTGAGATCCAGCCACAGCACTCCAACCTGGGTGACAGAGCAAGACTCCGTCTCAAAAAAAAAAAAAAAAAAAAAAACAAGACAAGAAGAAGGACAAATGAAGTAAAAAAATATGTCTCTTTCCAGAGCCCAATTTCTGATATCAGTTCTCTGCCTCGGAGATAATCAGTATCAGTTTTTGTAATAATTGGCAATTTTTGCACATACAACCATATAGGCATATATACAATTTAACTTTTTTAGATTACTGTAATGATTCATTTTACACAAATAGATAAGGCCATCATTGGTGGAGGTGGTAGTAGGGGTTTTTAGATAAGACCATCAGTCAAGAGGTTGTCCCGCTCAGAAGCGAAAGAAAAGTTACTAACTTGGATTTCATAATTTTAAGTTGAAGGGTAGGATGGAGAGAAGAACATTCTAATTATTTTGTGTCTATTATGGAACAGGCATCAAGCAAAGAGTTTTATATACACAGGAGTGGCTACATAATTTTTGTGCTCTAGTGTAAATAAAAAGTGCAGGTCTCCTTGTTCAAAAATTAAGAATTTCAAGACAGGACAGCAGAGCCTCGCGCCAGGCAAGGACTTGCTAATGCTGGGTGCTGTGTGACTGTACAGACTGCACACCACCCATGAAGCCAGCCCTGTGTATACATTTTCAGATTTACCCATAAAACCGGATGATGGAAGTATCTTTGTCTTTACTGTGCAGATGGAAAGCTGAGATTTAGAAGTTTCAATCCTCAATCTTCTTTCCAGTGCATTTACCTGTAGGATATCATGATTCGAAAATAGCATTCCTACCAAAACAATGTAAGTTCCCCAAAGAAAGAAAATATTTGACCCTGATATTGGTCATCTGGACAATATGAATTTTATATGTGAGAGCTGTTCCAACTTCCAGCTACCAGATGTCTGTAAAAATTCATAGCAGGCTATTAAATTTAGCAGATCCTGTCTTAATTAGATTAGCTTTTGCACAGCACGATGGCAGAGTGTCTCTCTGATTGAGGGCTTATAAAGATTTCTGGTGGGAATTCTTTATGGAAGATGGAGTCTTTTATCCACAGAGACTGACAAATAGAAAAAAAAATAGCCCACCTCATAATAGTATAAAAATGTGGTCATGGTGTGTCAAAGCAGAAACGTGGATCTTTATTTCACTGATGTTTTCTTTCTATTTGGCTTAAGAACAGGAATGGTTGGGGGATAAAGATGGGGAAGGGATGTTCAAAATGACTGGCTAAGAAAATAGCATAGGGAAAGTGGAAAACTACAAGCAAATTCTTGTCGTCAAATCCTCCAATAAATCTAGCACCAAAGGAGTGCTCAGCGTTCAGTTCCTGTTAGTGCAGTAGTTATTTTGTTTTTTTCTTTTCAGACAGGAAACAAAACTGTGCAGTTTGTCTTGAGCTGGTCTTACGTGATTAAACTCAGCATCTAGTCTCTCTCCCCATTAAAGGTCACTAAAAAAGCTCACATGACGCAAAACCAACAGTCCAAAGACCCCTCTTTATTTTGCCTTCTCTATCCTGCCGTGAGCAGAGGCCCTAACCTGCAGTGTTTTATGGAAACATGACTTGTTTATCCACGTAGGTATCTATATGACAGCAGTTTTGACAGCTGAGCAGCAATTCTTGATGTGTAGGTCACACCATAAAGAAAACTGATGTGGGGAATTTTTCTGGTCATCTGATTCACCAGCTGAAAGGTCATGCTCATGCAAAGGTCTTCTTCACTCGGCTGTGGAGTCTGTGGAGACCGATAAGACAAGAAAAAGGAGGATGAGAATTTGTTTCCACCTCACAACCTCCATGCTAGGGAGCAGGAGGTGGAATTTGGGTTTTCCAAACCTCAAAGCATACAGAAGCAGGCTAGGAGCACTGGTGACTGGGAGGAAAAAAATGGCCCATCATTTGCTGCCGCGGCAGGCTAATCAGATTCACGTCACACACAGGCAGGGTTACTAGGCAACTGATTAAATAAACGTGCTGGTCCTACAAGCGAGCTTGCAATTAATTAACTTAACCATTTTCATTTTGACCGTTTTCTTCCCTTCTCCTCCTCAATCTGCTTTGAAATACTGAAATGTGAGAGGCATTGGGGAGCTTCTTGTGTTCAAGGGGAGGATGCTGAGGACCTATTTTTGCCTTCAGTGGTAAATGCCCGATTCCTGTTAGTTCTTCCCACACATTGAATACAAGAACCTGATCAGCAGGTAATTAACATTTTAAGCAAATAAGAAAACACACATGAAAAGACCTGAAAGAGTGCCAGGCGTGTATCTTCAATATATTCAAAACCTACATATTCAAATTGTATATATTCAATGTATTCAAAACGTACATATTCAAAACGTATATCTTTAATATAGTCAAAGCCTGTTATGCTTCCTAATCATGCTAGTCACAGTGTGGAATGAGATAAAAAAGAACTTATACTATGGAAAATTATTTTAATCGACAGATCATTTCCCTGTAATAGGCATGTGCTGAGGGGGGACCATCCTGTGCTCCATGCATATCCCCTCTACATGCTTTGAGGTGGAGAGACGAATCCTTTAACCGGCCTAGGTGGTCATGGAAGCATTCCTGGAGGACACGAGGCCTGGAGGCATGTCTTGAAGGTCAAGAGAAGGTCAGGAGAGGAGGAAATGTGAGTGAGCATTCCAGTAGGGAGTCTAGTGTGAACAAAGACCCAGTTACATTGGTAACATTGTGACCAATTGGGTTTGGATGAAGCAAAAAATGAAAGGCATGGAGTAGGGCTGGAGAAATTTTGTAGGGCCAGGTTATAAAGTGCCATTCATGTCCGTCTGAGGAGTGTAGACTTTATTCTATGGGCATGGAAGCCACTGAAGGATTTCACAAGGCAAGTGGCATAGCCAGACTTTACCTATAGATTGTTTACTCTTAGTCATGTGGAATTGAAATTTAAGAGGACACTAGAAGGGAGAAGACACTGTGGGGCGTTTTGTGATAATTCAGAAGAGAGAGGAGGATGTGAAATGGAGCCTGGGTGGAGGGATGGGGTGGGAGAAGCAAGTGTCAGATCTATTTGTGCCTTGAAGGGATGGGGTTCGTGCAAGGACAAGATGGCAACAAGGGTCCCAGTTTGAGAAATGGAGTCAGGGTGGGGGCATTAACTGAAAGCAGGAGTACAGAAGCAGCCCACTCATGGGAGAGGAAGGAAATAGAAATTCTGTTTTGCTCTTGCTGAGTTTGGGCTTCATGTGTCCAGCAGGCTATCAGTTAAATAAAGCAATTTCTTAATAATCCCCCAAGACTGGGATTAGAAGAAATTCCGTGTAGAACCTGCATTCCAAAGAGACTCCTTATAGGACTGCATTTCCATAGTAATTTTTAAAACACGACAGAGAACAAGTAGAAAGAATGGGGGTCAAACTTCATGCAGAGCCTCTTGCTCCTAAATGTATTATAGTAACAGCCAAAAAAAAAAAAAAGTCCACTAGCCCTGATAACATTATTATTCATCATAACTACACCATCCATCCTAATCTGTCCTTCTAATTATGGAACAGAGTTGCCATATGCAAATGTGGAATGGGCTGAAGTTACCCATGACAAAGACATCGTCCTGGATGATCTGATGTTCCCTGTGCACTTATCAAAAGCCACTGTCAGCCTCTGCTGCGAGATCACTTCTGATGACACATGGGACCCAGGGAGAAGCTCTTGGCTGCCATGCACGAGTGCTGCATGGAGAAGAGTAATTTCTCTTGGCCCTGGGAACAAGATTCTGTTTTCTTTTGTAACAATCAGAAGATTTACAGTCTTGCTTTCCCATTTGCCTTAAACTGGCCATGTCTCTATGTAGCTGCAATTTCAAGCATTTCTCAGTGACATGTAAATGATTATGCTGTACATGAAGGTATGGATCCAACACAGCTGGGAAAATGTCACAGTGCACAAGAACAACAGGCTCTGAGATAGATGCTTTAGCATTTAGGGGTAACCTAGGACATAAACCTGTCATAGTCAGCATTTGGTACTCATTCCTTCACTTAAAAAAAAAATCTTTAATCTATACTTTATATACATAGATACACACACACATAAAGTATATATACATATATTATATATGTATATTTATTTATTTATAGACTACCTCATAAACTATAGTAATTTTATCTGTGGAGGTGGTATGATGGGCCAATGCTAGTGAAATAGTTCACTGGAAACTTGAACATTTTGTCTTAGTCCTTTTGGGCTATTATAACAGAATACCATACACTGGGTGACTTATAAACAGCAGGTATTTATTTCCTACAGTTCTAGAGGCTAGGAAGTCCAAGGTCAAGGTGCTGGCAGATTTGGTGTTTGGGGAGGGCCTGCTTTCCGGTTCATAGATGGTGTTTTCTAGCTGTGTCCTCACATGGTGGAGGGGGAGGGTGATATGGTTTGGATATTTGTCCCCTCCATATCTCATGTTGAAATGTGACCCAAAATGTTGGAGGTGGGGCCTAGTGGGAGGTGTTGGGTCACTGGGACAGATCCTCTGTGAATGCCTTGGTGCCCTCCCTGTGGTCATGAGTTCACATGAGATCCGGTTGTTAAAAAGAGTTTGCTGCCTCCCTTGCATCTCTCTTGCTCCCTTTCTCACCATATGATATGCCGGCTCTCCCTTTGCCTTCTGCCATGATTGTAAGCTCCCTGAGGCCTTGCCAGAAGCAGATGCTGGCACTATGCTTCCAATACAGCCTGCAGAACCATGAGCCAAATAAACCTCTTTTCTTCATAGATTACCCAGCCTCAGGTATTACTTTATAGCAAGACAAAACAGACTAACACAGTGAGGGAGTTCGCTGGAGGCACTCATCCTCTTCATGGGGGTTCTATCTTCAAGATCTCATCTAAACCTAATCATCTCCTAAAGGCCCCATATCCTAATGCCATCACATTGGTGATTAAGTTTTAACATAGGAATTTTCAGGGGACACAAACATTCAGACCATAGAATATATGTTTTTGATTATTTGCTGGGTTTGTTGCTTGTGACTTTGTTTCTTCAACATTGACTTTTTTTCCCCCAAATAATTATTTTTTCCTGATTGGTTCTTTTCAGGTAGAATTGGAAATGTTGAAATTGCTTTGAAGGAACCCGTATTTCCAAGCTGTACTGTCAGTCCTTGGTGACCAAGCCCTCACTACCCTGGCCATTTGAGATTAATTTTACCTTCTATTGAGTCTAGTTGGCCCCACCTTCCACTATTCAAAGACTTTTTTCCCCCTCTCCTGATAGAGAACTGGATGAAGGGAGAGTGAATTTTGCAGTTTCCATGGGCATAAAGGAAGGCAAATATCACTGGCAATATAGCAGGTTGAAAAATTTGTTACTTGTTTATTAACCTTATATTAAAAGTATCATAGTTTATTTATTTTATTGCATTTTGCCTTTTTCCCCTACACGATTAAGTTTTGGACATCTCTATATTTATATATGTTGTTCTAGTTCAATGATTTTAATGATTGCATAGTATTCCTACATTTATTTATAATTTTAATGATAAATATCTAGGTTGTTTCAAGTTTTTCACTAATACAAAAATACTGATTAAGATTTATCTTAAGATTTTTATTGTCTGATATAAATATGGTTCCACCAACTTTAGTTAATATTTTCCTTTTACTTTCAAATTTTCTGTGTCTTAATGTTTCAATTGGGGCTTCCATAAGGAGAACATGACTGGGGTTTATTTCTTTATGTATGTGTTTATTATAATTATAAAATCTGATGATCTCTAATCTTTATCTGGGGAATTTATTCCATTTATATTTAGTATGACCATGAGTAACTGGATTTATTTCTCCTAATTTATTTTGCTCCTTTTACTCCTCTTTTCCCCCTTCTCTCCTGTCTTCTTTTGGTTTGTTCATGTTTTTTTCCTAGTGTTTGCCCCTTAAATGTTAACATGAATAATTGAGCAAATAAAGTCTAACATCAATTATTATCTCTAGTTTCCTCTAGGCTGCTGTATAAATCTTAAAATTATTTATTTTGGATAAATCTTTTTCCATCTTACATGTTACTGTCGTGCTTCATTTCTACCTTATTATCATAACACTCAAAATTAAATAGTATTATTTTTATTCTTTGAAATAGTCGATTCTTGTCAAATTCATTTACATGTATACAAGTTTCTTCATTCATAATTTCTTTTTTCCCTCTGAGATAATTTTCCTTTCTCTTGAAATATATCCAGTAAATATAAATATATCCAGTGTTTCCTTTCTCTTGAAATAGATCCTCAGTGAGGATCTGCTAGTGGTAAATAAATAATTTTTTTCTGTTCTAAACATGCTTTAATTCTACTTTGATTTATTCTATGCTATGTTTTTAATGCTTTGTTTTTATTATTTTAATATTCTTTATTATTAAAATAATAATAATTATTATTATTAGTTGCAGATTTACAGGAAGTTGCAAGGATAGCACAGAGAGATTATGTGCACCCTTCACCCAGCCTCCCTCTATGGAACATCTTCTTCAGGTATAGTACAGTTTAAAATTCCAGGAAATTGGTGTTGATACAAACCAGAGTTTATTCAGATTTCACTCCCTAGATACTAATTTCTCTCTCCCCTCCAATCCCCTTTCAATTATTATCACATGGATAACTCCATGACACCACACTAGGTCAAGATACTTACCTATGCTATCATTGCAGGTTCCCTTATGCTACCCTTTATAGACACCCACTCCTTACCCCTCCATCCCTAACTCCTGGCAGCCAGATCTCCATGTTCTCTCTCTAATTTTATTTCAACAGTGTTATATAAATGAAGTCATGCAGTATGTAGCCTTTTGAGATTGGCTTTTTCACTCAGCATTCTTCTATGGAGATTCAGATTTTTGTATGTATCAAAAGCTCATCTTTTTGTTGTTGCTGAGTAGTATTCTGTGGAAAGGACATACGATAGTTTGTTTAACTATTTGCATGTTGAAGAACATTTGGGTAGTTAACAGTTTTTGACTATTATAAATGGCTATGAACATTCATGTACAAATTTTTATGTGGACATAAGTTTCTCTGGGACAAATACCCAAAAGTACAACTGGTGGGTCATATTCATCCTCAAAATTTTAAAACATAGTTTTAGCTGTTTATAAATTTTTAAAAAATAAAATAGAAGTTCACTGCTGCATTCTACCTTCATTGTTGCTGCTGAGAAGTTAGTTACCCTTCTTTTCATTATTTTTTCTGTTTTAAGTAGATTCTTTTTTCTTCTGCTTGCTTTTAAGATCTTTTCGTTTTGGTGATCTGTAGGCACACTTCTCCTGTGCTGAATCTTTTACTTCTGTGAATCACAGGATTCATACATTTCATCATTCCTAGAAAATCCTAAGTCATCATCACTTGCAACTTTTCCTCTCCCCAATTCTTCTCTTGTATCCTAATTAATAAAGTGTGAGTTTTCCCATTTGATGTCCCAAGTCTTTAATCCCTCTTTAAATTTTTTCATCTCTTTATTCTGGGTGTTTTCTTTCTTAGTTCCATTATCTGGTTTCCAAAGTTCTCTTTCTCTGTATCCATTTTAGATACAATTTTTAAAAATAGATAATAAAAGAGATATTCTCTAAAGAGAAAGAAATTTCAAATTTTTAAATAATATATAAAAATTTTTCATATATGTTGATTCCTTTAATAGTTTCTGTTACCTTTTTCATTTTAATTTTATAAATAATTCTTAATGCTTTAAGCAATAGATATCCCTTTCAAGATCTATTTTTTTTTAAGTTGATTACATGGATTTCTTAGGTGTTGAAATGTTTTAAATTTATTTTTATTTTTATTTTTATTTTTTTGCGATAGAGTCTCACTCTGTCACCCAGGATGAAGTGCAGTGGCTCGATCTTGGCTCATGGCAACCTCTACCTCCCGCGTTTAAGCGATTCTCCCACCTCAGCCTCCTTTAATTTTTCTACTTGTTATTTTTGCTTATGGCAGATTACTTTTCCATGTCTTTATTTTGCATTGCAAGCTCATGTTTTTTGGGGCCCTGTCTATGGAACTCTTTTGCTTCCTGGCTTGAGTAAGTACCCTTCCAGAGAGATTTTTCTGTTTACGTAAGCCAGAAACCCCGGGGTGTTACTAGTCTGGAAATGCTTTAAAGCGATTCATTTGCTTGGTAGTTCACAGACCAATTAAATAGTGTGAATTAGAACCTGAAACCCATGTGAGGGCAGACATTTTTGTTAATAGTTCTAGGAATTTATTTTTTATTTTTGGTTTATTCAGGCTGAGAGAGACAAACTAAAACAGTGTTATATATGCTAGGATGTGCTCTACAATCCCAGGAAATTGGCACTGTTAGAAACCACAGAGATCACTCAGATTTCTTCACTTTCAGGCCTGAAGGTCTTATTTTCCCAGCTACTGGGAGTTCTACCCGCTGACAGCTAAAGCCTGGGGATTGTCCTTAGCTAACGGTCAGGCCTGTTTCTTAGAAGCAGCCTGCATTCGATGGTACAAAAGCTGGGCTCCCTGGACCCCAGCTGAGGACAACTCAGAAGTGCTATCCAGCTTCAGAACTCCCTGTGGGGCTGGATGAGGCCTTGCCATGGGTATGTGGCAGTTCTGCTTCTCCTGTCCAATCCTGCTCCCATTCTTCCCCACAAAGGCATCAATCCTAATAACACCCCTAGTAAACCGTCCTGCGTGCTAAGCTCTGCCTCATGGTCTGATTTCCAGGGAGAAGAACCTGTGACAACAGACGTGTCCTCTTCCCCTGACTGTGTCATCCATTTGGGCATTTGGGGTCCTGGATTAATGCAAGTAGCTCTAGTTACACTTCCTACCTTCTGCAACCACAAATCCTCATTTTCTGTCCTTGCTTGGCTTTCTGTTTCTTATTTGCCCCTGATAATTTTTCTGAGTGTCATGAGTTCAGCTTTGCATGAAAGGAATGTTTGCTATATTTGATTCAATATTTCTTGGTGCTGTGTAGCAGCGGGGTTTTTCAGTTATCTATCTCACTGCAATGCCAGAACGGATGATTGGCATGAGGACTTTGGATAAGACTACTTGATATCATTGTTGCCATTATTGTCATGAGTGATCGCTATCGTTCTTTCTATGAAAGTAGAAATTTGTGAATACGCCCTTTCCCTATTTTGTGGATGTTTTGTGTTTTTGCATCTATTTATTGCCTCTTTGTAGGTGATTTTTGGATACACTGACCTCTCAGTTAACAAAGCTCTCTTATCCCCAGAGAATGGAGGATATGGATGAATGAAGTGTGCTGTGTTGACTGTGCTGCCTTCCCCTGGTCTCTGGGGATAGAATATTTGCTCCCTCACTCCAGTTAGTCTCAGGATAGCCAACTTACTTCATCTTTTCCAAAACAGAGAAAAAAAAAAACCCATGAATATTATTCTAACGAATGAATATTAGTACCCCCTCAAAAAGATAAAACACACTTTAAAAAATCATTTTCATTGGAGTATAATTTGCATGTAATAAAAGGCACCCATTTTAAATGTACCTTCTGGTATGCTTGGACAAATTTATACACACATAACCACCCTAGCATCAAGCTATAGAACATTTTCATCATTCTCAAAATGTTCCCTGTGCTCTTTCTCGTTAATAGCCCTGATGCCCCTGGCCACAGGCAACCACAGATGTATTTCCTTTCAGCATAGGTTATATTTATCATTCTTATCCATTCTGTAAATGAAACCATACAGAATGTGTGCATTTGAGTCTGCCTTCCCTCACTCCGTGTAATGTTTTGGAGATCCATTGATTCTGTTGTGTGTATCAGAAGTTCATTCCTCTTTACTGCTGAATATTTTTCAATTATATGGATGCACCATAATTTGTTTATCCATTAGTCAGTTGATGGACATTAGGGTGGTTCCTAATTTGGGCTGTTATGAATAAAGCTGCTTATAAACATTTACAGACACAGGACTTTTGATTTTCTTATAAACTCTCCTGTCCTCTGTCCCAAAAGATTTGGAATTCCAAAGCCCTTACCCTCTTAGATATCATAAGGTATTTATGAGATGAGTTAAATTGAGCTCCACTATGCCACTGGGTCTTCATTTTATTCTAGGAATAAATATCTAAGTCAAATGGGAAAAAGCAGTAACAAAGATGTGAATGCTTTAGAAGATTTGTACAAATCTTATTTTGCTTATTGTCCTTATTATTTTTGGCTAATTCTTTCATGTTTCTACATACTTGATTATGCATGTCTATTTGTGGTTGGTGCCAAATCTTTAAAACCTATTTTCTTCCTTATTTCCCTTCCTATTTCTCATTGATTTTAGCTCTTCTAACAAAAATATAATAAAATATTTCTAGCTCTTGGAAATCCTCTTCTTTCTGTTACATCCATGACTTTCAACTGTGCTGAGACAAGGGCTGGACAGTCAGTTTTCCTTACTGAGAAATGGATGAAGGCCAGGTCTAGAGGGAGAACAGAGAACAGGATGTAAGAGAAAGTGAGTCTGCTTTTGAGGGTCCCTGGTCTTGGCTGCTGCAGACCTTGAGAATTTCCAACTCAGGGTCTCTACACCTTTCAATACTCTGATCGTAATAGACTCTTGAGCTATTTTCAATATTTCAAAAAACTTAGCAAGAATCTGCAGTGAGGCTGTGATGACTAAATGCAAAGTCATCATTTTTGGGGGAGAAAATCGTTTTACATCAGTTTTGCTAATATAAGTTAGTTTGTAACGATTAAAAGCTCCGATTGGCAATTCTAGATGTTGTCAGTGAACCCAAATGATGAAACAAATTAATCAGTAAGCAATAAATGTTTTGCGGTTAGTAGACAAAAATTTGTGAAGACGTGCATCCTACTGAGAAAAGTAATAAAGGTGGCCCTCGGTGGTGAAAAAAATTAGGGATTACTGCTGTAAATCTTTCTGGAGCTGTCTTTATACAAATTCTTTCTCAACCTAATTACTCACTTCCTGGTTTACTTTTTTTTTAATCCTTTCATAAATATTATTCTGCCATCTACTTTCCTTCCTCCCTCTCCTTTCTTACCATACAGTATGTCCTAGCTAATGATTTACAGCATTGTTCTGTAGTCCTTCTTAAAAATGATGCCATAAAGAGCATAGTTCTTAAGTTACAAAAGTGATTCGGCTTCCACAGACATTATGTGGAAAATAGTGCTCACCTCTTTCCAGTCTTGTAAGACTGGCAACCCTGCCACTGTCCCCCACATCCAACTATGAGCTCTCCCTTACTTGATGGATATGGCCAAAGACAGAAATCTTTCTCCTTTTAGTTCTTTTAGGTCCCTGGCAGTATCTGGTACCATTCTGAAAACGTGGCAAGATATTCAAGCATTTCTTGAACTGATTTAAAATCGTCTGTATAGAAATTGACATGATATTAAGTAAGTCTGGTCATTAATAAATGATGCAGATATGGCTTGATATCTGCACACTCACTCATGAAAGGCTTGGCATTTCAACCCTTGGTAGGTTGAAAAGGCAGGAGAGGACAAATGCCTCTGTTCTGGTTTAAATGTTGGGATAAGGTAAGTGTCTTGGTCTATTGTGTGTTGCTATAAAGGAATACCTGAGGCTGTGTAATTTATAAAGGAAGGAGGTTTATTTGGCTCATGGTTCTGCAGGATGCACAAGAGGTATGATACTAGCATCTGCTTCTGATGAGGACCTCAAGCTGCTTCCACTCTTGGCAGGAGTGACAGTGAAGGGGGCCTGGCATGTGCAGAGAGGACATGGTAAGAGAGGAAGCAAGAGGGAATTGTAGGAGGTGTCAGGCTCTTTTTAACAACCAGCTCCCATGGGAACTAACAGAGTGAGAACTCACCCATTACCACAAGGATGATGGCACCAAGCCATTAATAAGGGATCCAGCCCCAAGATCCAAACACCTCCTGTGAGGCGCATCTCCAACACTGGTGATCAAACTTCATCATGAGGTTTGGATGGACAACATCCACACTACAGCAGCAAGGAGAAGCATGAATATGAGAGAGTTTGAAGTCAGTTATTTTAGTAGTTAAAGTTGCAGGATTGGTGGGGTGGTGAGTGAGTCACATTTACAGTAGGTCAGTATATTTGTAGGTTTGAGGAAACTGAACGGCAGGTTCAGCTCACAACAGGGCTAACTTTAGTATGTAGCTTGGTGGGATCAGACAGTCCATTTAATTTCTTTGCTGCACAAATAACACTGTAATATGTTAATGAAAATTGAAATGAAGGAAAACTTTGCCCATGACTCACCATCGCAATAAATGGCCATTTTTGTGTTTTTCATGTTCTGTGTTCTCTTACCAAATAAATACATTTTATGTAGTTATAGCTGTAATGTAGGCACAGTTCCATATTCTGTTTTCCATTTAACATTTTATTTCATAACCATTTTTTTATGTCATTACTGCAGCTTCAGGCTTTGCAGCCCAGAGCGTGTGCTCCACCCAGTTTTGCCATTTCTCTTGAAGCATCAGATAGAGCTGGGTGAGGTCTGCCCTTTGGGGTCAGTGGGGGCTTCCCACTGTCCCTCTGGCTGAGTGCGTGGTGGGAGCTTAAGGTATCATAGGGGCTGAGGGTTGTGGGAAAAAGACCCTTGAAGTTGTATGGAAAGAATCAACTTTAAAATTATGTTTCCAGCATAGGCCCTGTTGGAGTTTGCTGGCATTATAACACCGATGAGGCTGATGGACAAAAGGAGAAGAGGGAACTCATAACTTGGAGCTACTTTGTTAATCAGCAGACCTGGGCCTCAGTAGTATAGTCCTCACCACAGGGCCGATAATAAAGCTTGAATTGCCAGGAGTTCTGTGCGGCCAAGTACGGGAGCCCCTATTGAGGTTCAGGCTAACTCAGGCCAATAGAAGAGCCCAGAACACCTGGCGCATGTCTGGAGCTGACAGGATCCCTGGAGGCTTGGGAACCACTCTCATTTTGCTTATTTATCCTAGTTTCAGTCTACACTGCATAGCCAATTCAATTTATTTATTCTGGATTCTTACTCTGCCTCCTTCCATAAAAGATTTGAGATGTCTTGACACTGCAGAGTCAGTGATTCCAGCTTGTGGTCTCAGTATTTGTGTCCCTTTTATTTAGACGTGCATAGTATGGAGTGCACAGAAAGAAGAATAGGAGCTGGGGAAAGACAAACAAAGCTTAAGGAGGGTTGTAAAATACACAGAAGTAAGCAGGTGAGCTTGGCCATTATTTCTTAGGCAGGACACACCGGGAATAAAAAATACACAGCCTACTATTCCTCTGAGGAAATGATGCATGAAATAAATGCTATTAGAAGCCCAGGAGGATGCTTTTCCTTATTTGTTAATGTACCTCGTGCTGAAAATATGCCGAGGGCTGTCAGCGCTGGGCGGCAGAATTCTAAGAAGCCTTTCCTGCAGACTCTTCCGTTTCGTGGAGGCTCTCTCACTTCCACCTCACACAGAGCCACCAGACGGAAAGTCTACCTTCCCTTCTCTCTTCCCTTGTCTTTTTATTCCTCTCCTTCCTGGCCAGCGTTTGACAATGGAATGCTTTCCCAGGATGAACACGTTTTCTCCAATAATCTTGAACACTTCCCTTTTACCTCTAAAGCTTCTTTCTTGTCCTGAATAAGGAGGTATCCTTCTCTTGCTTTCTCTCAGTTGAGGTTATTTTGTAGGAAAAAATGATCGCAGCCAGGGCTTGAAAGTGGCAGGGAATAAATTTGAGTATCCCCGATCTTTCCTCATGACAGTGCTGGGGCATTAGCACAAGGCATGTCTATCGTCATGGGAAATAATCCCACCCAAACACATTGGGAAGGCGTGAGGGTGTCTCCTTGGTCTTATTAGCTTAGCAGAGGGAGAGATGGATGAAGGCACGGGGAGTGGGGGGAATGAGAAGTGCTGAACACCTGGAATTTGTTCCCTTGGGCCGACGGGTTGCAGCTTGCTTGCTGTTCTCCCTCTGTCTGAGAACACTTCGTATTTAACACTCTCTAATTCTGCTTGCACTCCCTCTACTTCCTTTCTTATTTTCATCTCTCAAGGTTTGTGCCCAAATATGGCTCTATTTCAGCTCTTGTTTTCCACTTCACTTCAGATTCTCAATCCTGTGGGTTGGGCAGAAAAGGCAATTTGCCAAGTCTAGGGCAGGACTTGTGTTTAAGGGAATAGATCAGCACCTTGCTGCTGCTGCTGCTGCTGCTGCTG
>NW_012116821.1:1413049-1472676 GCF_000951035.1 Colobus angolensis palliatus | reverse complement strand
TATAGACATATTCTAGAAAACTTAGGGTCTAAGGGTCACAATATTTATCAGGGCGTTCATGTATTTGTCTGCATTAATTCAACCAATATTTAGTAATTGCAACTCTTAATTATTCAGTGTGCTTGATGATCAATTCTCTTCTTTTGGATTTGCTCTGGTTCTGCCCGAGACTTAATATAGTCCTTCACTCATACTGGATGATTATTAAGTGATAGATAGTTGTTCAACCATCCAATCCTTTCTTTGCAGCCCAAGAAATAGCTAGGCACTGTCTTCATGTCTTGAAGCAGGATTCTCATAAAGGATGCTTCAGTCTTCCATGGCATGGAAAACTCTGACTAGTTATGTATAAACACTGATTTTGGGTGTTTTGAATCCTGAATCTGCCACATTTTTGTGTGTGACCCTCCCGCCAACCTTGGACAAATTACTTGGCACCTCTGAGCCTCCATTTTTGCACCTATAATAACTCAATTCCTGCTGTGGTTATGATTATGCTGCTATTTCTGGTAACCTCCACTTTCTTTTTCATTTCAGATCAGCAACCACTTCTCCACATGATCTCTTTGCTGTGTCTAGAGTTAGGTATTTCTCATCCTTAGCCATTGGCTGGTAAAGCACCAGACAGGTGTTATTCAGTAAATACTTATTCATGAGTCAAGTTTTGAGTCTAATTTTCCAAAAGTTTGTGTATGTGAAGTTCCTCCCCAGTTCCTCCCACACATCCCAGTGGTTTCAGTGGTTGATAATAGAACAAGTGGAAGGTCCATTAAAGCATTAGCTTTAAAAGCATTAAAGCATTAAAGCATTGGCTTTGTGTGGTGTGACTTGAGAGCAAATGTCGAGGAGCCCATTTTTTAATATCATAGGAAATTGTTGGCTAGTTTTTGCAGTTAAAATTCTACTCATGTCAAGTGTTTGTGGACTTAATCAAATGCTTTTAGAAAGTAAGTTATTTTAGTTTAAAATAATTTTCCCTAGTATAAAGTTTTTTTTTTGAAATAAAGACAAATAAATACATTATTATGGAAAATGTGGAATATTTGAAAAATCAAAAGGTATCATTCTGGTCAGTGTAGTTCTTTAAGTGTTATTTTGATATTTCCATCAGTAATATATATTGTCTTTGGGTCCAACTTACAGGAAAATACTGTGTGTATTTTCACAAGTAGCCAATTGTTTCACCCTAATTTCTGCATCTGGATTTGAAAAAAAATTCACTGGTTTAAGTAATTGTATTCTGATGGTCTTTTTATTATGAATGTCCTGTGAAGTGAGTAGGTCTACCCATCCATGTGTAGTTTCTCTGTTTTTCTATTTTCTAAAAACAAACAAACAAACAAGCAAAACACAGCTCAGCCCTGTTATTGGAAAGTCAGAGGGCCAGACACTCAATCTTAAATTAAATAAAAAATATTTGGTTGGTAGGAAAATGGTGTTCATGAACATGGTCCTTTCTGAGAGGTCCTATGAAGCCCCACAAGTGCCTAAGCAGAGTAAGAATAAAATGAGAATACAGGGGAAAGGCTGCGCTGGCTAGCTTTCAACTCTTTCCCTCTTCTGTTGAAGACTAGTTATTAATAGGAGAGTCTTCTATCAATTGTTAACTTTGACATCATTGCCCTATTTTTAGGGGTACAGTTTACAGAGATAGTATTTCATAATAGCCATACTCATGATGAGTAATTCAAGGTATAGCTAAAGTGCAGCAATTATCTCTATAATAATTATTCACTCCAGTTCTTTGGAGTCCATTGTATTAGTCTGTTCTCATACTGCTAATGAAGACATACCTGAGATTGGGTAACTTATAAAGGAAAGAAGTTTAAAGGACTCACAGTTCCACATGGCCAAAGAGGCCTCACAACCATGGCAGAAGGCGAATGAGGAGCAAATTCATGTCTTACATAGTGGCAAGCAAAAGAGAGCATGTGCAGGGAAACTCCCCTTTATAAAACCATCAGATCTCTTGAGACTTATTCACTGTCATGAGAACAGCATGGGAAAAATCCTCCCCCTTGATTTGGTCACCTCCCACAACATGAGGGGATTATTACAATTCAAGATGAGATTTGGGTGGGGACACAGAGCTAAACCGTATCACCATGTGTAGATTGTTGAACTTACTCTGTGTTAATGACCCTCCCCAGAACAGCATATCCAAGCTTTTTTCGTTGGTGTTGTTCTTACCAGGGTCATCTGTTTTAGGCTAATTCTGAATTCTGCTGTGTCTTGTGTAAACCAACTTGGCTAAAACTAAACTTGGTCCTTCAAATCAAGGGGGATTGTGCTTTTGCTACATGCAGTGGCATCTGCCTAACATCTCTTATTCACTTTAAGGGATTTGTGGAAGATTATTGAAAATGATTTCCAGTGGGGCATCACTTTCCCTTAGCTAAGCTGAATTTCTTTCCTTGGCCATCTTTGTGACTTATTTCTTCCCTGCTCACAATTTCTCTGAGCCTTGACAGGCTGTGTAATTATTTTTTATCAGCACATTTTATACTTCCAGGTTGTTAATAAATATATTGAAGAAAATTAGCACTAGAGGATTAACTATAATCAGATTCTTAAGGCAGTAACTATTAACTTTGTCTGAAGCTGAGAAATGACCATTGATTTCTGCTTCTTAGTTTCTATCTCTTAACCAGTTCTAGAAATCCATATTGGGATTTTCAATTTGGCCTTATGTAGTCACCAAGTTTTCCTTCAAAAAAGTCACTAAAATCATTTGGAAGCCCACATTTATTTTGTGCCCTCATTTTTCCTTTATCTAGCTTTTCTTAAAGCCCCTTTTAGAAAATTCTCTAAGTTAAACAGTCACAATCTTCCTAATTACATTATTACAGGAAACTTATTTGTGGTAGGTATGTCATAGTATCATAGTATCCCCACGTTTGTAGACCCCTTCCCAGTTGCAGAAGAAGTTGAGGCCAGGAAAGGCCTGTCTTGTAACAGGCTTCCAGAAGGGGTAGTTTGTGTATGCCTAAACCCTGAGCTAAGGAAGCAGAAAAATTGATTAATAGACATCACATTTTCCCCAAAGATACTTGGAGATCAACGCAGCCTAGGGCATTTGGAAAGTTGGATTTACTTAAACCTTAAAAAACGTGTCTGAGAAATCATGTCTATATAATTTTAGATTCGATCAGACCTGTATTTCTTTCATCTTTGTCACTTTTAAGCTAAAGACATCTCAAACACTAGCTCCTGGGTTTAGATAAAGAAGTGTTTAGGCTGGAAACAATCTTGGCATGGCTTTATAACAAGTAATATCTCTTTCTAGGCATCAAAGTGATTTGAATTAGAGCCAAAAGACATTTCCCATGACAAATCAACCCAGGTACACATACAAATGTGTGGTTTGCTGAGCCCGGTGGACAGCAGGGCCGGGAAAATGGGTTAGATGAAATAAGAAGCCCCTTAGGCCTTCTATCAAAGCTTTCCCTTGCACCATGCTTCTTCCTGGTTTCAGAAAGAATTAGAGAACAGGAGCTTCCTATTACCTCTTATTTTGGGACTTTCCAGTAAAACCTGCCCACTCTGATTTCCATTTTTCTCTAACCAGTGGAGCCCCAATGACATTCCTGATAAGACCAGTTTTCGTCTCTCTTGTCAGCTTTGTGTGGTGGCTCTGAATTCTTACCCTGGTTTTACTACAGAACATGCATGAGCTAATGTGTCTCTCTTCTCAGGGCCTACAGGTTTAGCAGCAGGCTGTGACTAGACTGTTTAATACTCCAGTCTCTAGCGGATGGGGCAGCAGTAACAGCCATTGCTGTGCTCTCATCCGTCCACCCATCTTTGTTCCTCCTGATCTATTAAAGCTTCCTTATAAAATTGCTAGGTATGTGCTCATGGTTTTCTCTGAGGCAAGTCCATGAGAATAATTACTTTTATTTTAATAATAAAGGAAAATAGTGTTAGGAAAAGTGAGAGATTTATTCCACAAATCATTGCAGATGTATAGTGAAGAGTACCACCACGCCTTCTAAGTTGAGTCCCAGGAATCTATTGCATGGGTCTTCCTGGGTTTTCTTCAAAGGGTGTTTGCTGTGAGTGTGCTGCTATTCCTTTATAGTTCCAGAATTGGAATAACCCAAAATTCATGCCAGAATAATAAGGTTTAGGAGAAAATTACTAGACAAATAATGGAGATGGTCAGTAAAATCTTTACAAGTCTCAATTCTGCAAACTGGGTGCTGAGGCCTTAGTACCTTTTTATTTCTCTGCTTTTGAGTGCAATTTCCAATAAAAGAATTTTTTTTTTGGAGGTCCTTATCTGAGCCTTACCATTCATCATTCCCTTATGACTACCACAGCCTTCTGCATGCTCATTTTTATAATCAGATATGTTCTTAGGGACTCCGGGATACATATTACAGATTAATAACTGTGGCTGCCTTGGCTTCAAGCTCTCTAAACATACAGGTCACCTCTTCTCTCTCTTTCTCTTTCTCTCTCTCTCTTTTTCTCTTCCCCCTCCTCCTTCTTTATCTCTCTCTCTAAATATGCAACAAAATGGACATCAATCGAATACATACAGTTACATACTTCTAACTAATTCAAATTGTGACCAATCAAGCAAATCATCACCTATCTTTTATGGTAGTCTTGTTAGATAAGGTTAGGAGTCTGACAAATAGAGATTATTTTTGGCATATGGTAGACAATAAATATTTATTAACTGAACTAAAAGATATTCATTTTAGATTGCTTAATAGCTATATATAGAGTTTTTTTTTTTTTACCTCCTCTTTTATGTTTATTCTCTGTACTCCTTCATTCCTAGTGCATGCCAAGTGGACTGAGTGGATCAGGGGACTGTGGGAAGGGTACTCTTTGGATTTGGCAGCTGGTGGTAAATGGCTATCATTGTGAGCCCTGTTTTGAGAAATTTCTGTTGTCTTATTGGCTCAAAAATCTGTAAAGTCTACATTATTATTTGCATTTTAAAGATGAGGAAGTATGGCCAGAAACTGCTTAGAAAATTACAGATAAGAAGTCACAGAAATGCAATGTAAGTGTCCATTGATGTCATTCCAGATTCTGTGCTCTTCCTACCTCGCTGCACCCTCTCCATGTGTCACATTCCAACATCTCAGCTGTGTGAGTGGACTTTTATGGGTCTGTTGATGGTCATGGTAGAAAAGTGAGGAAGTGATGGAGAAGATGGACTAGTTTCTTCCTGCTGTGCCTTGATTCTTTGGTCTTTCCCATGATGTAGGGGGTTTGATAACAGCAGACACATCATGGGTCCTGTGCCATAATCTACATTAGATGCCCCATCCCATCGTCATATGGATTTATTTAATATTTGTGACTATTCTTCATAGAGATATGCTAGACCACCTTATTTTGAATGATGGCCTCAGGAGATACGTAAGGGATGATACATATCTAGTTTTAATCCTTCTTCTACCTGTTTATCATATGATTCTTTGGCTCATGCATTTGCATGCAGTTTTGTACATTTACATTTAGAAAGTTTTTGTTTGATGGTATTTCCTTCTCTGCAGTTATAGCAAGATCTGTCATGTCATGTCTTTCTGAGCCATTGGTGATTTATTTTATCTGTACTGTTTGGAATTTTCTAAAAATATTCAGACAAGCTTGCCTAGGTTGCAATGCTATTTCTGCCTCTTATTTATTTTATTTTATTTTTCTTGCTGTCACTCTTTTTCTCAAGAGGGAGACACAGAGTTGAGTGTGTGACAGGATGAGGGTGGGGGAGGTACACTTAGTCTCTGTAAAGTTTTAGTTCATGAGGAAGGAGAATTGCTTTAATTACTGTGTCTCCTAGGAAATCTGATATAGAGTGGGACAATCTCATCACAATCAGAACTGTCCCCTACCTAATTAGTGAAATATTAAAGCAAAATTGCTTAAGTCAACCAATCTCATGTTCATAATCAAATGTGTACCCCGAATTTGTGTGTATTCTGACCCAGACTTTCTATTCTTAATTTATCCTGGGGTCTGGGGGTGAAAATTACTTCAAAAAGAATTGCCCTCCCCAAGAAGTATATAAGTAGGCCTGGTGCTACGTTAGTTAGCTGAGCAGATTTGTGCTATTTTGTATTTTACCTTTTCCCCAACATCAGTCCAAGATGTTTTCATCTAAATTATTTTGTTTGTTTTCTTAGTTTGGTTTGTAAAGCAAAAACTAGGGTCTCATAAATTTAGTAAATACTGTTGAACATGAAAGTCTTACATACAAAGATGCAGATAATTCTTGTTCTTAATTTTTTTGCTCTTTGACATAATTTACTAAATAACTCCCATTCAAAAGAGATTTATAGTTTCAAGTAGAGTCTTGACAGTTTTTTAAATACCTACACATGGAATTGTTTCAGTTAGAGAGGTAGACATCTCACGATGGTGAAATCCTATCAGATTTTGAGGTTATGTTTTTTTTTTCCAGGCCATAGGGCTGTTCAGTTAAAATAGGTCAAATTACAATTTTACATTTCTTCTTCTGGTTTTAGAAGAAAAAAAGTAATACTGAAATAAAAATTAGGAATTTCATGTAATAATTTATGAAGTATATGTTAAGGACTAATGTAGATATGTTAGACCACAAATAATTCTTAAAAATTTGAGGAGATGGAAATCATATTAAGGATCTTTGCTGATCTCAATGATATGAAACTAAAATTCAGTGGCAGGAGAATAGAAAAATTCAGAAATATGTAGAAATTAAACAACATATTCCTGAACAACCAATAGGTTATAGAAAAAGTCAAAAGGAAAATAAAAATATATTTTGAGACAAATAAGAATGGAAACACAACACAGAAAACTTATGGGATGCAGCCAAAGCAGTTCTAAGAGGGAGGTTTAAAACAATAAATGTCTACATAAAGGAAAAAAAAAGATAGCAAATTGACAAGCTAGCTTTACACCTCAAGTAAGTAGGAAAAACTAAGCCCAAAGCTAGAAGAAGGAAGGAAATAATAAAGATTAGAGCAAAAATAAGTAAGTAAGTAAACAAATAAATAAAACACGAACTACAAATACAATAGAAAAGATCAGCAAGACTGGCTACAGTGGCTCATGCCTATAATCCTAATGCTTTGGGAGGCTAAGGTGGGTGGATTGCCTCAGCCAAGGAGTTTAGGACCAGCCTGGGCAACATAGTGAGATCTCTACAAAAAAAAAAAAAAAATTAAAAAGATTATCCAGGTGTGGTGATGCATGCCTGTAGTCCCAGTTACTTGGAAGGAAGAGGTGGGAAGATCTCTGGAAGTTGAGCTACAGTGAGCCATGATCATGCCACTGCACTCCAGCTGGGTGACAGAGTGAGACCCTGTCAAAAATAAAAAACAAACAAACAAACAAAAAAGAAAAGAAAATAAAAGAAAAGGAAACAAAATATCCACAAAAGTTAGAGTTACTTTTTTTAAAAACTAAACAAAATTGACAAACCCTTACACAGACTAAGAAAAAGAGAAGACTCAAATAAATAAAATAAGAAATGAAACAGGAGACATTACAACCAATAATGCAGAAGTACAAAGGATAATAAGAAATTACTATGAAAAATTATATGTGAACAAATTGGATAACCTAGAAAAAATAAATAACTTCCTAGAAACATATAATCTACCAAGTCTGAATCATGAAGACTAGGAAATCTGAACATACCAATAATGAGTATGGAGATTTAATTGGTAATCAAAAACCTTCCAGCGAAGAAAAGCCTAGGACCAGATAGTTTTACTGGCAAATTCCATCAGGTATGTGAATAAGAATTAACACCAATCCTTCTCAAACTTTTCCAGAAAACTGAAGAAAAGGGAACACTTCCAAACTCATTTTATAGGACCAGCATTACTCTCATACCCAAGTCAGATAAGGACACCACAGGGAAGGAAAATTATAGGCCAAAATCTTTGATAAATGGAGATCCAAACATCTTCAACAAAATACCAAATTCAACATCACATTAAAAATATAATACACCATGATCAAGGGGGATTTATCCCTGGAATGTAAAGATGGTTTAACATAAGGAAATCAGTACATGTGATACACTACATTAGCAGAATGAAGGATACAATTCATATGATCATCTCAATAGATGTAGAAAAAGCATTAGATAAAATTCAACATCTTTCCCTGATAAAAGCTCTCAACAAAGTCAGTATAGAAGGAATTTACCTCAACATAATAAAGCCACGTATAACAAGACCACAGCTGACATTACACTCAACAGTGGAAAGCTAAAAGCTTTTCCTCCAAGGCTGAGAGCAAGACAGAGGCTGACTCTTCCATGTCTATTCAGCATAGTAGTAGCCAGAGCAATTAGGCAAGAGAAAAGAAATAGAAGGCATTAAAATTATAAAGAAAGAAGTTAAGTTGTCTCTGTTTTTGGATGACATGATCTTTTATATAGAAAACCCTAAAGAGCCCACCAAAAACCTTTTAGAACTAATAAATCAATTCAGTAAAGTTTCAGGCTACAAAATCAACATATAAAAATCAGTTGTTTCTATGCACTAACAATTAAGTATTGAAAAAATAACTTTAAAATCCTATTTACAATATCATCAAAAAGAATAAAATATTTGGGAATAAGTTTAATGAAGGAGGTGAAAGACCTGTGTGCTGAAAACTATGACACTGATGAAAGAAATTGAATAAGACACACACAAATGGAAAGCTATCCATTGTCTATGGATTGGAAGAATTAATATTGTTTAAATGCCTATACTACCCACATATACAGATTTAATACAATCCTTATAAAAATTCCAATAACATTTTCATAGAAATAGAAAAAAAAATTCTAAAATTTGTATGAAATCACAAAAAGCCCTAAACAACCCAAGAAATCTTCAGAAAAAAGAATAAAGTTGAAGACATTTCATTTCCTGTTTTCAAGCTACATTATGAAGTATAGTAAACACAGACCACTGGAACATAATAGAGAGCTCAGACATAAACTCCCACATACACATTCAACTAATCTTTGACAAGAATGTCAAGAATACACAATGGTGAAAGGACAATCCTTCAATTAGTATTGGGAAAACTGGATATCCACAAGGAAAAATAATTTAATTGGACTCTTATCTTACACTATACACAAAAATGAAATGGGTGAAAGACTTAAATGTAAGACCAGAAACCATAAACCTCCTAGAATAAAACATAAGAAAAAAGCTCCTTGACATTGGTCTTAGTAATTATTTTTGGATATGACACAAAAAGCATAGGCAACAAAAGCAAAAAAATAAATAAGTGGTACTACATCAAACTAAAAACTTCTGTACAGGAAAAGAAACATCAAAATCAAAAGAAAACCTACTAAATGAGAGAAAAAATATATAAACCATATATCTGATAAGGTGTTAATACCCAAAATTTGTAAGGAACTTACAACTCAATAGCAAAATACACACATAACTCATTAAATAATGGACAAAGGACCTGAATAGACATTTTTTCCAAAGAAGACATACAAATGGCCCAGAAATATTTGAAAAGGTGCTCAATATCACTAATCATTAGGAAAATGGAAATCAGACCCATAATGAGATATGTATCATCTCATGCATGTTAGGATGGTTATGATAAAAAAGGCAAGAGATAACAATTGTTAGTGAAGGTGTGGAGAAAAGGGAACTGTAGCACATTGTTGGTAGAAATGTAAAATGGTGCAGCAGCTATTGAAAACAGTATGGAGGCTGAGGCAGGAGGATCACTTGAGGTCAGGAGTTTGAGACCAGGCTGGTCAACTTGGTGAAACCCCATCCGTACTAAAAATACAAAAAAACCTGGGTGTCGTGGTGAACGCTTGTTGTCCTAGCTACTTGGGAGGCTGAGGCAGAAGAATCACATGAACTCAGGAGGCAGAGGTTGCAGTGAGCTGAGATCACACCACTGCACTCCAACCTGGGTGACAGAGTGAGATTCTGTCTCAAAACAAAAACAAAAACAAACAGTACGGAGGTTTCTCTAAAAATAAAAATAGAAGTACCATATGATCCAACAACGCCACTTGCGGGTATATATCCAGAAGAAATGTAATCAGTATCTTGAAGAGATATCTACACCCCCTGTTCATTGCAGCGTTACGCTCAATAGCCAAGATACAGAAATGGCCTAAGTGTCCGTGGACAGATGAATGGATAAAGAAAACGTGGTACACACACACACACACACAAACACACGAATCTTATTCTACCATAATAAAAGAGAAGGGATCTCTGCCATTTGTGACAACGTGAATGAACCTGGAGGACATTATACTAAGCAAAATAAACTAGACACAGAAAGACAAGTGTTGTTAGGATCTCACTATATGTGGACTATGAAAGAGTGGAACTAACAGAAGCAGAGAATAGAATGGTGGTTGCCAGGGGCTGGAGTTGGGGCAAATAGAGAGACGTTGGTTAAAGTGTACAGACTTTTAGCTATAAGATAAATAAGTTCTAGGATTTAGAGTACAGCATGGTGACTATAATGAATAAAATTGTATTGTGTACTTGAAATTTGCTCGAAAAAGTAGATCTTTGGTGTTCTTATCACACAAAAAAGTGGTAACTATGTGAGATGACGGATGTGTTAATTAACTTGATTGTGGTAATTGTTCCACAGTGTGTACATATATCAAATCATCACATTGTACATTTTAAATAGACACAATTTTGATTTGTCAATTACACCTCAATAAAGCTGGAAAAAAAACCTAAAATAAATAAATGTCAACCTCTTAAACAATAAAAATGTCTAATATAGGATGGAATTTTATGTTCTTTAATTAACAGGTATTTATTGAGTAACTAATTTGTTCTACGTACTACTCCAGGTGTCAGCCATTCAACCATGAATGAAAACAAAGTCTCTCATATCCTGATGTTTACATTCTAATCTGGGTGGAGGAACACAAACTACGAATAAACAAAATGCAGCCTGTCTCAGGTGGTGATATGAAATAAACAAAATATAAGCTGAATAAAAGGCGTGGGGAATGATGTAGATTGCGATTTTATAAAGAGTGATCATGGTATGTGGTCTCATGCATATGATCTCAGCACTTTGGGAGGTTGAGGTGGAAGGTTAGGGATTGCTTGAGCTCAGGAGTTCAAGACCAGCCTGGGCAACAGAGGGAAACTCCATCTTTACAAGAAATACAAAAATTAGCTGAATGTGGTGGCATGTACCTGTGGTCTCAGCTCTTGGGAGGCTGAGGTAGAAGGATCTGCTTGAGCCTAGGAGGTCAAGGCTGCAGTGAGCCATGATTGCACCACTGCACTCCAGCCTGGGTGAAGGAATGAGTACCTGTCTGAACAAACAAACAAACAAAAACAAACAGAAAAGGTGATCCAGGATACTTGAGAAGATGCCTGTTAAGCAGATTTAAAACAATTTTAATTTATAGACACTCAGTTTACAAATTAGAGGCACATGTGTTTAGCTAGTCCTGCCACTCTTCTAGCATAAATGGCTGTCTTCTCTGTTTTTGACAAAGGGCCAGCTAGCTTCCTGAATGCCGAGACTGTCTTCCAATATTTGAAACATATTTGAAATTTCCAGGGATCGACTCCCCTTCTATACAAATCTCCACATTTCAGAGGATTCTGATGGAATCAAAACTCAAGACTTTGGTCATAGAATTGATCAGAGTTCACATAAAACATTTTTCACCATTGACTCCCAGAGAGTCAAAATTCCTGGTAAATTTCTGCTTCCCTTGGAATTATTAATACCTGTTCCCTCTACTTTTACATATTGTCTCATTTATTTTTCTGTAAGCTTCTCATTAATCAACAAACTATGCAAGCAAGTGTAAACTCTTCTCAATACATCAGCAAATCTATTTCTTCAATTGTTTCCCTCAGAAAGTCATTCTGTCCCAGTGCAGACCACTGGGTCTCAGGGCCTGATGTGCAGCGGTCCTCCTGAGTCCTCCTTGGGGCTTCCTCCAGGAAACTGCCATTGCAACTGTTCACCGAATCTTGTGTCTCCTTCTCTTTTGGTTTATTTCTTATTTGGTGAAGCACAGCCTTTAGAAGCATACTAAGATCCCATGAACACATTTGTACCAACCAAAAATATTTTTATGCTACCCTCATACTCCATTAATAATGTGGCTGAATTAAATTCTAGGTTAGAAATAATTTTCCACAGATCCCTGAAGAAATTTTTTTATTGTCTTCCAGCTTCCATGGTTGCTTTGGAAAAGTCAATTACTACTTCTATTCCAGGTCTCTTTGCATATGGGCTGTTTATTCTTTCCCTGGACATTTCTAAGACTCTTTTTTTTTTTTTCCCCCCGATGTGTGTTTCAAAAATAATGTCAAAATTATATAAACATGTGAGGGCATCTTTTACTTTAATGGAATGGATGCTTGATGGTATTTCTCAGGGTAGAAATAATATCCAAGTGCCTCTATTAAATCTCTCCTTTTTTCTCTGTCCTTTCAGAAGTCCTAATATTCAGACACTGGACACTCTGGGTTGATTTTCTAATTTCATGTCCTTTAATGTTGGCCATCTCTGTCTTTTTATTGTACTTTCTGGGAGATTTACTAAGCTTGTTTTTCATACCTTCTATTCATATGTTTTATAATTTTCTGCCATCATAATTTAATGTATAAAATATTTTTCTTACTGAATATTATTTTTATAGGTTCCTGTTCTTGTTTTAAGGATTAATGTCTCTTCTCATCTCACTAAGACTATTTTGGAAGTATTTTCCCCTTCCTCTCTGTATTCATTATGTCTTTATGGCAAATCTCCTTTCAAGTTGTTTGGTTTCTCTCTGTCTTTCTTTCACATTGCAGCTTCCCTCAAATATCTGGTGATCCTTTTGTGTCCTCTCATATATAAGGGCAAGGCACTGAAGAATGTGGGCTTGCTGACCAGTGGCCCTCACTCTAGGGAGCTGAGGTGGAAACAGCCTTTTCATTGGTGGTACTCGAAATATTAGTTTCTGTCTTTTTCTTCTTGTTCTCATCATTTCCCTTGGAGGACCACCTCCAATCTTGTGCCTGCAAAATATAAGCTTCTCTGCCAGTATCCTGGAAGCCAAATGGGTAAGGGTCTGGGATCCTCATTGTTCGTGTGCAGGCTTTCACTCAAATCCCATTTCTGAAATGGCCCCCAGTCCTGGCCAAGAGGCACCTGGTGTCCTTGAGTCCAAAGAATACTCGGTTCTAAACCCTTTCCAAGAGTGTCTCTTCAGTCCTCTACCAGAGTAGGGGCGTGGTTGCCTGGCATAGAATTCAATGTTAATTACAATTCTTTTTAGAACATAATAGGCTAAGCTCCATTATATTCTTGTATACAGTGTTCCCAGTGAGACAGCAGA
Source organism: Colobus angolensis palliatus (assembly GCF_000951035.1). Taxonomy (NCBI): domain Eukaryota; kingdom Metazoa; phylum Chordata; class Mammalia; order Primates; family Cercopithecidae; genus Colobus; species Colobus angolensis. Next base: position 1,459,355 of record NW_012116821.1, on the reverse strand, counting down.
TTACTGATCTATTTCCCATTTCTGTGACCGCTTTTTTTCCCCTGGAAGCTACTGAAATGGTCTCTTTATTTTTGGTGTTCTGACGAGACTGTGTGGATGTGTTGGAATGCATTCTGCTGGGATTCTCAGGGCACCCTTTCACCCCAGAGACTCAAGTCTTTCTATCGCTCCGAGAAACCTTTATTGTATCATTTCTTCAGTGTCTTCCTCTTTGCTTTCTCTGTTATCATTCTGAAATTCCTCTTGGCTATTTTACCTCTTGAAGGAATCAACTCTGCTACTTGTTTTTTACCTCATATGTTTTCATTTTGTTTTTTATTTTGTGTGACAATGCTTTTATCTTTTAACCGTCACGTGAGATTCTTTGTTTCTTTTTATTTTTTGAGACAGGATCTGGCTCTGTTGCACAGGCTAGAGTGCAATGGTGTGATCTCGGCTCACTGCAACCTCCACCTCTCCGGTTCAAGCTATTCTCCCACCTCAGTCTCCCAAGTAGCTGGGGTTACAGACATGAACCACCACACCTGGCTAATTTTTGTATTTATTGGTAGAGATGGGGTTTGGTTGCCCAAACCATGTTGCCTAGGCTGGTCTCGAACTCCTGAGCTCAAGTGATCTACCTGCCTCAGCCTCCCAAAGTGCCAGGTTTATAGGCGTGAGCCCTGCCAAGAGATCTTTATTGTTTTCCCATCATATTTTTTTCTGTTCCTATTTTTTTTGTGTGTCTTGCTGTTGTTGTTTTGTAAATTAACATCTTCTTAATTTCTCTGAGGGTGCTAATGAGAGGCTATTGTTCCTCTCAATACTTCTTCTGTTTCTTTTGATTTGTTCCTTCATGCTGTGTTCTACGTTGCTATCTTGTCTTTCTTTTTCAAGTTCCACCCTTTCTCAAGTTACTTGCTCCTGGATCGAGCATTCATACAGTTGACTGCAGTCTTTGTCTGTCTTGTACATGGGCAAGGCTTGTGGACTAGCAGCTTTAGATGAAATGGGGAAGTGGTGATTAAGCTATGAGACCACTGACATGAGGATGGATTTGTTTTGCAACCAACATTCATGCGTTCTTCTTATTTAATAAAGAGCCATCCTTTTATGAAGGGATGGTGGCATTCAATGCCTGGTTGTCAGAGATTCCTCTTGCCAGCATAGGAGTAAGGGGTAAGAAAAGTCACTGTTGTATATTCTTTTAATTAATCTTCCTGTATTCAGGTTTTATGTCCTATTTCTAACTCCTGTTCCTGAGTTTTATAATTGTGAGACTCTCCAGGGTTTTCCAAGAAAGTTTTCTCTGCTGTTCTAGCCTTCTTCTATTTATTTGTATTTGTCCATATTTTTACTTATATTGTTAAAGTGAATAGAATGCTTTTAAAAGATATCATACTTTCCTGTTAGCTTAACAATAATTCTTACTAATTTTAGTTATTATTTTGTATTTTTCTAGGCATATAGTCATATAACTTATAAATGATATCTCCTATTATTGATGCTTATGCTTATTTGATGCTTTCTTCTGTTTTATTACATTAGCCAGTACTTCCAAAACAATAATGACTGACAGGCTAGAATAGACACCCTTTCTTACTCCTGATTTGAATATAACATTACTAGTATTTCACTCATACGCCTGGTGTTGGTTTCAAATAGGCGTCATTTTTCTAGCTAGCTATATTATATTCATTATGATTTCTTGTGATAACATTTTCCTGGGAAATATTATTGATTTAGTTATAGAATCAGGAGAAAAAGGCAGTTTCTATTCAATCCTAGAATCTTTCATTGACTCACACTGGAGATACAGGAAAGGAGAAAAAAGGGAAGTCTTATATCGGAGGACCACTTGGTGTATGTCAGTGGGGAGCTACGCATCTGCGAGAGATGCTGACCTGCTGATTCATCTATGGAATTCAGATTTTCACTAATCTCCTGGGGCCGACAAGTGTAACTTGAAAATTAGGGCACCATGTTTTGATCAGCTACAGAATAAATAAGGAACTGAAATCAGTTGTTTGAAAGAAATATGACTACAGGGCTTGTGTTTGATCAGCAATCTGCAAATTTTTAGGTGAATGCAATTTATCTGCATAAAATTCCTTATTTGTTCTTTGTAAATATTTTTCTTAAGGAGTAGCAACATTCTTTAAAATGAGATTATCAAACTTTGGTTCGTTAGCAGTTTAACCTCTGATAATCCAAATCAGCTGTTTGTTGTCAGGTGTAGGGTTCCTTCTTGGAGACTGGAAAGTTTTGAGGGACCAAGGGAGGCTACACAGGTCCAAGAGTGGCCTATGCTCAGTATCACTCACATTTTGTTATTTCTAGGCAGAGATATTGGATATCAAGAGTGACTACTCAAATACACTTCTTCCCCCTTTCTTAAGACTTTCTTGTACTTTTCCTTGGTTTTTCTGATACTCCTTTCTTTCTTTCATTATCTCAGCTGTGCAATGTGCTGTGACTGTCCTGTGTAATCTACGCCACACTCAGGTTTGACTCATGGTAGAAAGGGGGATCTAGTTGGGACACTAAGCTAAAACATGCAAAGATATTATAGAAAAAGTTTTCTGGGCTCTGGTAAAATTTTTAATTTGAATTGGCTCAAACAACCGTATTTACAACATTTTGGAAGAGTCCAGAATTGAGAGTGTTTTCAGCCTGGGAAAAGAATGAAGAAAAAAAACCTCACAAACCTTTCTAGATTGAGTCCCAAGTGGAACCCAAGCTTCCAGGTAGACTTGGACTAGACTGAGGACACATTCTGCAGCCTTGATATTGCCATAGGAATTCATCCCTCCTTAGACTATTGCTCGCCAAATTCACTCTCACCATGTTTTGCTGTGATCGCCTAGGCTGTGGGCAATTTCAGGGTGTTACTTAGGTAGGGAAAATGGGAACCGTCACACCTGGGTTCAGTTTCAGCTTCCTTCTTTGGATTTCCTAGCATGACACATGCCGAAAGGAGACCAGGAGTGTGTGGTTTCCTGGGTGTTGGTGGGAGGCTCAGGCCACTCCCACATGGGTTTTCTTTAGAGAAGCAGCAGGTGGAAAGACAGTGTTTGCCAGTCACTCCCTCATCCAGCCTCTACCTCTACCCTGCCCTTCACAAGACAGGAAAGCCAAACGCCAACTTGGTGTGTCATTGGATATTTTCCCCTTTCCACTTTGCTCAGGGGCACAGAATGCTGATGCAGTTGGCAACGGAGCAGTAAGTGATTTATAACTAAAATGGCCCTCTCCAGTGAAAGGTCTATGAGAGATGGGAGAATTTATTTGCTGAGTTACTATGCAAATTTCACAATTAAATCTTAACTCAGCTCCTGAGGGAACATCGGGGATTACTGAAAGAAAGGGGCTTTGACTCGATTTTTAAAAAGGAAAGAGAGCAAAGAAATAGCAGAATACCGTACAGTTGCTCGCGCAGCCCTGCCAAGCCAATCTCGCAGTGGGAATCACCATGGAGAGAATCGGAAAGGACAGGGAACAGGGAAGATATAATTAGGGGAAATGCAAATAAATTCACTTTCTTATTTGTAAAATGGAATTAATGAATTAAAAAAAATACTCATCACTACAGCATGCTGTCCAGGGGGATATCTGCTTGGAGACACACAGCCAGTTGTCTGTTTTTTGTTTTGTTTTGTTTTGTTTTCCTCCCCCTGTGTCCTGCTTTCCCTTCCCTCTGTCTGCATGTCACCCAGACTCCATGGCTGTGGTGGGTTGCTCTTCTTGCGTGGCCCCCCTTTTCCCATCCCAGCCCCTCTTGACTGCTCAGGCCTTCCCAGCTAGGGCGTTTTAGTAAGAGACTTCTGTTTTGACAAGCAATCTCTTGGGTCTCTCCACTGAAAAGGCCAAAGCTCCCAGTGCAGCTAAAATCTTTGCTTTTAAACAGCTTCTTCCTTTCCTGAACAGCATGCAAATAGGAGGCGTCTCAGAGCTCATCGCTCATCCAGGTTTCCTTGTGATTTTCTCAGTCCCAAAAAACCATCACTCTGTGGAAGGCTTTAGAAGGAAGCACATTCATTCCTCATACCCTGGTCCACGGAGGACTACTGAGCTGTTCTCAGGGACCAGCTCCAAATGCATGGGGCAGCTCACCATCTTCTGCTTCACGTAGCAGCAAAAGCCCTTCTTGCTTTTCTCCATGTTCAGCTAAATATGCCAAAGGCAGCTGGCTTGTCCATGCTGGCTGATAACTAACAATGCCATGACAACAACCCTCGCTCATTAGTTCAGTGTCATCTTTAGGAGGGAAGTGAATTTCCTTTCCCAGGAAAGAGTACAGCAGCCAGCTCTGTGCGCAGGCTGGTTATTGAACAACCCACACACTGACATATAGTTAGTTCTCTGTATCTTAGAACAGTGGTCCCCAACCTTTTTGGCGCCAGGTACTGGTTTCATGAAAGACGATTTTTCCATGGACCAGGGGGTGCAGGGGTGGTAGGAGCATGGAATAATTTCGGGATTAAACTGTTCCACATCAGATCATCAGGCATTAGTTAGATTCTCCTAAGTAGCACTCAACCTAGATCCCTTGCATGGACAGTTCACAGTAGGGGTCACCCTCCTAGGAGAATCTAATGGCCTCCACTGATCTGACAGGAGGCGGAGCTCAGGTGTTAATGCTCAGGGGCCCACTGCTCACCTCCTGCTGTGCTGCCCAGTTCCTAACAGATCGTGAGATCATGGACCGGTACCAGTCCGCAGCCCCAGGGCTTGGGAACTCATGTCTTAGAGGATTAAGAAAGTGAGGTTAAAAATTCCCACTACTCCCAAGTAGCCATTTTCAGTTCCTTTCTTTGAGTGCCTTCCCTGACAGAAGTAAGTTTGCAAATCTTGGTAAAGTTTATCCAGATTGATATTGATATTATATTATTATTAATCTTATATTGAAGGGCATTAAGTCAACTGAGATTTTATTTATGGCAACAGCAACAAACTACCATCCAAAATTTTCCTCATCCCAGGGAACACAATGAGCATTCTCTTTCAATAAATACCACCTTTTTCCACCCCAGTTTTGGTACGAAAACATTTGTAACTATCCTTTAATGTAGATGAAGTCTCATTTTGTGGTTATTACTGTAAAGAAGTTGTATAGTCCAAAAAAGATATTGAACATTAAACACAGTTTTTTTGTTGCCATGTCTATGTTGTGTTTCTAGAGTTACTTTTTCAAAGTGCTTTCATAAGTATCCTATCCGATGCTTCCCATAGGCCTTGGAGGTGGATGGGACAGGCAGTCTATAAGTGTATTACTTGTAACTCATATGTGGTACGGTGTATTTTTTTATTTTAACATAATCACTTTCCTATACTACTAAATAGTTACAAAAAAGTGGCTACTAGCCCTTTCTGAGGAATGAAGGCAAATAGTGGGAAATTCAACACAAACAGAAATCAAAGACTTCCATTGCATGACGGAAGGATTCCCTATTTAATAAATGGTGCTGGGAAAACTGTCTAGCCATATGCAGAAAACTGAAAGTGGATCCCTTCCCTGCACCTTATACAAAAATTAACCCAAGACGGATTAAAAAAGACCTAAAACCATAAAAAAATCCTGGAAGAAAACCTAAGCAATACCATTCAGGACATAGGCATGGGCAAAGACTTCATGATTAAAACAACTAAAGCAATTGCAACAAAAGCCAGAATTGACAAATGGGATCTAATTAAACTAAAGAGCTTCTGCACAGCAAAATAAACTATCATCAGCGTGAATAGGCAACCTACAGAATGGAAGAAAATTTTTGCGATTTATCCATCTGACAAAGGTCTAACACCCAGAATATACAAGGAACTTAAAATTACAAGAAAGAAACAAACAACCCCATCAATAAGTGGGTGAAAGATATGAACAGACACTTCTCAAAAGGAGACATTTATGTGACCAACAAACATGAAAAAAGCTCATCATCACTGGTCATTAGAGAAATGCAAACCAAAACCACAATGAGATACCATCTCACACCAGTTAGAATGGTGATCATTAAAAGGTCTGGAAACAACAGATGATGGCAAGGATGCGGAGAAATAGGAACACTTTTACACTGTTGGTGGGAGTGTAAATTAGTTCAACCATCGTGGAAGATAGTGTGTTGATTCCTCAAGGATCTAGAATGAGAAATACCATTTGAACTAGCAATCCCATTACTGAGTACGTACCCAAAGGATTATAAATCATTCTACTATAAAGACACATGCACACGTATGTTTATTGCAGCACTATTTACAGTAGCAAAGACTTGGAACCCACCCAAATGCCCATCAATGATAGACTGGATAAGGAAAACATGGCACATATGACACCATGGAATACTATGCATCCATAAAAAGAATGAATTCATGTCCTTTGCAGGGACATGGATGAAGCTGGAAACCATCATTCTCAGCAAACTAACACGGGAACAGAAAACCAAACACTGCATGTTCTCAATCATAAGTGAGAGTTGAATAATGAGAACACATGGATACAGGGAGGGGAACATCATATACCAGGGCCTGTCAGGGGTTGGGGGACAAAGGGAGGGAGAGCATTAGGACAAATACCTAATGCATGTGGGGCTTAAAACCTAGATGATGGGTTGATGGGTGCAGCTAAGTACCATGGCACAATGGCACAGGTATACCTATGTAACAAACCTGTACGTTCTGCACATGTATTCCAGAACTTAAAGTATAATAATAATAATAATAATAATAATAAAAGACTTTCGTTGCACAAAGAGACCTAAGACCTTTATATGCTTGGGTGCAATATGATGCACCAATCCCCTGTCCACACCACCTATTCATGGTGCGGTGGAACTCTGCCCCCACTTCCTAAACACTTTCAATAACAGAGAACTAGAAAGTTCTCTAGTTCTTTCTAGTCTTGTGAAACACACTGGATGATTGCATAATTATTTCTTAGATTGAACCTCCTTATAACTTCTGCTCATTGGTCCTCCTTATTCCTCTGTTTTATCTCACACAAAGAGACCAATCCCTTATTTTATTTATTCAACCAATATTTATTTTACACACACTAGATGCCAGGCATTGCTCTAGAAGCTGGGTATGCAGTTTCTAGAACTGACAAAAATCCCTGTGTTCAGGAGACATAATCCAATGGAGGAAGGTGGAGGAAGAGGGGTAACACAACAAGAAACAAATGTAAGAAGATAAAAATTATAATTCTATTGAGAAAAATATAACAAGGAAGGGGACTGGCAATACTGGGTTCAAGTTTAAAGAGTGTGCTGAGAAGATGACATCTGAGCAAAACCTGGGAATAAGAGATTGAGCCAGCCATGTAGATACCTTGTTGAATCCCATTTCAGCAGGGGGGAAGCCAGAGCAAAATCTTTGAGGAAATAATACATCTGCCATGTGTGACAGAGGACAAGTGGCAGGCAGGGCAGCAGGGGTGGTGTGAGCCAGAGGAAGAGGTATAGAAGGAGATTCTGGGGAGGAAACTCAGGTTGTTTGGGGCAGGTGGGCTATGCAGGTTCTGTGCACCTCCGGCTCTCACCTGGAGTTGGATGGGAAGCCACTGGAGTGCTGTGGAGAAGTAGCATGATGTGACTTATGGCTTAAAAGGAGCACTTTGACTCTTGGGTTTAGAATACATGTGAATGAAGAAAGTGGGTCCAGCAAAAGTCAAGAAAGGAGACATCTTTAGAGGGTATTAGAGTAACCCAGTGACTTGGGAGCAGTGGGATGTTGACAAATTTTGATACATTCTGAAGACAGAGCCATAAGGATGTGGGGTCAGACAAAAAGAAGAGTTAAGGATAACTTTTGGGGTTTTAGACTGAGTCAATGAAAGGATGGTGCCACCTATTCACATACCTGGTAAGCACTGTGGGTGAAGAAAATTATGGGAAAATAATCAGGAATTTAGTTCTGGGCATGCTAGATGTGAAATCTCTAACTCATCATATTTGAAATACTTGAAGACAATGGCAATGCCAAGATAAGAATCAAGTGTAGTCAGTTCTGCTATAACAGACATATGTGTCCCCCAAAAATCATTGTGCCATAAACAATTGCACAATAAAATCCACAAAGCTTATGGAAAAAGTAGGGTTGGGACATAATACTCAAAAACTTTTTCAATGATATGTCAAAAATAAAAGTACAGTTTCATACATGTTTCATGCTCATAGAATACATAGATACAATAAATATAGCACCTTTCCCAGAAAAAAAAAAAAACCCAACTGGAAGATTGCTTGTGGAATCGGGCTTTAGAAGAACTGCACTGTGTTGAGTTATGGGGAAGTGGTTGAAGGAGAGCTATCTGAAATTAGGTGGAAAGTTGTAGAAGCAATGTGGATAGGTGTGGTTCGTTGTTCTTCGTTCAGTGTTAGTACTGAACGTCACAGTAGAGCCATCTTTTGCATGCTGAAATCCTGGAGCATATTTTTCCACCATTGAGTTGAAAGTCCTTCAAGGCATGCATTTAAAGGGATATCTGTTTCATCAAAACTAGGAATGTGATGCAGCTTATAGCCTTCTTCTTTAATTAACTTCTGGATCACTGCTGGAAATTCCTTCATGGATTTGAAATCATAGGAATGTTTTTGAAACCACTAAACAGCCACTACTGACATCAAAAGGAGCCACTTTTGGATTTGGCGATTTCTATGAAAGATCTTTGAATAGGGATAGTGCTTTCTTTTTTGCAGGCACTGCTTGGCGTTTTGAGCCAGGACATACAGAACGTTTAGGATGCTCAATGAGTGTGTGGTTTTTGTTCTGCTTTGCTTTTGTGTTTTGTTTTAATGAAAAAGCTCACAAACATGAGAGAATTACAGAACGTAAACAGGAGGCTAACAATGAGAACACATAGACACAGGGAGGGGAACAACACACACCGGGGCCTGTCGAAAGGTTGAGGATGAGAGAAGGGAGAGCATTAGGACAAATACCTAGTGTATGCAGGGCTTAAACCCTAGATTATGAGTTAATAGGTGCAGCAAGCAACCATGACACATATATACCTGTGTAACAAACCTGCACGTTCTGCACATGTATTCCAGAACTTAAAATAAAATAGAAATCCTAGGCTTGTGGAATCACACACACTGTAAGCCAGAGTGGCTGATAGATGGTGGAGCTGTGTGCATGTGTGTTTCTATGCAGCTCAGTTCCGCTGCATGCAGTTTGCTGTTTCTCAGGGACAAAATTGAGCATCAGCAAATGCAAAATTCACATTATGCTTGAATTGTTCCCTAGTTTATCCATTGCACTGGAACAAATGCACAATTTCAGAACAAGTGTTATGGAAGACTTAACTATACAATAGCAACATAAGAAAAATTTTAAATACTGAACATTTAAATTGTGTAGAAAGCAAACTTAGTGTTTTTAATCTCCGGTATAAGCTTGTTGTAGAGGAGAGGCATCCGTGGTTTAAAGCCAAAGGTAGCTTCAGTGGGACATCAGTCTGTGGGAATAGAGATTAGCGAGAAATCTGCATTCAACAAGGCATGGTACAAGAGTTCCAGTAACTCCCAGTCTCGAAAAGGACATTCCCTGGAACAGAGTCCTGGGCAGCTAAGAAAGCTCCCCTTTCCAAAGCATCTCCCATGGCCTCCTGGCTCAGCAGGGCTGAGGAGGGGGGATCGCTTAGTGATTGCTTGCCCTGTACAGAGCTTTACCTTGACCCTAACTGGGCACATTATCATGGGCCCAGAGGCCCAGCACTTAAATGAAAAGTGGCTCAGCTCACAAGGAGCCTGGGCCTCAGCAAAGCAGAATCACATATCAAAATGAAAACTTGGTACCATATGTCTTTAAACCCATGACGGTTACTGCTGATATGATACTGCAGGGGAAAATGACTTAGATTTCTGTTGGGTAGATGGATTTTTAGGGTCTCTCTGTGCAATTTTCTTTAACATAGTGGGGTCTTTGTCACTGTAATGAAAACTGCCTTCAGCTGAAAGGAAAAGAGAGAGGAAGAGAGAGAAACAATAGAAGCCTAGAAGCAGAATTTTCCAAATAAATTAAACAACTTTTGAGACATAAGATTTATATTAGAAACACTGATAAAACCTTATCCTTGAAGGTGTGAAGATCTAGGCTCTTAAAATTAATGTAAATAGCAGTATAACTGCTGCAGGCATCCACTGAGATCTTGGAATGTATGAAAAGACATGTCTCAAAAGAGGGACACAAAAGAAAGGGTCACATCTCATCAAGAGTGTTTGCAAAGTCTTGGGGAAATTTGTGCAGCTTTGAATAATAACACCTTTCACTCTTACTTCTTCATAGATAGCATATAAAATGAAGCAAAAAGAAAAGAATAAACAGAGATCATTTTGTGCTTGTTCATTTCCATGAGCAAATGTGGATGTCTCAGTGTGTGTGAACACTGAGTTCTGTGGGTTAGCCTAAGCCTAGGGCTCAAAACCAAGAGGTCTGAGACCTACTCTTAGCCAGTCATAGACATGACCTTTGCTGGGCCTCCTACCTGTAAATATAAAGCCATTTACCTTTCAGATGTAGTGGTAAGATTAGATGAATTGATGCATAGGAAAATATTTTTGAAGTAATAATATGCTGATTGAAGATTATTATTAACGTGGGAACAGGGAAGGAGGGAAAATGGTGAAGGAAAGAGGAAAACTGAGTTCACCCAGCTCCCGTGGGAAACGTGTTTTGCTAGTGGGGGGACTAGGGCGGCAGGGTATGTGAGTAGCAGAGAAAGACAGCGTGCACATGTTCAAGTGCTTGTAAATGCAAGGGGGACAGCCCTTTATTAGGCAGGAGATATGCTGAGTTTCAGGTTTATATTACCAGGAGACTTGGAAAAGTTGAAACTCAGCCTAACTAGGGCTGCCAATGGCCTCTAATGAAAATTTCCATTTGGAGAGACTAGATGTTGACTTGGCATGACACCAAACAAGCAGCCTGCTGCAGAATTTTACACCAATTGTATTTCTCCTAATTAAACCCTGTCTGACCTCAGCATTAAGAAACAATTTGTTTCAGGATATAACCAGCACACATAAGCAATTACATTCTGTTTGCCCCATTAGCATTATTTGGCTCCTTTGCTATCCAGGGCTGCTACTGCAGCAAAAGCCGTCCATGAGCCAGAGCTATAAAAAGCCTGGAGCGCTCAGAGGCTTTTTCCACCCCCCATATGAAGAACTAAGAATATCATCATATTTCAGCCAAGCCAAAGATTCTGGGAACAGTGTGCTTCTGTGTTTATTATAAGGGAGTGTCTATATATATATGAATATTTCTTATGAGTCAAAAAAAACTCTACTTATAAAAAACCTGAAGAAACTATAATAATCTAGGTTTATAATAATCTAAGCTTATCTGATATGTTACGTTTCATGTTCCTATTCAGCCATACCCCTTATACTTTTACTTTTTTGTAGCTCTCGGACTTGAATTTTGGATTTTAAAAGGAGCGCACATTGGGTCCTGCAAAGTTTTTGGGATGGGGGCATATGTTCTTTTATAAAAGAGACATCATATCCATATAACAGGGAGAGAAATGAGGGAAAGACCTTCAAACCTGACAGCTGTCCCCAGACCCACTGGTAAAGTTCATTTCAGTGGTAGGAGCTCTGGAGCTGGGGCCAAGAAGGGAGCTTGGTCCTCCAGGCCCTGCCACTTTCATCCACTGTATCTCAAGCTCATCCCCTACCTCTGAGTCTCTGTTTCTTCTTTTATAAAATGAAACAGATGGGGCCGGGCATGGTGGCTCATGCCTATAATCCCAGCACTTTGGGAGGCAGAGGTGGGTGGATCATGAGGTCAGGAGATCGAGACCATCCTGGCCAACATGGTGAAACCCCATCTTTACTAAAAATACAAAAATTAGCTGGGCATGGTGGTGCACGCTTGCAATTCCAGTTACTTGGGAGGCTGAGGCAGCAGAATCACTTGAACCCGGGAGGTGGAGGTTGCAGTGAGTTGAGATCGTGCCACTGTGTTCCAGCCTGGCGACAAAGCGAGACTCTGTCTTAAAAAAAAAAAGAAAAGAAAAGAAAAAGAAAAAGAAAAAGAAAAAGAAAAAGAAAAGAAACAGATGATACCTGAGGTATTTCTTTGGTGAGGTTATTGTTGAGATTAGTTGAATCCTAGGTCGTGTTTATCCTTGGCCCATGAAAGTCACAGAGCATTGGCTGACTATTAGAATATTCTTTCTTCTAACTTCCTTCTGAACTTTTTGTTGCAAACTTCTGTTCTTCTGCCATCCTTGATTTGGGAGCTGAAGTGGGGCAATTAGGAAGGAGGTTACAATGTATTCCATGTAAGAAGGTGACAGAAATGAGAAAATAATTCCATGTAATCTATTGGAGGAAGCAAAAGAGTGGATGTTTGTTCTGTTTTTGTCTAATTTTGACCTCTAGTGCCTTGGAAAAAAATTTACCATTGGTTTCTCTCCTTTATTTTTTCTACCTGTAAAATGGGGATAAATCCATCTCCCTTCTTTATATTTCACAGAGATATGGCAGAGTTGAGCCAGGTCACCAATTAAGGGCTTTAAGCATCCCCCAACGCAGGTGCTGTTGAACGTAATCTAATTCACTTCTGTGTGCTATCACCAGGTGTGTCAGGACAGGATTGTGACATGCACTCTTTAGAGCAGTTTCTCTCTGTGAATCAAGAGCACCTTCTGTTGGCAGCTGAGTCTCATGAACCTTAGAAATAAAGGTACATTTCAGCATTGAATCAAACTTACAGAAGACTGAGAATAAAGAATCAGTGCCTATTGACCTTCCTAAGCCATAAGGACGAATGTCTGTCCCTTTCTCCTGGCAGGGTTGAAGCCCACTGTCACAATGTGGCCTCATCACAATGGTCTTTACTAGTCCTTAGAAGGGCATGGTGTCAAGGTGGTGCACGCCTACACACACACACTACAGATGTGTGTTCACAAATGCACACGTGTAACAGATACACTCATTTTGAGGTATAGGGTCTGGAATGTAGGGAAATAAGAACTGTACTTTGAAATGGAAATCTTGTATGTGAGCTCCATCTCAGACATTTACTAGCCAAAAGGCTTGGGCAAATCCTTTATTGTCACCTGGTACCAACCTATGCACATTTGATTTTGCAGATATCATTGTCTGCATTTTGTTTTTATCTTACATATTTCTCGTAAGTCAAAGGTACTGACATACCTGCTTGTATTAAACAGTTGGTACATCAGTGATTCTAAAACTTTAGGAATCCTCTGAAGCATTTATGAAAGTGAAGATTCCCAGATTCCCTTAGAGATTTTCACAGTCCAGAAATTTGCATTCTGAAGATTCAATCCTAGTGAATTTGATGTAATCGAGCTACTTCTAAAATACACCTGATGAACATATAAGGCACACAGAACACTGCTGGGCACATAGTAAGCATGCAGTATATATTTATTGACTCCGTGCATAAATGGCGGCCTAGTCTATCCATATCAAGAAAGACTACCTGCCCAGTAGGACTTATAAAAGCTTACTTGTTGGGGTAACTCTTTATCTAAATTTCAAGGTGTCCATTTTCTGTTAGGAGGGGAGGGAAGGTGAAATTGCTAAGAATCAGGGTGGAAAGCCCTGGAACCTCAAAGAAAACCCATGACAAGAAGATCCTCTGACAAGCTTTAGGGGAAGCATCCACTTCGTGAAACACATTTCCTGCTCTCCATGTGCTTTTCTTGGTTCTGGTTGTGACTTCACATTCGCAACTCCGAGGTTGATGTTTACCCCCTCCTGTTCTTGGCATCTACAACTATAATCGATCTTACTTTTCTCCTTTGTTTCTGCAGTTCCTTGCCATTCACTTCTTTTTCTAACATCTCATTAATATTGATCTGGTTTTGCCATAAACTACTTAATGACTACTGAATTAACTAGCTATCTAGATAGAGTTGACAGTAAAAAACAGGATGCTCAGTTAAATATGAATTTCAGATAAACCAGTTTTCCTTGTAGTATAAGTACCCCCTAAATATTGCACGGGACTTATTTATTATATTTATTAAGGCAATTATTTTTGGTTCATCTGAAATTTGAATGTAACTTGCTGTCCTGTGTTTTTATTTGCTAGATCTGGTAGACCTACCTCTGGGCAATCTTGCTTTGCACCTCTGGTTCTTTTAACCCCTTATTCCTGGTTCTTCAAGTTAGCTGAGCCTACTGGTGACTTATTTTGCCTTATCTTTTGATATCTGTGTCTGCCGTAAGTTTTCATCTTTGTATGTTTCTAGTCTTTCAATTTGCATATTCCTACTGCAAACTGAAATAGAAATTTCTTATTGCTTTTCTGGGTTTTAATCCATGATTTCTCCCTAACCAGTAATGCCTGGACTGGAGACTGTTCCAGGTCCATTTCTGGTTTAACACTGTCTCTAAAATATACTAGGGTGCTCTGGTGCAGGTTTCCTCCCTCTGACTTCTACCTGTCTCTTAGTTCTAGAAAAACACAGAAGGAGGTTCTCTAGTTGCAAAACTCTAGTTGCAAAAGGGTATGAAAGTTACAATGGTACAGTACTCAATAGGATTATGGCTTAGTGATGGCTACTCCTAACCAGGAGGGCTCACAAATACACACAGGGATGCCCGTCCTTCAGTTCTGTTTCTTACGTCTTGGACATCAGGAAAGGAGAACATGGACATCAGTGGAAGATCTTTTTCAAAATCTCGCAGATGTCTCTTTTCCGCTTTTTGAATTTTTATTCTTCTGACTCTTGCCATCTATCTTATTTTTTTCATCTCATCACAGTCTCTATCATTTCACATTTTCTTTATTCATTTTTAATATGTCCCATGCATGTGATCCGTATAAGACTTGGTAATTTGTTATATATTTTCATGCTGTCAGAGACTATTCTGTTTTTAAATAATGATAATAGCCAATATTTTTTCAGTATATTCTACATGCAACCACCATGCCAAGCATTATATTATCTACATTATTGCATTCTGGTCTTGTAACATTTTTATCTTTAAGATACAGCAAAAGAAAGGCAGATCCATAAAAGTTAAATTATTTGTGCCAATTGACATAGTTTGGTGAAGCCAAAATTTGAACCCAGCTCTGACTGATATCACAGTTCTGCTTTTAACATTATTATATACTTTCCTCCATGTGACATACACGATTCTAAGAGGAGCTATCCTCCTTCATAGTTGGGGTTATAAAAAAAAATATCAACTGTAGTCTGGGTTTGGAAATCCAAACTAGAGAAACCCATAGTGAGCTTCTTCCCTTCCTTGATTTCTGCCATAAAGCTTTCCCTGCCACGCTTTTTTGGCCCTATGATCTCTGCCTAGCACCATTCCTGCAATCCCTCACTTGTACCTACACGTGGGATGGTATCAACTGCTGTCACAATCATTGCTGGATATTTTTTATTAGGTGTAACTGAAATAAGCTCCCCTCCAAAAAAAGGATTTTCCCCTCAGTTATGGGACTTATAAAATTCTTGAGGATGAGATCTAAATTTGGAGCAGTGAACCTGCTGAGAGAGCTCACATAAGTCTGGAATATTTGTAAGGTAATGGGATTTTATTGTAATTCTACCAAAGTAAAACAAAACAAAACAAAACAAAGCTTTTCCCTGTTTCATAAGCACTACTTCTGGAAGAAATTAACCCTAGATCTATCCTGATGGGAAGCATGATAAGGGTGGGGATGGGCTAGAGTTGCATTTACCAAATTACTGTCCTAGCCCAAATCTGTTTGCATTTGCCCTATCTCTGCTCAGAGGGTTATCCTACTTCCAAGAAGCTGTGTGATTTGTTGACTTTGCTTGAATCAAGGAAGGGTGGGGAATGTCTAAAGTCACAAGGGCATTTTATTTTTACTACTAAAAATTTCTCAGTGAAAAATCCTGCTATAGACTTGCATGCTGGAAAATAATGCTGAAACAATCTTGCATATTTTCCAGGGAGCATCTTTATATTTGGGGTTCTCACTGTCTCAAAACTGAGGTACTTATTACTCTCAAGGAACAGTGCAGCATGTACTTTTAAAATGCCCTTTAGGACTTGCCTTTCTGGGTAGCTCCAGATTTAGTTGTCAAAGCCCAGCATGAAGAGCATGTGTGATTTGTAAAAACCAAGGTGCAGAAAGCTTTTAGGAAGCAATAGTGTTTGCTTATTAAACACACACACAAGTGCATATGCACACACACACACTCTCTCTCTCCTTCTCCCTTTCTTTCTCAAGATGTGGGTATAGCCATGCATCCCTTTTAGTTGTACTGTGTGAGCATCTCACCCTGAGGACAGGTCTGCGATTTGCAAACAAAGTCTCTAATGGCTTCTCTGGCATTTGAACTCATGATCCGAATTTGCTTGAAATTGCCAGGATGTCCAGATTCCTATGATTAGATCCTCCCTAGTGATACAGCAGAAGGTGAAAGCCAGGCTTTGAGTGATACATGGAAAGATCCATCACTTTTTAAGTGCTGTTATCCTCACCCAGACATTTTAACTATTTTTCTAGTTCATCGTGGACATAGCTCTTGGGGGATGAAGAACTAGGCAGGAGTTCACCTGGGAAAAGTCATGATCCAGTTAGGTATTTAGAAGAAAGAAATATACCCAGTTAGGATCTGAGGAGGAAGAGTTTTGTGTAAAAACCACAGGGTGGGACCTGACACATGGTAATTGCAGGAGGCAGAAAAACACTGGTCAAGGGCAGTGGCTCTGGGCATGTGCTACCTAGATTTGAATTATGGTTCTACCACTTACTATATATACATCTAGACTTCACACTAAACGCCTCTGTGACCTTTAAAATAAGGATATTTGTATTATCCAAGTAGTGGTTGGTGCCAGGATTAGATGAGATAATCATGTAAAGTGCTTAGCAGAGGGCCTGGGACATGCTAAGTGATGAAAATAATGGAGATTATATTAGTCTTCTATTGCTGTGTAAGAAATTACCGCAACTGTGGCAGCTTAAAGCAACACGAATGTATTACTTACAGTTCTGTGGGTCACACATCTGGCATGGCTCACCTAGGTTCTCTGCTCTGGGTCTCTCAAGGCCAATATCAAGATGTTGGCTAGGCTGAGTTCTTATCTGGAGCCTCTCGGGAATAATCTGCTTCTTAGCTCATTCAGGCTGTTGGCTAACTTTAGTTCCCTGCAGCCGTAGGACTGACACCCTTGTTTCCTTGCCTGCTATGAGCTGGAGTCTTCCGTCAGCTCAAGGACACTGCATTCCTTCTTGTGGGTGAGTCCATCTTCAAGTCAGCAATGGTGTGTTCAATCTCTCTTGTGCTTTGAACTTCTTTGACTTCCTCACCAGCTAGTAGCCAGAGAAAATGCTCTGATTCTAAAGGATACACCAGCTTAGGTCAGGCTCACCCAGGTAATCTCTGAATCTTAACGCCAACTGACTTGGGCTTTAACTACATCTTCAAAACTTCTTCCCAGAAGAGCCTTGATTAGTGTCTGACTGAATAACCAGAGGACAGGAATCTTGGAGGAGGGCTTCTGCAGAATTCTGCCTGCTGCTGTGATGATGAGGGTGAGGACTGAAGCCTTTGACTATTCTTTCCATACAGGAAGATACTAGAGTTAAGTTGGGAGGTAGACAGGGGAAACTGCCTAATTGTTCTGTGTCAGAAAGCAGAATTCATTCCTTTGCCGCTGAGAAGTCAGGAAAGAGATATAAAATGAGAAATGGAGAGAAGGGAGAGAGGAGGTAAGAGCTTAGCCACGTGGCAGGGAAACTGAGCAGCTGGACTTTCTTTTGCTTATCTTCTCAGACCTCCCCGTAGCACTGCATGTGAGTAGCTTTCTGTGAAAATTAGGGAAACTTGAACTCGAGGGCTGTATAGATGTGGCCTGAAGAGAAAAGAATGAGATGATCCATACACCACACACATTTAGTCAGTGGAAGAAGAAGGAGCTGAGAGCCAGAGGAGCCCTGGGAATTTGTGGAATTTTAAAGTGGGCATTGCGCTGTGCACAAATTTAGAGTAAGAGTTTGCTGCAGTCTTCCTTCATCTTAAAAGGGACAGTAGTTGCAAAATAATATTTCACTTACATGTAAAATATACACTGCTACTGGATACCTAGAAGTCATCTGGCCTAGGTACCTATGGTCTGGGACTGGGTAATGCAGGTATTTCTTCCTCCATTTAACATAATTCCCCATCATCAATCCATCTGCTCAGTCACTCAACATAATGGTGATACATACAAGGCATTCTTTTGGGTATTGAAGATTGAGGGACTAACAAACTTGCTGGCATCCTGGAACTTATGATCTATTGAAAGATACAGATAAAAAAAAGAAAGATACAGATGATTTATAAATAAATACAAAGTAATCTAATTTTGGCTAGTTAAAATTGCAAAGAAGAAGGAGAAGAAGAAGAAGAAGGAGAAGGAGAAGGAGAAGGAGAAGGAGAAGAAGAAGAAAAGAAGGAGAAGAAGAAGGAGAAGGAGAAGGAGAAGGAGAAGGAGAAGAAGAAGAAGAAGAAGGAGAAGGAGAAGGAGAAGGAGAAGAAGAAGAAGAAGAAGAGGAAGAAGAAAGAGGAGGAGAGAAAGCAGGGTAAGGAAGAGAGGCTGACACATGCTACTTTAGATGAGGTCAGAGAAAGTGTCACTCAGAAGTGATAATAGAACCACTCCTGCCTGAAGTCAGGAAAGATGGAGAGATTAGCTGTGACTGAGTGCAGAGTGAGTCCTGGCCCCAGAAAGAAGGTGAGCAGAGGGGAGCTCCAGACAATTTTGTGACTTGTATTATTTCCCTTCTTGCTACGTCAGCTTTGAAATTGCTTAGATTGCTTAGGTAAATGCTTTAAGGACCCTTAATTATGAATAAAAACATGTTCTAAATACGTGCATAGAAAAAAGCTTACAACTGCTGTGATTTCCAAGTATGGCCAGCATTGCCTGGGGGATCAGAGCGGGCAGCGTCTGAAGTATGCTCTGCGTCATTTTCCAAAAAGCCCTCTCACCTAAATTGTTTGCAGCCTGAGTTTAGGCCCTATTCACTAATATTATCAAAAGGGGATTGATTGTATCAGTTAAGCCTAGCCGTTCCTCAACCCTGGCCAAGCCTTTCTTCCTCTACTGTTTTAGAACAAGGTAGGGTAGCTTTTCCTTCACATAAATGAAATCACAGACCATAATGTGAATGCTGTGAATGCGGGATTAGTGTGAAATGCTAGAAGAAACAAAAATGAGACAAATGTGAAGATCTGTGTCCACTTCTCAACAGCATGTATCAATTGCACGGTGATTAGAGAAGGTATCCAGAAGGTGAAGCATGATGCTTTATTTGGAAAGCATTTAAGGACATGAAATGTTCTCTCTAGAGGGGAGTAAATCAAGGCAAATATGGCACTTAGCATAGTTCCAATCCTAGATTCAAACTCCTCGCTGGGACCAGGCACGGTGGCTCACACCTGTAATCCCAGCAATTTGGGAGGGCAAGGCAGTCAGATCACAAGGTCAAGAGATCTAGACTATCCCGGCCAACATGGGGAAACCCCATCTCTACTAAAAGTACAAAAAAATTAGCCAGGCGTGGTGGCACACACCTGTAGTCCCAGCTACTCGGGAGTCTGAGGTGGGAGAATTGCTTGAATCTGTGAGGCAGAGGTTGCAGTGAGCCGAGATTGTGCCCCTGCATTCCAGCCTGGCGACAGAGTGAGACTCTGTCTCAAAACAAAACAAAACAAAACAACAACAAACAAACAAAAAATTCCTCCCTCGATTCTGAATTTCTTGAGGAGAGGGACACAACCATCACGTCCCCAGCACCCAGCCCAGGCCTGGCATATTGGAAGCACTTAATGGATATTTTTGGAATGCATGAATGGTGAGCAAACATAAAATGTGTACTTCTTTTGGTGGAGGAGCTATTTTTGTGAGAATAAGAGTAAATACTTGTCTACTACTCCAGAAGAGAGACTGAAATGATGATAACGCTGGCAGAAGAACTCAGTTCCCAGAAGGGAGAATCTTACAATCATTCGGACTGTTAAATAAAGGGACACCACTGCCTTAAGAGAAGGTGGACTTCCAGGTGTGGAGAGCATTCAAAGAAAGGATGCTTCCCCTCTTTGCCCCTGTTTGATCAGTTGTGTAACAGAGGACATTCCTCCATGGAATAGGGAATTTTTCATGAGACATTCAGGACCACTTTAACTGTAAGAGCCCCAGATTCTAAACGTTGGAGGTGGGCAGTATGTATTCTGGGAAGCGGGAAATTCCCCAAGGTGTGGGCTGGAGCTATTACAATTGTGGAGTTGATGAGAGACTCTAATTAAGTGAGGACAGATCATGCAGCCATCTGATACCCAAGTAATTCATACTCCCCTCATTCCTTTCTGGAATCCCTTGATAGCACTTCCTTGACATGATTTCTGTTCTTGAGGTCCCAAAGTATGGTCCACTAAAATGAGAATGTGCCAGAATGTGGTTGTTAGTCCTGGCGGGAATCTCCTGTCCTACTGAAGGATAGTGGGCATTTCCTCTCCCTCTTCCTGCTCATGGTCTGTAAGGGAAGAACTAATGAAATGAGTTTGGGGGCAGATGAATACCCCTGAGGTGCACTGGCCCTATCCTTTCCCTTATACCATTTGCCTTTAACTCTCTCTTGAACAACTGTTCGGTAAAGTTAATAGCTGCAAGCTCTTCAGGGGAAGGTTTGCTAAAATCATGTCCAAGAAAATAAATATAATGAATGAACAATCTCTGGAGAAAGCCTTGACATTAAAAAAAAATGTAAATTAGTCTCACAAGGATTCGCTATGAAATAGGCAAAGTGCATTAGTACAAATGAGATATTTTTACAGCGATTATAGGAGCCATCTCCTGGGGACCACACCTGAACTCTTAAAGGCTGAACCAAAAACCAGTTGTGTACCCAGGAATCTAGCGTGACAGATTTGAATGTATTCCACTAATAACTCTCCTCACCCCATGCCTGCATTTCAGTGCACGGTTCCCCTGTTGCTCAATGAGCTTTGATACAAGGATGCTGGAGCATGGCTTTGAACTCCTCTGAACCCAATTATACCCAGCCATTTGGAAGTGCCATGGTGAGATGATGGTAGAACAGTGCTCTCTGAACTAGCATACAGAGAGTTCACGAAGGAGCTGACTGTGGCGCGCGTGGCAGCCAATTCATACATAGAAGTGGGCTGCCAGTGGCACCGCTGCCTGCCAGCCTGAAGCGAGCATGGAGAATATAAAAGGGAAATTCAATTAGTTAACCAAAAACGGATTGAGCAAAGTGAAGGGGCAGCTGGTGGCAGCTTCCAGGCTTTGATTTGCAAGAGAGATGTCTTGCTCCAGCACGGGCTCCTTGCACTGGGTGAATGTGTCAAAGGAGAGAGCTTCCTCGCAGTGAGGGGGAGGCATTTCCCCTCCCCGGAGTAATTCCCTGCTCTTCAATCATAATGGAAGTCCCTTCTCCAGGTGGAAGTCCCAGGCTTTTTCTCTCCAAATCAGCTTGGGACTAATCAAGACGGCCCCAATAGAAAAGAAAAAAAAAAAAGAGGGCTCAGCGGGCAGGCTATTGTTCTTTCCCCATAGGGTGGGAGGCTGACGCACTTTCTTATCAGACAACATGTACAGTACTCAGGATTTTAAAAAAAAGGAGGCTTTTGTGACCAGGCTCTAAGGAAAGGAGCTGCATTTTATTTCTATCATAAATCTGTTTTGTTTTATGGCCTGACCATAAAACCTTAAAATGACATTTTAAATCTGGACTCTCTAACATGGATCCGTTTTCGTGGATTGCAGCCAACGTGACCTGCAGGCCCCTGATGTGGGGTTGCCATTCACACTTGTCATCTTTAAAGTTTGGAGAGGTCACAAGGTGAGGAGCTAGAATGGTTAATTTCTCAACTTTGCTGGAGGTCAGAAATCACCAAACCTTTACAACGCAGCAGTCCATTTTGTTAGGCTCATTGACTTTTCAAGCAGTGGGTCGGCCAATGGTTCCCCTTAAGCATCCAAAATATGTTACTAAAGGAGGTTTTGGTGTTTAGATGGAGTGAGATGAACAGGTACGTGAAGTGACCCTTCCCAGCATCTGGCAGGACAGATGTGCTGTTGCCTGAGGACATCTTGCATCTGACATGGTGGGGCGGTGGGTCCTGCCCCAGGCTGCCTCTGGGTCACATGGGAGCCAGGGATTAAATAAATGCCCCTGGCCCGGTGTGGTGGCTCACGCCTGTAATCCCAGCACTTTGGGAGGCTAAGGTGGGTGGATCACCTGAAGTCAGGAGTTCGAGACCAACCAGGCCAACATAGTGAAACCCGTTATCTACTAAAAACACAAAAAATAGTTGGGCATGGTGGTGTGCACCTTGTAGTCCCAGCTACTCTGGAAGCTGAGACAGGAGAATCACTTGAACCCAGGAGGTGGAGGTTGCAGTTAGCCGAGGTGGCAACACCCACCGCACTCCAGCCTGGTCAACAAAGCCAGACTCCGTCTCAAAAAAAATAAAGAAAAATGCCCCCACCTCTACCATTCTCTGTCATCTCAGACAGGGGGCCCCTAACCCACACCTCCTCAGCATCCCGTCTTTTGCCAAGACCACCCTGCTGCCTGGCCTCTCTGCTCTGCATCCCACCTATTAGTTTTGTCAACCTTCCTCTTCCTGATTTTGTGTCAAACCAAAAGAAAACTCTTTCGTTTTTGAACTTTGGGAGGACAGAGGTACCCATCCCTCCAGGAGCCACCAGAACCTTGCTAAGTTTTGTGCAAATAAGAATTTCTCATCTCCTTTTTGGCCTTTTATCCCCTTCTACTCCCAGTCCAAGCTTTCCTTAATAGATCTAAACTCCCCAAATCACAGCCTGAGTAGGAGATTTCCTTGTGGGTACTTTCAATTTCTGTTTTTAGCCTTTCAGTAAGAAGTTGTTAACTACCTTGGTAGTTCAGAAAGGCTAGGCTCAGAACACAAAGAGTTTTTGGTACAGCAGTGGAAAAAATACCTCTGATTTATTTCTGCCTAGGTTAAAATAAAACACAAATTAATATATGGAATGACATTTTCTGCCACACCGGTGTCAGTGTTCATTGAGAACATGGATCACAGCAAACATCCTAGGTGCTTCCTCCCCCTCCCTTCCAATATATGAGAAGCAGCCTCATTCTTTTACTTTTCCAGTGGCTCTCACATGTTTGCTGTAAGATGATGAAAACCTTCCTTTCATCCAGCCTGTTTCTGGCCCTCTGTTCCTCTTTGTGCTTTGGTAAAGCTTCCTAATTGGGCTCCCTACCTGTGGTCTTTCTCCATTTTAATGTATCATGTAATAATGGTATTCGTTCCTCTGTGTGCCAGGAACTGGGCTAAGCACTTTGCACAAATTATCTCAGTGTGTCTTTCCTAGGACCCTGAGGGCTAGAGATTGTTATTGTGCAGGCATCTATTGATTTTCTTTAATTCTCTCGAATTTGCAGTGGTGTTAGTTTGCCTGTTGCATGAAGTCCGAATGCCTTTAGCACCCTCATGGCCTGACTTGAACCAACCTTCTGGATTTATCTAATAGTTACTACTCCTAAAACTGAGCCAGTTGGATAGCACAGACTTCTTTGATGATCCCACCTTTTTTTTTTTTTTTTTAATACCTATACTGTTTTTAACGCTTCATTCTTGTCTTCTGCTTCCCCTTTCTCTTGAATGATTTCACCTTCCATGTGTTCCTCACCCGTGGAAATCCTACCATTCATGATAGACACTGCTGGTTCCTTACCAAACAGCAATTTTCTCTTTTTTCTTACCAATACAGTCCCAACTTTGTTTGTGGTAGAAATGAACCTCATTAAAAATATTCCCATCTTTGGAATCTCTTGCCTCCTGGGTTAGTCATGTCATCCAGGTCAGACCAATACAACAGATGCAAGAACTCCCTGGGAGCTTCTGGGAAAATTTGCTTTCCTGATATAAGCACTGATCCTTTTTCCTGGATGTTTTCTTATTCTTTCTGTCTGGAATGTGACTGCTATGCCTGGACGTGGAGCCGCCATCTTGCAATCAAGAGGATGAGGAGCACATGCTGAGGATAGTGTTGTAGGAAGCAAAAGGGAGCCCATGTTTTTGGTGACTTCTTTGAGCAGCTGTACTTGTTCTGAACTGCATATTTCCAGGCTTTTTTTTCATAGAAAAATAATCTAATTCCTTATGTGGCTTAATCATGGCAATCACATTTCTACTCAGTTGAATATAATCCTGACACGCCATCTTTCAAGGCTAAATTCCAATGCTACATAATGTATGAAGACAACCACTCTCATCTAAGTCATCATCCTTTCTAACATGGAATAGGGAAGTAACCTCTTAATCTTTTCTGCTTCGACTTTTCTCACGAACATTTATATTACACATTTTTTTTTTTCTCCACAGCCGGAGTGATACTTTTTAAATATTTACAAGATCTTGACATTCCCAGTTAGCAACCCAATCCTCCAATGACATCCCATAATCATGCTTAAAATAAAACCCAACATCTCTCCATCTATGACAAGGCCCTGCATAAACTGAATCTTGCTTATATTCTCCCCTGCCACTCTCCCCATTCCTCTCTCTCTCTCAGATACTTGAATAATCCAAATACATTCCAACACCAGATTTCTCATACTTGTTCCCCCTTTTCAAATATTGGAACCCTCACTCCTTCAATTCCTTTAGGTCTCTACTTAAATTTCAATCCATAGAGTCTTCCTTGATTATCCCTTCTAAAAAACTATATGAATCTTCACTCTTTCTGCTCATAAAATATTATTTGATAGCAGCCGGGCGCAGTGGCTCACGCCTGTAATCCCAGCACTTTGGGAGGCTGAGGCAGGCGGATCACAAGGTCAGGATATCGAGACCATCATGGCTAACACGGTGAAACCTCGTCTCTACTAAAAATACAAAAACTTAGCCGGGCGCGGTGGCCGGCGCCTGTAGTCCCAGCTACTCAGGAGGCTGAGGCAGGAGAATGGCGTGAACCCGGGAGGCAGAGCTTGCAGTGAGCCAAGATCACGCCACTGCACTCCAGCCTGGGCAACAGAGCGAGACTCCGTCTCAAAAAAAAAAAAAAAAATTATTTGATAGCACTTAGCATTACACCTATTTATATTATATTATATTATTTATTCACATATTTATTAACTGTCTTTCTCATTAGAATGTGAGCTCCATGAATCAGGGATTTTGGCTGTATTATCCACCACAATATCTCTGGCATTTAGAACAGTTCTAACACATAGTAGGTGGTTAATACATAATTAAGAAATAAATAATTGAAGGGAAGGAAGGAAACACGGAAGAAAGGAAGGAAGATCACAGATCTTGGTTAGGGATTTAAAATAGTCGGTGTTCCTTAAGTGAGAGAAAATGAAGGACTGATTTAGGAACTGCTATTCCTCTGAGAATGTTTTCCTAAGAATAAGTGACAATTACTTGAGATAACATCTCCCTGGATTCCTCCTTACATCAGAAGATGGCAAAATCACTAAAGCATGTTCTGTCCACACCTTGCTCTGACAGTTACTAGAGGGAGTGGTGTTAATGTTGCCACAGCAACGGTACATCTTATGTCAAAGTTCCAACCTGCTTTAGATGTGGTAGCTGGTTTAAAAAGTTTTCTTGGGGATTCAAATATATGTGTTGCTTTCGGATTTTCTTAACCAGTTGCTTATTGTTAATCACAAACTCTACATGTAGTGCTGAAACTGCTTTTGAACTCTGTCCCTTCGAGAGAGGACTAAAGAGTGCACTGGCATTTGCATGCAACTGTGCTGCATGTGTAAATGCTATCATACTATCATACTTCTAGTGCCATTGATCTCAGATTGGGAAGACAAGCTTTGTAAAATACTAAACAGAAAACGATTGTGTTTCTCCTTGTGGCACCTGTTTCTCACCAAGGCTCACACAGCCCAACATGCTCTGTCTCCATTCTCTTGTTCCTATTTGGCGTGGTCTGGATACACAGAATATCTTTCTGTCATCTAACACACCACATTGCTTCCCTCTGTGAGGTCTTTGAACTTCCTGTTTTCTCTGCTCAGACACGTCCAGACATTTTCTTAGCTTACTTCTTCCCTTTCTTCATTGCTGTGCTCAAATAGCACATACTCATGTGCTATTTGACAACCCACCCTAAAATGTTTGAAAATTTCAACTCTTGCCTGCTCCCACCTTTTTACTTTCTATTCGTGATCATCTTTGTTTTTCCTTATAATATTATTTACTACCTGCCACTATGCTTATATTTATTCCCTTACTTGTCTTCTTCATGAGAATATACACTCCAAGATGGGAGGGACAACTTTGCTTGGTTAACTATGTATG
Organism: Colobus angolensis palliatus; assembly: GCF_000951035.1. Taxonomy (NCBI): domain Eukaryota; kingdom Metazoa; phylum Chordata; class Mammalia; order Primates; family Cercopithecidae; genus Colobus; species Colobus angolensis. The sequence continues at coordinate 1,433,086 of NW_012116821.1, read as the reverse complement.
AATAATATAGAGTTCTATAACCATTTATTTATCCATTTAACAGTGGGTGGACATTTGGGTTTTGGCCAGACTGAGGCTCTATTACAAAGCTGCTAATGACACTTATGTCCAAGTCTTTGTGTGAACTTACATTTTCATTTCTCTTAGATAAATACCCTGCAATGAAATCGCTCTGTTGTATGGTAAGGGTACTTATATTTATGAAAAACTGTCAAACTGTTTCCCCAAATTCTTCTACCATTTTGCATTCCCACCTGCAATATATGAAAGTTCAAGTTGTTCCACGTCTTCATCAATCCTTGGAATTTCAGTCATTAACTTTAATCATTCTAATAAGCATAAAGCACTATTACATTGAGGTTGAAATTTGCATTTCCTTGACCACTAAGATGTTAAACATCTTTTTTTGTGCTTATTATTTGTATATATTTTTGATGAAATGTCTGTACATATCTTTTACTCATTTTTATTGAATTATCTTTTTCTCAATGTTTATTCAGACTCAGTGTAAGAACAATCACACAGAAAACATTCCTGTACATTTTATAAGATGGTTGCTGAAATTACATTCCTTATGTTATTCAAACATAGATCCTTGTACAAGGAAAATTCTTGTCTCCTAAATAGGGAGTATGAGATTTTCCATTATGAAATGGGAATTGTATTCTTATCATATTTCCAATTTTCCGTTGAACAATGGGAGTTAGTTCAGTGCTGAATTTAACACTTAATCACAGAAATTATGTTATTTTAGGTTTTTAATATATGTGTTCACTTCCTGACATGCTTCTCTGTTTTTCTATTAAATGCTCATGTTTTTATTATGTATCTGCTTTTAATTCAAGCAGATTCACATTTCTTTTGAAAGTAGATGACGTATATCTCAGTTTCTACACATTCAAGTACGGACAATGATGCTTCTGATCCAACTCACGGGGATGCTAGAAATCTCATTAGTGTCCTGGCATTGTTCAGACATTTTTGGTTTCTTGGATTAGTTTAATCCAAAATAGCCTTTCTACGAAGTAATTATTTTACTGTGTTTTTCCAAATACTTTTTACCTTGAAGATACACAAGTATTTATACTGACAGCAGCATTCTCATTATAGTAGTTTTATGCTATTTTATGAAAATATGACATAATTTTCTAAAACAGAATACATAAACTTGTTTTTTTTTTTTTTGAGCTCATACCCACATTTACCTGTGTTTTTGATGTTAGGAGCCACATTTTATAAATGTTTACACTCCTCATAACCCTGAAAGAGCTCCCTGTGCATAGTAAGGTATTTAATCAATGTTGCTTTAAAAAGTGCTAGATAAAGGAGTGGCAGGAATTAAAATTTTGTACATCATTTATTTATTTATTCAGACAAACATCCATCTTTTATAGGGCAGACATATGTGAATTGCTTTCGGGGACCTGAAGAGGGACACAGGACTGGAAGTTGCAGCAATAATGTTTTCCAAATGTAGTTTTCTTTCTAGAAATATCATGTCCACTTAGTGATCACACAAATGAAATTAGGAGAATGAAAATGATGAGGAAATGGAGTGGCCTGGTGGGGAGGCCATTGCTGGGCAAGAGCTAGCAGGGGGATGGTGAGCTCAAGGAACAGAACTCTCCATTTGGAGGGGCCCTGGAGTCTGCAGCTGGACTGAGCTCTCCTGGAGTTGAATATCAAGGGTTAATTTGCCATAATAAAATCAGCATGAACACAGCCAAAGAGGCCTGAGCAGACCCTCAAGTAAGTAATTAATTCAGGCTGCTTTCCGCTCTCTAGCTTTCATCATCCTTAATGTTATCTAATTGTAAAATTATTCTTCAAACCTTCCTACTATAAAGGAAGAAAATGCCCAGATCTAGCCTGCTTTTCTTGAGGGCATGGGTGCCTCCTGCATCTTGGTGGAAGTACCCAAGATGCTACTAATTAAGGATGTGTGAACACTTGAAAACTTTTGATCAACTTTCATAAAATAGCCTACAAAGGAGTTCTAGAAAAGCTTTTCTTATGTGCACTGAGCTTTCCTTTGGAGGGAAGCACAGGGTTTCCTCCACAGCTCCTCTGACCTTGAGACCCTCACAGTGACTCTGTGGGATTCTGAGACAGGGATACACCTCTATTAGTCTGTTGTCACATTGCTATAGAGAGCTACCTGAGACTGGGTAATTTATAAAGCAAAGGCTGGGTAATTTATAATTGACTCACGGTTCTGCAGGCTGTACAGGAAGCAAGGCTGGGGAGGCCTCAGGAAACTTATAATCATGGTGGAAGGAGGAGGGGAAGCAAGCGCATCTTACGTGGCTGGAGAAGGAGGAAGAGAGAGTGGGGGAGGTGCTATGCACTTTTAAACAGCCAGATCTCGTGGGAACTCACTCTCACAAGAACAGCAAGGAGGAAATCTGTCCCCATGATCTAGTCACCTCCTACCAGGCCCCTCCTTCAACACTGGGGATCACAATTTCATATGAGATTTGGGCAGAGACGCAAATCCAAACCTTATTAGCACCTAAAAGGCAAGTAGGAGCAGAGCAGAGAGAAGTTCCTGGCCTGTCCCCTAGTTACTGCTGCTACTGGGGATGATACTGAGGAAAGGGTTGGGGACCGTCCCACCTCACAATCTGCTGAGCCTCCCAATGCCAAGGGCTTTTAATTCATGGCAATGCAGCCAGATACACTGAATTTTCACCTTTAAAGGACACGTTTATCCTGTATGTCTTTCTCCTTAAAACAACAAGGCTTTGCAAGCAAAGTCATTTCTCGATTCACAGCTATGGCAAGGGAAACCAAGCTGTCTTTTCCACTGTGATTACCTGCCCAGGCTTCAGGTCTTGGGGTCACTAGGTAGCCTTAGCAACCTAAGTGCAATGCACTATTAAAATAATGACCATTTCTCCAGTCTAGTTAAAAAATAGAAGAAACAGCCTTGGATGGCATCCTGGTCAGGGGGGAAATATCTCATGTGTCTCTGGGGTGAGATATAAAACTGAGGGCTTGACCTCTTTTGGCCATTAAAGACCTTTGAGTCCTCTCCTGTCTCTTTGTTTCCTACAAGAGTAGTGGTAGTATTAATTCTGTGGCTGGCTAAATTCTAACTGGGGTAATTATACTGTCACCCTGTATTTCCCTGGAGATTCAGTTAGAAAAGTTACTCTTTGATCATGCTCTTAAATCCTACTGTGCTAGGCTTTGTAACATGGCAGGTGAAGAATGGCTATTGGATTCCACGTGCCTCCCTCCGCTGGGTGAGTGATGCTAATTCTATGTACGTGTTCTGCTGAGTGCTTGGGGATCCTTCTGGGGGGAGCCGCTGCAGTAAGTATGAGCTATTATTAGTCTACTCTCAAAAAAAGAACTTGTTATTCTAGACTATATTCCTTGGAAAATTTTTAGCCAAAACTCCAGACAATTAGCAAAATAATGGAGAAGATTGCTAGAGGTTTGAATTTTGTGACACATGTGTCTATATGCATCTTTACAAATATATGACAAAATACACATATATGTGCACACACACAGATAAAAATAAATTGCTTTACACATATAATATGTTTGATCCTAAATATCCTGAGCAACCTATTGGATCATTGTCGTTTACTTTTACATAACATCTTCCAGGCTGACACAACCAGTGAAATGGGGGTCTTGGAGGAGCTACGTAGGCTGGGCACTTTTCAGGTGGTTTTGATTTAGAGCCAAAAATTATGACTGAAGTTGCTTTAAAATTATTGTAAGGCAATCATGGAAACAGTAATTATAGACTTCAGGGAAACTCCTCAAATGCTGAATTATTAAACTCTTATAAAAAAAACAACCTAAATACAGAGAGTGTGCACAGCTTAAGGGCTTCATGTATCCTAAGCACTTAAATCAAATGTATGGCTGAATAAGGAGCCATATAAGTAACTCCATGCTTAGAGCAAGACACAACTACAGAGGGAATTTTAGGGCAAACCTAATCATATGAATGCTTGTATTTTTTAGTCTCTTCTTTCGTGCCTCCTCTTACCTTATATTTATTTTGAGAACTAAATTCAAAGAAATATGTTCACAGTTTTTATAATCTTATGTGGAAAAAAATCTAAATGTGTATTAAGAAGGGATTGTTGTAAACATCAGACTATATGGCAGAAATGATCTTGTAGAGCACCATTTGTGATCATGGAAAGATGCTAAATAAGAAATCTGGATACAAAATCCTAATTTATATAGTTCCTAATTTATATAATTTATATAATCTTACACATTTGTGAAAATATGTATTTCTGAGTGCATGTGGTGCAGGAAGTAATTCTGGACATCTACACCAAATCTAACAGTGACTGCCTCCCCGGGGGTTTCATTTTTATCTTTTTTTAGTTTTGGTGAACATTGTAAGTTATGTTTTCTAATTAATGTCAAATGAGTTATAAAGGGTCACTGAAAATTAATGAACAACAAGACCAAGAGAAAAAAATATAATCCTGACCACAAGGTACACTAGTACAACAGCTTAGGAAAGAAGAATTCACTTTATAGAGTTCTATCAACTATCTATTGTAAAAGTCAACGCAGTGGAACAGTTTATTTAAAATACAGTATTTTGTTGGTTAGGGGGAAAAGTTGCTGAAAAATTTGCTGTGAGGTGATACCTGTCACATAAATTTAAATTCTGAGGTTTTCAGCAGAAATGTCAGCAAAAGCCTCTAACTTGATGTACCATTTGATGACCAAGAGACCAACATCCCTCCCACAGGAGACCTGCGTGGTGCTGTGGCTGCAGGTGATAAGCCCCTCTTGGAGTCAGGGAGCCTGAGAAGGACCCAGGAGGGCCAAGGCGGAGAATGCAGAGGCCATTTGGGGGCCCAAAGTGTTTGGGGACCCTGCCACTCCTAATGCTGCTGGTACTAAATAGTAAATGAAATACCAAAGAAACAATAAAATGTTAATCAAACACATATCACTGCAGAGAATCTTACCTAAACTTCTGTGAGAGACCAAATAATATTTTCAAGTATTACCTTTTAGAATATCCCCTTAATCTGAGTCTGAAAGCAGGTAGGATCGTTGGACTTCAATGTGTGCTTACTGTGTGTCAGGCATTCTTCCAGGAACATCACACATATTCACTCATGTAAAAGTCACAGTGAGCCTAGGAGGTAGATGTTGTTATTTTCCAGATACAAACACTAGGGCACAGGGCAATTAAGTCATTTGCCCAAAGTTAGATACCTAAAATAAATGCCAGAGTCAAAATAGAAGCCATTACATTTTCACTCATGTGAAGCACCCATGCATTCCACTATCATTCTAGAAATTGTTGAGAATAGTCTTTACAGATTTTTCTGAGATTCTGTATCTTTATGTATGAAAGAAATGCTATATGTCAACTTCAGCATGGTGAACATTGCGGCAAAGACTTGTGTAAGCATTGGAGGTAGTATGAACTCTTTGTCATTCTTAGTTGAGTGGACCCTTAGAGACTAAGCAGGCTATGGTTATTGGCTACAGAAACATCATATTCATATTATCCCAGTTTCTTTCTGCAAAAACTGAGATGGATGTAAGTACTTGTATAGGCTTCCAATCCATTTTTCCCACCTTTCTAAGCCATGGCTACCGCCAATAAAATGAGCATGTTTTCCAAATAATAAAAACTAAACACATGATCTGATGAATTATTTTCCCCAAGTTTTGAATTTATGTATATGTATAACTATAGAGTGTTTAATTTTACATCATATAATTATTTATAGACTGTTATAGAAACACATAACGTGTTTTTCATATGTAAAATGGATTGAGTTTATTAAAAACAATAATATTGCATGAAATATAAAATCACCCTGGAAAAATTTCCAGCATATGATTCTCAGACATTGAGGAGATATTATTCATTATGCAGTAGGGTTGGAGGATATATTAATAGCTGGCGTCAGCCTTCCCCTTGTAAAAAAGAAAATCTTTACTGGGAAATGATCTGGATAGATCCTGCTTGGGAAGGTGAGAACCAGCTGTGATAACCAGCAAAGCGGTTTGCTGCATAAGACCGAAGAAGAAGTGGATTTGTTTTACATCTCAAATGGAGGGGAAAAGATGATGACTGCTCCTGCGCATGAGGAAAGAAGATAGAGAAGCCAAAAAGATAAATTAATTCTGAGACTGCTCAACCCAGCCTTGCCCTGGGAATCTTAATGAAGTCTGTATTCTTAAATATGCTTTGCGTGGGTTGAGATATTTAAAAAATTCAAAGTGGCTGAATGAAACACTAGTGTCAATCAGAGCAGAACAGAAAACAGACATGAAGAAGCAGAAGCCCAGAGAGTAGAGGAATCCATGAACAGAGTTGACCTTCCCCTCACCTTGCCTTGGGAATTCAGAAATATGGGGGAAGGTCTTAGGTAATGGAATTAAGTATGTACAAGAGTGAGAAGATTTGAGGTGAGAACACCTAGCATTTTAGGGTAGCGAGGCCCATATGATATTTGAATTACATTTATAAAGACATTTTGTTTGGATCTTTGCAACATTTAACATACAACGTAGGATAAAGAAGAATCTTTATTCCATGGCTTGGTAGTTTAAGTTTGTATGATTTCACGGCTTCTGTATACACTAAAACAAAGCACCCCGCTTATGAGCAGAAAGAAGTTTGGTCACAGTTGGAATGATTTTTTTAGGTAATTGGAATTTTGCTTTATAAAAGAAGCATGTACTTAGCAATATGGCTTCGTTATGTCACAATCCTGATGCTGAATAGGTTCCTAGACTAATCATTGTAGTACAATGGTCAACCTGGATTTCAGCTATAAATTGCAAGCATAATACATAACAGATAATAGATATATTAATGGCACAAGTAACTTCTATACCTCCTCCATCTTTCAAATAGTCCTTTATTTTCTCTTTGAAAAGATTCTCATTTTCTTTCTCTTATCCCCTTTTGTCTTTCTCTCTCCTTCATTAAACTATAGCTGTTTAGATTAATAAGAGACATCTTGTAATAGGAGATATAACCAGTGTGAGCTTAGGACCACATTCCAAACAACTTGACATTTGGTGGATAGACTTGATCTCAGTGTTAACAGAGCCATATGGACAGGACTAACAGCCACCGGTGGCTGCTGGACTCGGAGGATATTAGGAAAATCCAAAGAGGTATTATCTCTGCTTCTTTATATCTCACTCATTCCAGTTCACTATAATTTGTTACTATCCTGAAGCACTCAACTATCAACCCTAAAGAATATCATTGGTATACTAATTATCAATCACAATGACAAATTTTCAGCTTTATTTTACTTGACATCAAATTTAACAATACAGTAATTCCCCCTTGTCCTTCAGGGATATGTTCCAGGGTTCCCGGTGGATGCCTGAAACTGCAGATGGTACTGAGACCTGTATATACTGTTTTTTCCTATACATACATACCTATCATAAAGTTTAATTTATAAATTAGGTACAGTAAGATATTAAACAATAAAATAGAACAATCATAACAACATATATTATAATCAAAGTTATGTGAATAGTTACTTCTGTAATTTTCCACTTAATATTTTTGGACCACTGTTGATTTCGAGTAACTGAAACTGAGGAAAGAGAAACCACGGATAAGTGAGGACTACTGTATTGATCTCTCCATTTCTTTATCTTATCCTGAGTTCCAAATGAGACTATTCTTGTTTGGTTTTTATGTTGCTAACCATTTGCCTTAATCTCTTTTGATGGTTACTTCTCTTTTCTGTGATCTAATGTATTACTCTGGCTTTAGCTGTCATTCCCAAAACACTATCTCTATTTTAAAAATACCCCCAGACAGAATATACAAGTCTACTAGATGTCTCCAACTAAGCTATTTACTCTCAGTCTCTCTCTCCTGCTCTCTAACCCCTCACATCAAATAAGTCATCAGGTTATATTTATTCTACTTTAGCAGTGGTTCTTGCCTTAATTTTATCCTATATGCTAGAATATAGTCACCCTTTACTTTTTTCATAAAACATAGTAACAGCTTCTAAATGATACCCCTGTTCACTCTTCCATACCATCTTCCATACAATGAGAAGGTTTCTTTCTCACATTGTGGTCGACTCTCACATTGGTGGCTCCTCAATGTGTTGTGTCTCCCAGAAGTCATGCCCTTGAGTAATCGCAACCCACATTGACTGTGGGGTTGACCAGATGACTTGCTTTGTCTAATCATGTATTAACAATAATGACGCAACTGGAGATTTCATAAGTGCTGGAATGTCTGGGATTGTCCCCTAGAAGTCTTCCTTTTTGAATTCCAGCCACCATGCTGTAAGGAAGATGGTTTACGAGTGACTGTTGGAGGAAGAGGGGCTGTGTGGGAAGAATGAGGCAACTCAGCCAATAGCCAACACCAAGGCCCCAACATGAGTGAGGCATCTTGGATTTTCAGCCCCGGCTGAGTTCCCAGCTGAATGCAGCTGCATGGGAGACCCCAGTTGACCTGACACGGAGAACTGCCCTGCTGCCCATTGAATCGTTACAAATTGAAAATTGCTGTTATTTTAAGCCTCTAAATTTTGAAGTGCTTTGTTATGCAGTAATAGAAAACAGAAACATCGTGCGTAAGCTTAAAATCCTTTGTTGGTTTCTAATTTACCCAGAGTGAAGTTGAAATTCCTCCCGATGTCATATCATCCAGGACACAACTTTTGTAGTCCTGTCTCCCATCCTTCCTCTCCTCAGACCACTCACTCCACTGTCCTCAAGTGGTTCGTTGTGACAGTGCACAGCAATGTCTTCTGCGTGACCACGCTCCACCACTTTCTCGTGTGGTCGATGCCTTGCCCTTCAAAACCGCATTCAACTTCTTTATGACTTCTTACAGGCAAAGCTAGTCACTGACTCTCCTATGCTCTCGTAGCACTTAGTCCTTGCCATTTCTTTACGGCAATTAACATGTTTGTTTGTGTTAGTTTTGATTTCATATTTGTTTATGTACTTGTTTCTCCAATGGAACTTAGAGATTACATCATCTAGTCCTCACTGACCTCTCTGGCATTAGTTTTATTCTCCTACTCTGGATACTGTAGCCACATTGAATCATTTTCACTCGCCCTGGGGCATCTTCCAGTCTTGTCCTTCCCCCACCCCTCACCCACATTTCTGTTTTCTACACCTCTCCTCAACCACCACTTTCTCTCTTGGGCATTAACTTCTTCAGGGCTGCTTTTCCTAACCCTTCAACACTGTAGCACATGTTTGTCAACTAAAGAAAGAAACTGATGCAAAATTAATACAGAGTTTATTTAGGCCAAGATTGAGGACTGCAGCCTGGAAACACTTCCAAGTTACCTTGGGACGTGATCTGGCAACAAACAAGAGTCTTGAGTTTTTAAAGAAAAAAGAACGAATAAGGAGGGCAGGTGATGACAAAAGTTGTTTTCAGGAATTCTCATTGGTCTATGAAAATAATATTGATTAGCTATTGGCTATGCATTGTTGAACTATAGAGTATGAGTTATGGTGTCCAGCATATGCAGTGTATGGCACTGAGAAGATAATTTATGTCTGTTTGGCATCAGTGTAGAGCCGGCAGAGCAAGTAGCTTCAAGAGGTGATTACCTAGCTCAAGGGTGAGTGAGAGGGGACTGCTGTCACTTTTCCACACCTCTTGGGCGGTCGATCATTTAAAGGGGATTAATGTTTCTTAGACAGAGTTTCTTTTCTCATACTCCCTCTATAAACTACACTCATAGCAACTCTATTTACCCACAAAGCTCACCTTTTCTTAAATGTCTCTTTATCTGTACTTCCCAGGAGAATAAAACCTCTTAGAATCAGAGAACAATTCTTTTCTACCCTTGTGTCTAGAACAAGGCCTAGTACAGAGTGTGTATTCAAGAGACATTTTCTTCAACAAAGGAACAAATGAGTGGCTGAACGAATAAGTGGCTCTTCTTTATGTATGCCAACCACACATCCTGGCTTTTTAAGGACGGTTATATTTTCAAATGCTCCATGCCAGAGTCTCTGCATGCACAATTGCACTTGCCAAATTTTGGTTGAGAAAAATAAGATCCATGTACCTATAAGAGTAAAGCATATCAGCAATATTGCCGTTCTTTATTTAGACTATTCACTTAATGTAGGCTAAACTTGCATTAACTTTTATTAGCAGCCCTATCATACTGTTAGCTTATAATGAAATTGTGGTCAAATAAAATCCCCAGGTCTCTTTCACATGAACAATTGTCAAAATGTATAAACAAACTGGTTGAATTAATAGCTGGGAACAGCTAATAGGGAAACCCTACTGCTTAAAATGCAATTCTTTCCGGGCCAAATGTTCACCCATCTTAACAGTAATTGCACAATGCATTTCAGCGAAGACCTCATTAAAACTTCATGCTCACCTGTGTGCAAGCAGCACTGAGGATGCATATGGGTTAGGGCAATGACCAGGTGATTGCCTCCTGGGCTTGCCCAATTGTGAATTTCAGTTAGAGCCACAAAAGTCTGTGCCTTTGTGCCATGATTTATTATAGGGAGTTTGTATCCCAGGGGAGTTCAAGCAATTCAGAAGCAGCAGGAAGAGACAGGGAGGCAGGTGAGCAAAGAATTGAGTCACTGTGAGACGTATTGTGACACCTTGTTAATTATTAACTCTGGCAGCAGGTTGTCAAGTTAACCGGAAGGGGAGGGTGGACCTAATTAAGTATCCAAACAGCATTTCTAAAGAGCCGATATGGTCCAGAAACATTTTCCATGGGATTGGGCACAAATAAGTTGTCCATCTTGAGTCCAGGGGAACCTGGTTGTATTCCAGAAATCCTTGTGATTGTATTCCAGAAAACTAAGCTGTGTATATCTGCACTCATTGCCTGTTGGAAGTGAGGCATGTGCATCGAGTTGTCTCCAGTAGAGGATACATAGTAGGTTTGATGGCCAATTTTTAACCCAAGGCAAGATGAATGGCACATAGAGAAGAAGAAAGGCATACTTATTCGGACTACATTAGAGGTACTTGTTTAAATCACTTTTCTGTTCAATGTAAAGTCATTGAGAGAGCACCCTATGACATACTTGTAAAGATTCAACTATTAAGTGACTCTTCTCCAGGATAATTTTGGAGAAATTCTACTACATATCAGATAGAAGGTCTGACATGTAGTAGACCCCTTGAGTAGATCAAGGGGAATCAAAATCAAGAGGCTGGGTGAATAGAAAAATGCAGCCCTGACATGGTTTGGCTCTGTGTCCCCACCCTAGACTCATCTTGAATTGATTGATGCCCCAGGGAGAGTGAAAATGATTCAATATGGCTACAGTATCCAGAGTAGGAGAATAAAACTAATGCCAGAGAAGTCAGTGAGGACTAGATGATGTAATCTCTAACTCATCTTCAACATCTCTACATGTTGAAGGAGAGACTTTGGGGGAGGTGATTGGATCATGGGGGCATTTTCCCCATGACAGTAAGGGAGTTCTTATGAAATACAGTTGATAAGGGTCTGGTATTTCCCGTGTACTCTCTCTTTCCCGTCACCTTGTGAAGAAGGTGCTGCTTCCCCTTCTGCCATGATTGTAAGTTTCCTGAGGCCTACCCAGCCATGAGGAACTGTGAGTCAATTAAACCTCTTTTATTTATAAATTACTCAGTCTCAGGTAGTATCTTTATAGCAGTGTGAGAATGAACTAATATAAGCCCCTGGGAGAAGGCAGAGAAGAAAGGGCCCCTGTGGGGTGCACAGAGAGAAAGATTTTCCCCTGCAGTTCTGCTTGGGGGGCTCTCTATGATCCTAGAGGTGCTGAGGATCCCACAAAGTTCTTGCTTAACCAAGTCACCTAACCTGACTTCATCTTGGATCCACATGTGTAAGATAAAGAATACCTACTTCACTGAGCTGTCATGAAGATTAAATGATGTAACATAAATTAATTTCCTAGGCAACCCTTTTCTCCATAGCAGGAGCTCAATACATAGCAGGTACACTATGCATGCCTCCCTTTAAGCCAGGTAGGGACCAACAAGTTGGAGGACTCTCCCAGAAGAGGACTCATCTTAAGATGCCTGGAGACTGCTTCTTGAGGCAATCAGAGAGCTTTAGGTTGTGTAACGTGCTTGGCCAGGTGCCATGCGACCTTTCTGCAGTATCTCTGTGTGGGACTGCCCCAGGTGTGCCTTTTACAGCTGGAATCAGCCCTTCACGTAGACTGTGATGTGAAGGATGCCTCCTACAGCTGTGCAATGTACATTCTGCAGAGAAAAATGTCTACTTGAGCACCTCTTATAAATTACTCTGTTTGTAGATTTTATTTTTCTGTTTATGAAAGGAAAATGTACCATATATATATTTATATTGAAAGTGAAATGTACTCTCTCTCTCTCTCTCTCTATATATATATATATATATAATATATATATATATATGCATGCTTCGGGAAGTTCAGAAAAGTCAAATAATTCAACTGACTTAGAAACAACTCCTCTTATATCATTAACATTTTGATCTATTTCCTTCCATACTTTTTTCTTTTCATATTTATCTCAGCCTATTTGGGGGTTATATACTCCTTTTCCCCCTTTAGTCTTAAGTTTAATTTAACCAGAAATGGAATTAACTCTTTAATCATTAAGAATAAAGGAAAATCCTTAGTGATTCTCTGTGCAGGATGAAAAATTTGGCAATGTTTTCTTCTTTCTGTTTCTTCGTCATTCCCTTGTCTTTCTGACATAATCTGAAGTATTAGTTAGTTACTGTGGGGATTTTACATAGTATGTCTTCTCTATAAGATTTATTATTTTAATATTTACATGTCATAAAGTGAAATTAAATTTTTAAAGAGAAAGAGAACCTAAAGAACCTCCACTGTGACAGGTTTAGGACCCACAAGGAGAAATCATGCATTAACAAAACAAAACAACCTAAAAAAGTTATGATGAAAAATTGGAGGCTGCTCTGATAACTTTGAAGCTGTATGTGTCTCTGTGAAATGCAGTGATATTCAAATTTGTGCAGTTTGAGAAAAAAACTTGAAATTTATTTGTTCGTTGTGTTGTTAATCCTTCCTTCTCACTCAGTATCACCAATGGAGTTACTGAGTAGATGTTGCCAAGTGGGGCTCAGCTCTGAATATTAAAAACAAACTCCTACAATGCTTTACAGTTTGCAGTATACACTTATTTAATTGACTCTCTGTAATAACCTTTGAAAGTTAAGGATTGTTACGTTCGTTTTTACATAGGAGGACTGTGAGACCTAAAACAGCTGAGTTATTTTCTCAAGGCCACCCCACTAGTTAGTGGTAGAACTTTGATTTTTGAGTCTTCTCCAAGTTGAGGTGCTTCCAGGGCAACGAGCCCACTTGCCTGAAAGAGCAGGAAGGCCCCTGAGCTCCAGCTTAGGGTCAAGGTTGTGAGTTTTTTTCCACATGCTGGCCTTTAACTGAAGAAAGTGTAAACTTCATACCTTCACCACAGGTTCCAGGTCCCATTCTTCCTCTTAAGAAGGGAAGTCAATGAGTTAATATCATTGTTGTCCAAGAATACATTTACATTCTTTTCTCACTTGCATTACTTTTGAACTGCATTGAACACATCTACACACAAATTCACTCTTCTTACAGAAAAATAGCACATTGATACAATATTTTGATTTTGTTTCCTATTTAAACTGTTGAAGCAGAAAAATAAAGAAGTTGAATTATTTCTTAAATTGATAGAATGGAGTCCCACGGAGTGCATTTATCTCAAAGTTTGATATGTGCCAGAGGATTTAAAAAACATTTTTAAAAATACCTAATTTTTTTACTATAATTTTCTTTCTTCCATCCTGTATGCACCACAGTTTTTGCTGTCACTGAAATGGGTTCACTCATCCAGAGTCTCAGAGTCTCCCTGTTATTACTTACCAAGGCCATCAGCGTTCTATAAACACAGTGATGATATTGCTATTTTTTGAATGTACTTAAGAATCTTGATCTAAGTCTCCTCTAAAGGATAAGAAACAGAAACCCAAGAAATTTGGTATTATCTCAACAAACTATCCTGTTATTAAAAAATTAAGATGAAAAGGAAAATAATAACTTATTCACTACCAGAGAATATAGGAAATAATATTCCAGTTCAAAGCAAAAAATACGAAAATACAATCAAGATAATTTTGAGAAATCTGTTATCACCCTCTATGTTATGGAACTAGTAATCTACCTAAATTTAGGGTTATAGCCCAAGTTTAGTCTTTCTATCATATTAATTGATTTCCAGATCTGTTTCCAATTGATCCTGTCATTGTTGCTCTAACCTGGGAAACAGGAAATGGAAATATAGGTCTCCATGCTTTTCTAAAGTGTTTTTTTGATCTTCTGATATTACAGGTGATGAAAGTTACCTAGCATCATTGCTTTTTCAGTAGGAGGTAAAATTTAACCTATAATGGAAAGTGTTTACTGAAACTGAGGATTTTGTTGGGTTAGGAAATGGTTGCTGCTGAAAATAGTTACATTTTAAAGGAACGAAACTATTGTAAAATACTGTACTTTCAAATCCTTTGGAATACAAAATAGTAAGCCTTTCAAATGCACCACTATGCATAGTTTGCTACATAACCCATAACTGGAACCTTTTGATTTATGTATAAATAAAAATATTTGTAACTTGTATTTATATTTTGTGCGATTAAGGATAAATTTTATCAATTGATCACCACCTCATATCTTTTCCTTCTGTGAGATATAAGCATATTTTTAGAGATACTGTAAATCTGCTGAAGTTCCTTGCTTAACTAGATTTCTCCCTAGAGATTAAGGGACATTAACCTTTGTTAGGCCCTTACCATGTGTCAGACAATGAGTTAGGTGTTCTTTATACATTACTTCATATACATTTCACAACCTTTGTGTGAAGGAAATACTATACTTCCCATTTTGCAGATGAAAAGACTCAGCCTTAGATTAGTTAAATAATTAGACCCCAAATCAAGCAGCTAGTAAATAGTTGAGCCGGCATTTGACCTGGTTTTGTCTGACTGGAGAAACCTGCCTTCATTTCTTTTCTTCTGTATCAAGCTTCTTCTAAATTCCCCATGAAAGCCATTAGTTTCAGCAAGTCGGCTGACTACTTCCTTTTCTTACCAAGCCCCTACTGCAAGTTCATATCCCTCAATCTATCAGTACCAAAACACTTCATTTTAGGACTCCTCTGGAGCCCTGGGGAGAAATCAGGGGGTGTTAGTATGCATTTAGGGGAAGTACTACATTTACATAGCTACTGATTACATTTACATTTCCTCACCTGTCCTTCTAGCCTCTACCCAATCAGATCGTATAGCAAACCCTAAGAGGAGAAGAGTGTGTAAAAGAACCCACCCAATTTGTGTCTTTTAAAGTAACTGACTCATCTTTTATAATTTGCAAAAAGAAAAACCAGAACAAGAATCCTCAATTCTGCCATTATTTTTTACTTTGTATTCTGTGGGTACTACATAACAAAACTATACATTTGTCTGTGTTAGTCAATAAGCTTGAATGGGCAGAAACAGGCAGTGCTTTTGATATGTCCTCAAATCATAAGAATCAGTGCCATGCCACACTAAATGGAATCCGATTTGTCCTTTAAGGGGACTATTGTGACCAGTCTGGGTCAGAATCAGGATCTTAGCCTCTTTGGGCAAATTAGGGATCTGTGGTTCATAGCCTCAGTGTTCAATCTGCAAAGAGACCATGGTAATACCCCATAGAGTGGGAAAAGAGCAAGCGCGTAACAGGCTCAGTGCAGACTATAGCTGAAAAAATGCCAGTCACACCAAAGGTAACAGAGCCCTTTCCTGCCAAGGTGTGCTATGACGGTCAATGGTTTTATGTCCTCAATCTCACCGTGCCCTCATTTTCTGGTGATTGGGAGCAGGCTCTTTAGTATTTATCTCCTTGTTAATTGAATGACTAGTTCTGGATAATGGATAATTCTCAATTTTCTATTTTTAGAAAGTGTATAAATATCTAAATTAGATTTAGGCAAAGTGAGCTGCAGTATTTGATATGCGGAGAACATAATTAGGTTGCTCCGTTTACCTACACGGTCGCAAGCAAACTTTAAGTCATTAATCTGTAAAGGACTTTGATGAACCTTTGAACTAGATAAAAATATGCCAGTCATGGCGAAGTTCTACTAGATTCTTCAAGAACTTTCAAAGGACTGAAAGTGACTAATATATTTGGTTTTATAACATCATCCACCAGTTCTGATCATGCCACTCGGAAATCTTCAGAGGATTCTCACTGCCTCAGAGTCAAATAAAAGACATTTGGGGTGACCTAAAAGCACTGCTCCAGGAATCAGGAGACCCTCACTCTGCACTGCACCAGGACTCAGGAGACCCCCACTCTGGTTCCCTTCTTTCCTTTATCCTCAGTTATCTTGGGCAAGATGGGTAGCCTTTTGGGCCTCAGATTCCTCACTGTTATACTGAATTAAAGATAACAATCCTAGGGTCAGAGAGAGGCTTACACGCCATCATGTCTGTGAAAGTCCTTTTTAGAAATCCAAGTGTAGGTCTGATGTTAGGCTTGAACCCCCAGTACCTGGGAACACCCAGACCTGACTTCCCTTCCCAGGTTTTTCTCTCTTAACTTCCCCACACCCTCTCCACTTCAAGAAGCCTCCTACTTTGCACTCTCCGAACCCTCCCTGCCCTGCTGACTGACTGTCTCTGTGCCTCTATTCTTTCCCAGTATGAGTGCCCTGGCCCCCACAGGAACCCATCCATCAAGGACCAGCCCAAATGCTGCCACTTTCAGAAATCCGTCAGCCCAGCTACCCTCCGCTTCCACAGCATTTCACATTCTATTTCTTAGACTTGCCATATTCTACCTTGCTTCGTGTTTTCACACACAAACGTGCATTTGTTTAATTTATGCATCATTAAAGTTCTCTAGATTTTGACCCTGTGTCTCTTTTTCTCCTGGTTTGGAGAACTCAGCTCACCACTGTGCCACCCATCCTCTTCTTTCTCGCCTGCTCTCGGACCTGACTCCATCTCACAGGCCCCTTTTTCTTTATTTCAGTCTCAACAGAATGTACCTACAGCCTGCAAAGGTGCCCAGGTGTCTCTAGCCCCAACTCACACTGTCCTTGTTTTCTTTTCTAGTCAATGTTATGAAAAAGCCTTGTATGATGCGGCTTTTGTTTTCTCACCTCCTCACCTCTCAGTGCCTGAAATCACTATCTGATGTCCACAGTGCTCTATGGAAACTGTTGTCTGTCATTGCCACAGTGAACCAACCCCTCTCCCACCTTTTCCTAATAATTGTTTCTCCAATTCATCCTAAATCCGCCTCCCACCCCGCTGAATACCTCCTCAAGTGTATACATTCTTATGACGTCACTTCCCTCACTTGCGGAAATCTTGTGTCTACAATGTATAGACAAGTCTCAAAAAAGAAACTGAAAAAACAGTCAATAAACATGTGAAAAATAATATTTAACCCTAATAGAAAGCAAAGAAACATAACTTAAGTGAAATCCTTTTTTGAAATCTTTCTTATTCATGAAGTTTTTAAAAAACTACTCAATACAATTGAGTTTAAGGATAAGCAAACACATTTTGTGAACAGTGATTTAAATATGTACTGGTGCAATTTCCCAAAATCCTCTAACATTACATGTGCATAACTTCAACCAATTAAATTTTAGTAATATATACTAATTTCTTATTGCAACATTGTTTATAAGAGCTAAAACTTGGTAATAATTCTTTGAGAACAGAAAATTGCACACATCCATACAATGAAATACCATGTAGCCACTAAAAGATGATGTACAATTAGTTGACATGAAAATATTATACAATATATATTTAAGGCCGGGCGCAGGGGCTCAAGCCTGTAATCCCAGCACTTTGGGAGGCCGAGACGGGCAGATCACGAGGTCAGGAGATCGAGACCATCCTGGCTAACACGGTGAAACCCCGTCTCCACTAAAAAAATACAAAAAACTAGGTGGGCGTGGTGGTGGGCGCCTGTAGTCCCAGCTACTCGGCAGGCTGAGGCAGGAGAATGGCGTAAACCCCGGAGGCGGAGCTTGCAGTGAGCTAAGACCACGCCACTGCACTCCAGCCTGAGCAACAGAGCGAGACTCTGTCTCAAAAAAAATATATATATATATTATATATATATGTGTGTGTGTGTATATATATGTATATTTATATCTAACTGAGGAAATCAATTTGCAAAATGACAGATATAAAATTTCTAGTTTTAAAAATATTTGTTCAGGAACTATTGAGTGTGCTAGGGTGCTATTCTGGGTGCTAGGGATATAAGTGTGTATAGAAAGTTTGGAAGAATATACACAATATATTAATATGAATAAAGATCTCTAGGAGAAAAATGGTTTCCAAGTTTTCTCTAAGGGATATGTATTGCTTCTACAATAATTTTATAATTGAAAAAAAATACCAGTGCTTTTAGAATACTTATCAGATCCTCTAGTCTTCAGCGTCCTAGTCTTAATTCCTTTGTCAATCTTATTTCCCATAAGTCCATCCACTCAACATCTACTGTATGGTTATGGTTTTTGTTTGTTATATAAGCCCTCTGAATTTCTTTCTTTCTTTTTCTTTTTTGAGATGGAGTCTCTCTCTGTCACCCAGGATGGAGTGCGATGGCATAATCTCGGCTCACTGCAACTTCCACCTCCTGGGTTTAAGCAATTCTCCCACCTCAGCCTCTTGAGTAGCTGGGATTACAAGTGCCCGCCACTACTCCCAGCTATTTCTGTATTTTTAGGAGAGATGGGGTTTCACGATGTTGGCCAGGCTGGTCTTGAACTCCTGACCTCAAGTGATTCACCCGCCTTGGCCTCCCAAAGTGCTGCGATTACATGGGTGAGTCACCATGCCCGGCCAAATTTCTTAAAAAAAAAAAATCTATCTATCATCTATCTATCATCTATCTATCTATCTATCTATCTATCTATCTATCTATCTATCTATCTATCTAAATAAAATGGAATGTTCTCACTTTATCTTCTCATGGCCAAATCCCATATAACCTTCTTTGCAGAGGCTCTTCAGGAAGTAATCTTTCCCATCTCCGAACTCACATATTCCTTCATTTCTGTCTCTCTCACAGGATCTATTCCTTCCTTCCTCATATGACCAGACTCACTGACTATTGAGAGCACAGTCTATACCTAAGTCATTTCTGTATTTCTTTCACATGACAGCACCTTCCATAGTCTCTTGAATATATATAGCCCCACATCAGTACTCATGGGGTGAACTGACAAATGTATGCACTCCTTCTCTAGGTTATAAATTCCCTGAGGGCAGGGAATCTTATTCTTCTACAATATCAGTATTCACATCAGGGCAACGCTCTCCTGAACATGAAAACAGCTATGAAGAGCTTAAAGGGAATCAACGTCCGAGTTCTCAACTTTCTCGTGTGCACATTCCACCGACTGAGAATGCAGGCTTGGGGTGGAAGCGTCTTGATACTCCTGACCCTTCTCTCCTTTCCTAATCACCTTCTCCCACTTTATTAAACAGACAGACAGATGAACAAATAAATAAAATGTTTCTCTCACCTATCCTTATTTTTTAGTTTCATTGCCTTAAGATGTAAAAGTCTCATGGGTACCAACGAAAAGATAGTTTGAATTTTTTCATGTGATCCCATTACTTTTTCCAACCCCTGACTTATATTCTCATGAGAGCAGGGGCTTCTAATTTCACCCACAGGAAAAATTCACGGCTAGGCTCTGTATTCTATCTAACCATCTATTATTGTATCTTTTTCTCTATTCTGCAATTAGAAGACAACAGGGAGATGGTTGTCATGGAATGCCTATTAACTCATTTCTTTAAACTGAAAAGTGAAATCATATGTTTCAGGCAGAAGGGGAGTCTAACTTGACTGGTGGCTTTGACAAGAAGGGCTCATTTGTCATTTAGTTTATATCATGGACAGTTCTCATACATTCAGTGAGCTAAGTCTGAATCCCCAATTGTCGACAAGAATGTACTTGAAGTATGTGATAAAATTTAAAAAAATATTATGTTTCTTTTTTTTTTTTTT